>NC_135232.1:1116156856-1116459886 GCF_051348905.1 Ranitomeya variabilis | reverse complement strand
GAATTTTTGAAGGAATTTTTTGCTCAAGGTTCCTAAATCAAAGAAAAAGTAGGGCAATTTAGAAAAAATGGCTGTACAGTGTATGATGTATAGTCACAGACATGCCAGTCATTCCTAATATATGGAAAAAGATAAAAAATAAAAGCAAAAATAAGTAATGGGTAAAGGAAATTTCCTTTACCCATTACTTATTTTTGCTTTTCACAGGGACACTGTCTCAGTTAGTCCCTAGTTGGTTATTGCCCCTTGGGGGCTACGGTTTTTCCTTTTTTTCAATTTTTTTCCTTTTTATATTTTATTATGCATTATTTTTTTTATTTATTTTTTTTTTTTTAATTTTATTTTTATTCTAGGTCACTTCTTATTTTATATATACCCCTATGAATCCTTTTACAATGGCTCCTTAATCTATAGTGACTTTGGCCTCGCTGCATTGAGACTTTTTTCTTATCTTTTTCCATATATTAGGAATGACTGGCATGTCTGTGACTATACATCATACACTGTACAGCCATTTTTTCTAAATTGCCCTACTTTTTCTTTGATTTAGGAACCTTGAGCAAAAAATTCCTTCAAAAATTCTTTCTGTTATAAGCAAATATACATAGAAAGACAGTGCCGCTGATCTTTTTGTTATATATATTCTATATGCTCAGGATTTCCGTTACTCTGTGTCGGTTTATATTTGCCTGTAACATGTATATGTTCCAGTATTCACATTGAACTTTATGTTTGTTTATTCCTACGTTATGGAATTAATGCATCTCCTCAATGACACTCGTTTTTACAGTGATGTAATTGCCACGGACATATAACTTTACATGGCAGTAGATTCTGATTGTATATTAATAGCCTCTTCCAGTGTCATGTGTTGAATTTACTTTTTGTTATGATTTTGTACTTTGTCGAGGCATTTATATGTATATTGTTTCTTATCGTTTGTTTGCTTTTTCAATTCTAGTCTGAAGAAGGTCTAAGTTACAGACCGAAACGTTACATAAAGTCTGGGATTGCATTTAAATAAAACCTATTTGCATCTACGTTTGAGTGCCGGATATATTTTTTCTTATCTATGTAAGGGAGTGGTACCCCTTTCCGTGCACCTATTTTTCACTGCAGAGTGACGTGTATTACCCTTTTTATTTGATGTTGCAGTTGGGCTCATATACATTGGCCAATCTATGTGCAAAGTACCTTCTTTTTACTGTAATTTTTTCTATAGCAATTTTTGCATTTCCAATTTTTCAATATTTCATATGTACGTAATATAGCACTTAACCAATGTTCTATGGCAGTAATGCAGTACCAATTTTCTAGAGGTACAATTCAAAGTGCAGCTGTTATGGGGAAATCTGTGGCCGACACACTGTTGAATATCTTTGGGTTGAAGCATTGTTGCAGGGGATGTGGTTTACACAGTCATAGGTGATCTGTGGAATAAACACTTAAGGTGGATCTGTGGGTTGAAGTATTGCTATAGAGGATGTATGGATCACACATTGCTACGGGGGGATATGTGGGTATTTGACCATCACATTGTGACTTGAGCATCTGTGACTGATGCATGACATGCAGGAGTTGAGCTGCTGTTTGGATATAACTTGACCTTGTGCATAGAAGAAGAAAGAGGACTTGGATGATGGGAATCAATAACTAAAGAGCGACTATTGGTTTTCTGTCAGTGGGCGATACTTGTGTTGCATATAACGGGCTGAACAGATGTCTCCGGATTGATTATTTCATGTTTATTTCTCCTTGAAAGTTATTTTTCCAGAGACAAATTCTTTCCAATAAGTGATAAAAGCATATTTATAGGTCACCCCTCCAGCAGAATGTCAGCAATGAGTGTTGTAATTCACCATGTGGCTGTTTACAGCAGATTCGATGGCTGTCATGAGATGAGTTTACATTTCTTGTTTGTGACCTCATAGTTATAATGTGTCACATTCTTCCAGGAAAGGAAGCTTCGTGCATTCTATGTGAAGGTCCAGGAAAAATCTATGTCAGTCTATAGGTTGTGGAGGAAGAAGCAAGACATCATCCGCTCTTGTCTGCAGAGTCCAGCGTTCCCTCCGCTTGGTTTTACGAGTTTTTCCCCCTTGGTACAGGAATTCACTGAACATTCGCTCAGTATGTCGTCAATGCCAGGTTGGGCACCGCGACTTACAGTAAACCGTGCGAAGCTCTCAGGTTGTGGACAGTTTACAACAGCTCATAAACTGTACTGCTGCTCTGCAGGACATCTGCTGAATAATGGCTCCTACCGGACCACATACAAGCATTCCTTGCTGATATTTTCTCCTTCCATCATGACAGAAGAAGAGGCAGGAGATTAAGACATGACCCAATATTCACAATGAGATTGTGACAGGTTTATAATAAAATCCATTAAAATAAAATTTGATCCAGGGAAATTGCTCCTGATTCTGCGGTATACGTAGCACCAGGAGCTTTTCCAACTTCTGGTTCTACATCCATAGACATTAATATGGAGTCAGACCCTCAGCAGTAGAACGGCTCCCGCCCTTCTGGGAAGGGTTTCTACAAGATTTTGTAGGTGTTTGTGGGAATTTTTGTCCTTTCAATCAGAAGAAAATTTGCGAGGTCAGACGCTGATGTTGGGAAGATGCTGGGCTCAGAATCTCCATTCTAGTTCATCCCAAAAGTGTCGGATGGGGTTGAGGTCCGGGCTCAGTGCTGCTGATCATGTCCTTCCGGATCAAACTCCCCCAACCATGTATGTATGTATCTTGTGCATTGGACACAGTCATGGGGAACAGAAAATGGCCTTTACTAAATTGTTCCCACTAAGCTGGAAGTTACCATTGTCAACAATGTCTTGAAAAACAAGTCCATTATCCCTTTTCCACCCAACTGTACAGGACACAATGCCGTCAGGCGGGCAACACTCTTCTGGGATTCACCAAACTTCAACTCGTCCATCGGACACGAGATAGAGAAGTGTGAGCCATCACCGCACAGAACACGTTTCTCCAGAGTACAGTGCTGACTACTTTACACCACTCCATCCGATGCACAGCACTATGCTTGGTGATGTAGGACTGCACGTGTGTTGAGCCATGGTGAGGCGCCAGATGTTGCAGAGTGGCCAGCTGGGACATGTAGTTTCACTGACAGCAGATAGTAATGTCACAGTAGCTGAAGTGGGCTGCTGGACCTCTAAACACTTCTGTCGTGTCCACAAATGTCAATAGTGGGATGTGGCACTTGTGGAGATGATATAGGACCCACCACTAATGGCACTACTATAGAGTTCATGTCTGGGGGCAGTTGTTGGAGTGCCTGTGTTGTTACTGCAATTGGAAGCAACCAGACACATGTATTATCTAGCTAGCAAACAGAATGCTTTTTTACTGAAGGAAATAACAGGTGACGGTCTCACTTAAAGGCAAAGTGGCTGTTCACAGCAAAGGATACACTCAACATTTTGCATTTGAGAGGAGGTTTTGTGTCCTTGTGAAGCAGCAGGTTTAGGGCATCTCAGAGTGGCTGGAGTACAGTCCTCTTCACTTGCTATTGGAGGCGTTATTATAGGAAAACACAAGCCAGGTGATACTTTGTCGATGGAGGGACCATGATGGGTCAGATCTTTGTGATGACACACTAGCAGTATGGACGTACTCATGGTTTTGGGTGCTACCGTTCCCTATTGCAAGAAGTACGTCAGGCAAAGTTTGTGGCGTGGATGTCACATCGCACTGGTTCCCACCGGATGTGCATAGAGAAATCAGTATGCAGGAGAGTACTTGTTCAGCACTCTCTTTTCTGACTATGGAAAGCTTCACTCCTTTGCGGAGGCGATTATATGGAGAAAGATGTCCCCTCAGCGTGGACTGGCATATATTCTGGTGCTTCCTTCCTCTCCAAGGACTAGGCCAGACTAGTGATGGTAGCTGTATACCCGGTACACAAGAGACAGGAGAATGAGCTTCCAAAAAGCAAAGGTATTTACTTAAAGGAAGCTTTAACAAACAGAAAGAGGTGCCTGAGAGAAGAACCCTCTGGACTACAACACTGAACCACGTAGTGTAGCACCGGGCAAGGTGTACCCCTATACAGGGATTCCCCCGTCACAACACCAGATGGCCTAAATGCCGCAGTACTTGGACCAGAGGGATGACCCGTACAGACTGTATTAACAAGACGATGGAGTGGAAACCGGAGAGTCCAGAAGGATCCAGAATAGGGAACTGCCAGCGGAGGATTCTGAGGAGACAGAGGAATTAGAAAACCGAAAGTAATAAACTACAGTTTGAAGAGCACGGCAGAGTGTGGCCTGAGCAGAAGGCCACGAACAACAGAATGAACATATTGCCCAGGCACCTCCCTTAAGGGGATTATGCATTTTATGCAAAGAGCATCATAGCACAGAGAGCCTTAATAGACAACAGGTGCTCTGCTGTTTTAAGTATGTGCAGGAAGCGGGGCGTGCCTCCTAAGAGCATTTCCAGGAGACCTGCCAAGAGGATGCAGGTTCTTAGCAGAGAAAGGAGCCGCTGATCGTCTGGAGCCACGGACAGGGTGAACAGTACCAGTGGAGCTGTATGAAAGGTGCCGGTCTCCCTTCGCAGCGGAGACCAGACCTGCAACTGAGGGCATGACAGTATGTTTCCTGCTTTGAACTATGGGAGCCAGTACCCCAGTGAATCATAGAATGTTAGAGTCGGAAGAGACCTAAAGCAGCCGTCCCTCATACTGCAGGACTGTCCCGATTTTGAGGCTGTGCCCCGCAGTCCCGCATGGGACTCTACATTTCCGCACAACCAGCAGGAGAAGCAGCCAACACGCCCCTTGTATTAGGCCACGACCCCTCCATATCTTCTTCCAGGTGCATTGGTTCAGAGAGGGAGAGAGGACTGTTATGAGCTGGTGGTTTAGGAGCAACATGGGACGTGCTCTGGAGGAGGTGGTATGTTGTGAACTCCGTTTTCAGGCTCCCTCTTGTGGTCACAGATGGTATTGTGTGACTTTGGTTTTTTGGCTCCCCCTGGTGGTTTGGTTTATTATCCTGCGGGTCTTCTGGATCAGCTGCCTCGTTATTCACCAGGGAGGCTCCTATTTAGCTCTGCTTCACTTCCACTTGTTGCCGGCTGTCAATGTATTCAGTGCTATTCTGATTACTCCTGATTATCTCGTTTTCTGCCTCTTCAGGATAAGCTAAGTTCTGTTTGAATATTTTTTGCTCATCTGCCTGCAATATGATTTCTGTGTATGATGAGTCTAGTCCAGCTTGCTAACATGTGATTTCTTTTTGCTGGTAAGCTCTGGGGTACGGAGTTGCTTCCCCCGCACCGTTAGTTGGTGCGGGGGCTTGAGCAATCTCTGCGTGGATATTTTGAATAGGGTTTTTTATTGACCGCACAGTTTCCTTCCTATTTTCTGCTATCTAGTATTAGCGGGCCTCATTTGCTAAATCTGATTTCATCTCTGCGTTTGTGCTTTCCCCTTAACTCACCGTTAATATTTGTGGGGGGCTATTCTATATCTTTGGGGGCATTCCACTGAGGCAAGTGAGGACTTACTTTCCCTCCAGGAATAGTCAGTTTCTCAGGCCGTGACGAGACGTCTAGGATTTTTTAGGTAACGTTCCACGGCTGCCTATAGTTGTTTGCGGATAGGATCAGGTTGCGGTCAATCTAGTTACCACTTCCCCAGAGCTAGTAGTCTGTTCAGTTACTTAGCTAATCCGACCTGCGATCCTTGCCACTAGGATCATAACAGTAGTACCTGTACTGACCGCAGTTCCTGAGCTTAACACAACACTAGAAGTAGCCGTGGGATGTTCCTGTCACTCACTAGACACCTCGTCACAGCCGGAGGACTAACTACCCCTAAAGATAGAAACAGGAAAGCTATCTTGCCTCAGGAGAAAATCCCCAAAGGATAGGACAGCCCCCCACAAATATTGACTGTGAGTGGAGAGGGAAATGACATACGCAGAATGAAACCAGGATGTAGCAAAGGAGGCCAGTCTAACTAGATAAATAGAACAGGAAAGAATACTGTGCGGTCAGTATAAAAACTAGAAAAATCCACCACAGAGTTTACAAAAATCTCCACACCTGACTAAAGGTGTGGAGGGTAAATCTGCTTCCCAGAGCTTCCAGCTTAACTGAATAAATCCATACTGACAAGCTGGACTAGAAAAAACATAGAAAGTGCAGAAAGATTAAGTCCACAACAAGTGGACTGCAAAAGAACAAAGCAAGGACTTATCTTAACTGAACTGGTCAGAATATCAGGGAAATCCAAGCAGAGATGTGAATCCAACCAGGAACCATTGACAACTGGCACAGGCTGAAGGATAGAACCAGGCTAAATAGTCGAGCCAGAAAGACAATCAGTGGAAGCAGCTGCTGACTACTAAATCCAAGGAGCAGCAGTACCACTTAAAACCACCGGAGGGAGCCCAAAAGCAGAACTCGCAAAAATGCCACTTACAACCACCGGAGGGAGCCCAAGAGCGGAATTCACAACAGTACCCCCCCCCCTTGAGGAGGGGTCACCGAACCCTCACCAGAGCCCCCAGGCCGATCAGGACGAGCCAAGTGAAAAGCACGAACCAAATCGGCGGCATGGACATCGGAGTCAACAACCCAAGAATTATCCTCCTGGCCATAACCCTTCCACTTGACAATATACTGAAGCCTCCGCCTCGAAAAACGAGAATCCAAAATTTTCTCCACCACATATTCCAACTCCCCATCAACCAACACCGGGGCAGGAGGATCAACAGAGGGAACAACGGGCACCACATATCTCCGCAACAAAGATCTATGGAAAACATTATGGATGGCAAAAGAGGCTGGAAGGGCCAAACGAAAAGATACCGGATTGATAATCTCAGAAATCTTATAAGGACCAATAAACCGAGGCTTGAACTTAGGGGAAGAAACCTTCATAGGAACATGACGAGAAGATAACCAGACTAAATCCCCCACCCGAAGCCGGGGACCAACACACCGACGGCGGTTAGCAAAACGTTGAGCCTTTTCCTGAGACAACGTCAAATTGTCTACCACATGAGTCCAAATCTGCTGTAACCTGTCCATTACAGAATCCACACCAGGACAATCAGATGGCTCAACTTGCCCCGAAGAAAAACGAGGATGAAAACCAAAATTACAAAAGAAAGGTGAAACCAAAGTAGCCGAACTAGCCCGATTATTAAGGGCAAACTCGACCAACAGCAAGAAAGCCACCCAATCATCCTGGTCAGCAGACACAAAGCATCTCAAATAGGTTTCCAAGGTCTGATTAGTTCGCTCAGTTTGGCCATTTGTCTGAGGATGAAATGCCAAAGAAAAAGACAAATCAATGCCCATCCTAGCACAAAAGGCCCGCCAAAACATAGAAACAAACTGGGAACCTCTGTCAGACACAATATTCTCCGGAATGCCATGCAAACGAACCACATGCTGAAAAAACAATGGAACCAAGTCAGAGGAGGAAGGCAATTTAGGCAAAGGTACCAAATGGACCATTTTAGAGAACCGGTCACAAACCACCCAGATAACAGACATCTTCTGGGAAACAGGAAGATCCGAAATAAAATCCATGGAAATATGCGTCCAGGGCCTCTCAGGGACCGGCAAAGGCAAAAGCAACCCACTAGCGCGGGAACAGCAAGGCTTGGCCCGGGCACAAGTCCCACAGGACTGCACAAAAGAACGCACATCCCGCGACAAGGAAGGCCACCAAAAGGACCTAGCAACCAAATCTCTGGTACCAAAAATCCCAGGATGACCAGCCAACACCGAACAATGAACCTCAGAAATTACCTTACTTGTCCATCTATCAGGAACAAACAGCTTCCCCACAGGACAGCGGTCAGGTTTATCAGCCTGAAATTCCTGAAGCACCCGCCGTAAATCAGGGGAGATGGCAGAAAGAATCACCCCTTCCTTAAGAATGCCAACCGGCTCAAGGACTCTAGGAGAATCAGGCAAAAAACTCCTAGACAGGGCATCAGCCTTAACATTCTTAGATCCCGGAAGATACGAGACCACAAAATCAAAACGGGAGAAAAACAGGGACCATCGAGCCTGTCTACGGTTCAGCCGCTTGGCCGACTCGAGGTAAATCAGATTCTTATGATCGGTCAAGACCACAACGCGGTGCTTGGCTCCCTCAAGCCAATGTCGCCACTCCTCAAATGCCCACTTCATGGCCAACAACTCCCGATTGCCGACATCATAATTGCGCTCCGCAGGCGAAAACTTTCTGGAAAAAAAGGCACACGGTTTCATCAAAGAACCATCAGAACTCCTCTGAGATAAAACGGCCCCTGCCCCAATCTCAGAAGCGTCAACCTCAACCTGAAAAGGAAGAGAAACATCCGGCTGACGCAACACAGGGGCAGAAGTAAATCGGCGTTTAAGCTCCTGAAAGGCCTCAACAGCCGCAGAGGACCAATTCGTCACATCAGCGCCTTCCTTCGTCAAATCGGTCAGGGGCTTAACCACACTGGAAAAGTTGGCAATGAAACGGCGATAAAAATTAGCAAAGCCCAAAAATTTCTGAAGACTCTTCACAGATGTGGGTTGAATCCAGTCATGAATGGCTTGGACCTTAACAGGATCCATTTCTATAGAAGGGAGAAAAAATAAAACCCAAAAAAGAGACCTTCTGAACTCCAAATAGGCACTTAGACCCCTTCACAAATAAAGCATTATCACAAAGGATCTGGAATACCATCCTGACCTGCTTCACATGAGACTCCCAATCATCGGAAAAAATCAAAATATCATCCAAATACACAGTCATGAATTTATCAAGATAATTGCGGAAAATATAATGCATGAAGGACTGAAATACAGAAGGAGCATTAGAGAGCCCGAAAGGCATCACAAGGTATTCAAAATGGCCTTCGGGCGTATTAAATGCAGTTTTCCATTCGTCACCCTGTTTAATATGAACAAGATTATATGCCCCTCGAAGGTCAATCTTAGTAAACCAACTAGCCCCCTTGATCCGAGCAAACAAATCAGAAAGCAAAGGTAAAGGGTATTGGAATTTGACCGTGATCTTATTAAGAAGGCGATAATCCATACAGGGTCTCAAGGAGCCATCCTTCTTGGCAACAAAAAAGAATCCCGCTCCCAATGGTGACGAAGACGGACGAATATACCCCTTCTCTAAAGACTCCTTAACATAACTCTGCATAGCGGCATGCTCTGGCACAGACAGATTGAAAAGTCGGCCCTTAGGGAACTTACAGCCAGGAATCAAGTTAATAGCACAATCACAGTCCCTATGTGGAGGAAGGGAACTGGACTTGGGCTCATCAAATACATCCTGGAAATCCGACAAAAACTCAGGAACTTCCGAAGAGGGGGAAGAGGAAATTGACATCAAAGGAACGTCACTATGTACCCCTTGACAACCCCAACTAGTCACAGACATAGATTTCCAATCCAGCACAGGATTATGTCCCTGTAACCATGGAAAACCCAGTACAACAACATCATGCAAATTATGCAACACCAAAAAACGGCAATCTTCCTAATGTGCTGGAGCCATGCACATGGTCAGCTGAGTCCAATACTGAGGTTTATCCTTGGCCAACGGCGTAGCATCAATGCCCCTCAAAGGAATAGGGCTCTGCAAAGGCTGCAAGGAAAAACCACAGCGCCTGGCGAATTCCAAGTCCATCAAGTTCAGGGCAGCGCCTGAATCCACAAATGCCATGACAGAAAAGGACGATAATGAGCAAATCAAGGTCACAAATAAGAGAAATTTAGGCTGTACAGTACTGTTGGTAACAGACCTAGCGACCCTCTTAGTATGCTTAGGGCAATCAGAAATAACGAGCAGAATCACCACAGTAAAAACACAGCCTATTCTGGCGTCTGAATCCCTGCCGTTCTGCTCTAGTCAAAATCCTATCACATTGCATAGGCTCAGGACTCTGCTCGGAGGACACTGCCATATGGTGCACAACTTTGCGCTCGCGCAGGCGCCGATCAATCTGAATGGCTAGAGACATAGATTCGCTCAAACCAGCAGGCGTGGGGAACCCCACCATAACATCTTTAAGGGCTTCAGAAAGACCCTTTCTGAAAATTGCTGCCAGAGCCTCCTCATTCCATTTAGTGAGCACAGACCATTTTCTAAATTTCTGGCAGTATATTTCTGCCGCTTCCTGACCCTGACACAGGGCCAACAAGGTCTTTTCTGCATGATCCACAGAATTAGGTTCGTCATACAATAATCCGAGCGCTTGAAAAAATGCGTCTACATTAAGCAATGCCGGATCCCCTGATTCAAGGGAGAATGCCCAGTCCTGAGGGTCACCACGCAGCAGAGAGATGACAATTTTAACCTGCTGAATGGAATCACCAGAGGAACAGGGTTTCAAGGCAAAAAACAATTTGCAGTTATTTTTAAGGTTCAAAAACTTGGATCTGTCCCCAAAAAACAAATCAGGAGTTGGAATTCTAGGCTCTAAAGCTGGAGTCTGGACAACATAATCTTGGATACTCTGTACTCTTGCAGCAAGTTGATCCACACGAGAAAACAAACCCTGAACATCCATGCCAGAGCCTAAATCCTGAACCACCCAGAGATTAAGAGAAAAAAAAAGACCAAGCAGACTGCAGAAAAAAAAATGGCTCAGAACTTCCTTTTCCTTCTTTTGAGATGCATTTAATTAATTTTTGGCCAGTTGTACTGTTATGAGCTGGTGGTTTAGGAGCAACATGGGACGTGCTCTGGAGGAGGTGGTACCTGTACTGACCGCAGTTCCTGAGCTTAACACAACACTAGAAGTAGCCGTGGGATGTTCCTGTCACTCCCTAGACACCTCGTCACAGCCGGAGGACTAACTACCCCTAAAGATAGAAACAGGAAAGCTATCTTGCCTCAGAGAAAATCCCCAAAGGATAGGACAGCCCCCCACAAATATTGACTGTGAGTGGAGAGGGAAATGACATACGCAGAATGAAACCAGGATGTAGCAAAGGAGGCCAGTCTAACTAGATAAATAGAACAGGAAAGAATACTGTGCGGTCAGTATAAAAACTAGAAAAATCCACCACAGAGTTTACAAAAATCTCCACACCTGACTAAAGGTGTGGAGGGTAAATCTGCTTCCCAGAGCTTCCAGCTTAACTGAATAAATCCATACTGACAAGCTGGACTAGAAAAAACATAGAAAGTGCAGAAAGATTAAGTCCACAACAAGTGGACTGCAAAAGAACAAAGCAAGGACTTATCTTAGCTGAACTGGTCAGAATATCAGGGAAATCCAAGCAGAGATGTGAATCCAACCAGGAACCATTGACAACTGGCACAGGCTGAAGGATAGAACCAGGCTAAATAGTCGAGCCAGAAAGACAATCAGTGAAAGCAGCTGCTGACTACTAAATCCAAGGAGCAGCAGTACCACTTAAAACCACCGGAGGGAGCCCAAGAGCAGAACTCGCAAAAATGCCACTTACAACCACCGGAGGGAGCCCAAGAGCAGAAATCACAACAGAGGACATTCTGAAGTACGTGTGTGTGTTGCATTATAACCAGAAGTAGTGGCAGCAGTTAGAGCAATCCAGTACAGCCTGTTAGTCATAGGCACAGTATATATATATATGGATCCTTTATATACTACATCAGTTATGGAGTGGAGCCAGTAGATAGTGGTGTTGTCTGAGTGCATAAAGAGTTTGCAGAGCTGGGCTACATTTCAATGTGCAGGATCTGTGAGGCAGCAGTGTGGTCAGCCACAGGTGGTGAAATCTTTGCCTGCATTGTAAGCAGAGCTGCTGGGACACATCTACAGCCCAGACAGTACACTGGCATCGTCATGTGGGGCCTTTTTACAGTATGGACCATCATGTGGGGCCATTATACAGTATGGAGCATCATGTGGGGCCATTATACAGCATGGAACATTGTGTGGCCATTATACAGTATTGAGCATCATGTGTGGCCATTATACAGTATGGAGCATCACGTGGGGCCATTATACAGTATTGAGCATCATGTGTGGCCATTATACAGTATGCAGCACTGTCGGGCAGTTATACAATATGGAGCACTGTGTGGCCATTATACAGTATGAAGCATCATGTGGGGCTATTATACAGTATGGAGCATCATGTGGGGCCATTATACAGTATGGAGCATTATGTGGGGCCCTTATACAATATGGAGCATCATGTGGAGCTATTGTACAGTATGGAGCACTGTGTGGCCATTATACAGTATGAAGCATCATGTGGGGCTATTATACAGTATGGAGCATAATGTGGGGCCATTATACAGCATGGAGCATTGTGTGGCCATTATACAGTATTGAGCATCATGTGTGGCCATTATACAGTATGGAGCATCACGTGGGGCCATTATACAGTATTGAGCATCATGTGTGGCCATTATACAGTATGCAGCACTGTGGGGCAGTTATACAATATGGAGCACTGTGTGGCCATTATACAGTATGAAGCATCATGTGGAGCTATTATACAGTATGGAGCACTGTGTGGCCATTATACAGTATTGAGCATCATGTGTGGCCATTATACAGTATGGAGCACAGTGTGGCCATTATACAGTATTGAGCATCACGTGTGGCCATTATACAGTATGGAGCACTGTGTGGCCATTATACAGTATTAAGTATCATGTGTGGCCATTATACAGTATGCAGCACCGTGGGGCCATTATATAGTATGGAGCACTGTGTGGCCATTATACAGTAGGGATCATGATGTATGGCCATTATACAGTATGGAGCAGTGCGTGGCCATTATACAGTATTGAGCATCATGTGTGGCCATTATACAGTATGGGGAACTGTGTGGCCATTATACAGTGTTGAGCATCATGTGGGGCCATTGCACAGTATGGAGCATCATGTGGGGCCATTATACAGTATGGAGCACTGTATGGCCATTATACAGTATTGAGCATTATGTGTGGCCATTATACAGTATGGAGCACAGTGTGGCCATTATACGGTATTGAGCATCATGTGTGGCCATTATACAGTATGGATCACTGTGTGGCCATTATACAGTATTAAGTATCATGTGTGGCCATTATACAGTATGCAGCACCATGGGGCCATTATACAGTATGGAGCACTGTGTGGCCATTATACAGTACTGAGCATCATGTGGGGCCATTATACAGTATGAAGCACTGTGTGGCCATTATACAGTATTGAGCATCATGTGTGGCCAATATACAGTATGGGGCACTGTGTGGCCATTATACAGTGTTGAGCATCATGTGGGGCCATTGCACAGTATGGAGCATCATGTGGGGCCCATTATACGGTATGGAGCACTGTGTGGCCATTATACAGTATTGAGCATCATGTGTGGCCATTATACAGTATGGAGCACTGTGTGGCCATTATACAGTATTAAGTATCATGTGTGGCCATTATACAGTATGCAGCACCGTGGGGCCATTATACAGTGTGGAGCACTGTGTGGCCATTATACAGTACGGATCATGATGTATGGCCATTATTCAGTATGGAGCACTGTGTGGCCATTATACAGTATGAAGCATCATGTGTGGCCATTATACAGTATGGAGCACTGTGTAGCCATTATACAGTATTGAGCATGATGTGGGGCCATTATACAGTATGGAGCAGTGTGTGGCCATTATATAGTATTGAGCATCATGTGTGGCCATTATACAGTATGGGGCACTGTGTGGCCATTATACAGTGTTGAGCATCATGTGGGGCCATTGCACAATATGGAGCATCATGTGGGGCCATTATACAGTATGGAGCACTGTATGGCCATTATACAGAATAGAGCATCATGTGTGGCCATTATACAGTATGGAGCATCATGTGAGGCCATTATACAGTATGGCGCACTGTGTGGTCATATTTTTTCTGTTTATAATTATTGTTTATGAAACAGTTGGTTGGGGCATGGATATGGGTGTGACTAGTTGTGAAATGGGTGTGGTCAGGGGTGTGGCCTAAACTTTGCTGCGGCGCACTACGCGCGCCGCTACCTATGTCACTCTTTGCCTTCTTCAGAAGTTGGGAGGTATGCCTAAAGGGTCATCATGTCCAACCCCCTGCTCAATGCAGAATTCACTAAACCACGTCAGACAGATGTCTGTCCTGCCTCTTTTTGAAGACTTCCATTGAAGGAGAACTCACCACCTCATAGCAGCCTGTTCCACTCATTGATCACCCTCAGGGTCAGTGAGAGCCACTAAATTATCTCAATGGCTCTTACTGGGTGTAAAATTCCGGTGTTCGGCACAGTCAGAATTTAACCCAGAAGCTGATTGTTATGATTCATTTTTGGATTCGTGGCATTTCTGGTTCCGCTATAATTTATATGTAGCTTTTTTTCCTTTCAAACCAGCCAGTTTTCCTTGCTGGCAGCTGCGGTGTTTCTGGTCAGCTGATGTGGGTGGTGACCATTCCCACCATCCTTTAAATAATCACCTGATGCATCAGCTGACTGTTGGTGATAGTTTCTCGGGAGACCAGCCGATGAGTGTGGCGCTCTCTGGTGTCAGCGTGTATCAGCTGGCTGAGGTCCTGGTTCTGCATCCTCTGCTGTGTGGAGTTTGCAGCAGCAGCTTGGAAGCTAAATTTCCTTATTCCTTGTCTTTGCCCGTCTTGTGCTTGTCACTACCCTGTGTTTTCACCATCTGCAGTGGTGAGGCAAGCGTCCTTGCCGGCCAGTGCACTAGCCAAGGTATAGTGAGATGACAGCTAGACACGAGGTTTGTGACGGCGGCAGGGGGAAGGACCCGCATAGGGCATTAGAGGAGATTAGGGATAGGCACAGGCTGAGCTAGGAGGTGCCCCATCCCTTGTTCCTTATTGTGAGGGCTTTCCTCTCCCTTTTTCCATCCCCATTGTTGGTGTTCTTTGTGTCGTCAGCTGGACTTAACTGAGTCGGTTTGCAACATTATCACCAACCAGTACTTTTTCCGGTGAACCTATGGCTCAAGTGCACGCTTTTGCTCACCTGATCCAGACCCTCATTGATGCGGTTAAGGAGTTGTGGTGTCAGGTGGTGCAGCAGCTTGAGCAGATGTTGGGGTTCTTGGTCTTGGCTCATGTCCAGGCCCAACTGGAACCCAAAATATCTCTCCCTGACTGGTTCTCTGGAGGGAGAGATAAATTTATTGTATTCAAAGAAGCTTGTAAGCTATATTTCAAGCTTCACCCTTCTTCTTCAGGGAGTGAGCAGCAGTGTGTTGGGATTATAGTCTCCCTGCTCAAGAGTGATCCCCAATCCTAGGCCTTCTCCCTGTGGACTGCTTCACCATCTTTGCAGGTGGTAGACAAGTTTTTCGCAGCTTTGGCACTGATGTATGGGGATCCTGATGGCGCCTCCCTGGCTGAGTCTAGACTCCGTAAAATTCAAGCAGAGAGGCCAGCCGGCTGAGGAGTACTGCTCAGAGTTTCGGCGATGGGCCACTGACACACTGCATTTTTGTCAGGGTCTGTCAGGTAGGCTTCAGGATACTCTGGTGCAGTATGCTACTCCTGGGTTGTTGGAATCCACCATGACACTTGCTTTCCCATGGTCAAATCGGTAGGACGCTGGTGAGACCCATTTCCATTCGGCAATTGGCTCTCAGCCAGGGGAGTGTGACCCAAGTCGTAGATAATATTAACCTGCATATAGGAACTCTTCACGAAGATTCCCTGTCGTGCTACGTCTTGGAGGGTATGCCAACTCTCTTAGGCCTTTCCTGGCTGAAGAGACACAATCCGGTCATAGACTAGTGGTCCAGTGAAGTAGTTAGTTGGTACCAGTCTTGTAAAGACTGCTGCCTGGCATCTACGGTCTCTGCCGTCCTTATCAATTCTACCCCTTCTTCTCTGGTGGAGGCAGAAAAGGTGCTACCGGGGAATAGGGGCAGGATTCAACCCTCACCACAAGGAAACCCTGAGTCTCGGTGTCCTCTCAGGAGGAGAGATCAGGGGAGGGTGATGGTTCCCCCTGAATGTAGTGAGGGTATATTTGGTGACATGGGGGAACACCTCTGTGGTCTGTTCCTCAGGGAATTTAGCATCTGTTGGCAAGCATATGCGTGGAAATAAACGCTCAGGTTCGGACCTGTGTGTGAATGAGTACGTGTGAGTGCCCACTAAAAACGTCAAGTGGAAGTACACATCTGGGACCTGGAGTTATAGGGTGATCAGACCTTATCAGGTGTCAGCCATTCCCAGTAATGCAGGTACATAATGTATTCCACAGGTCAGCGCTCTGGAGATTTGTTGTGCCTCCAGAGCCTACGTTATTACCATCTTCATCTCACTGCATTTGCCATAACCTTGAGGATTAGGTGACTGTGTAGGTGAATCCAAGTGGGTTGAGATGTCATTTTCGGTGTTGAGGGTCCAGAGGCGTTAGGGGAGCTTAGGGATAGGCACAGGCTGAGTTAGGAGGTACCTCATCCCTCGTTCCCTATTATGAGGGCCTTCCTTAAACTATTCCATTTCCGTCGTGGGTGTTCGTTGTGTCGTCCGTTGGACTTAACTGAGTCGGTTCGTGACACAGATATCCAGTTGCCAGGGTGAAGGGCAGAAGTCTTGGGGAAAAAAAGGGTCAACGTTGTAAAATGAACTTGATGTATTTGTCAATAAAAGTTGAAAACTTTATGAAATGCTGATAATTGTGATTCAGTAACCATAGAAACCTCGAACTAAAAGATCTCAAAACTTTTGGCCACGACTGTAGTATTGAAGTATAAATGTAAGTATTGAAACATATCATTCAGCCTAGGGGCTGTAAACACAAAAACAACCAGAGATTTTCAATAAACACTATTTGCAAAATTGCATCAATTTTTATTTTAGATTCATTAAAGCAATGTTTCTCAACTCCAGTCCTTAAGACCCACCAACAGGTCACGTTTTCAGGATATCCTTAGTATTGCCCAGGTGATAATTTCATCACCTGCTCAAGCATTAATTCTATCACCTATGCAATGTTAAGGAAATCCTGAAAAGATGACCTGTTAGTGTGTCTTGGGGACTGGAGTTGAGAAGCACTGCATTAAAGGAAATAAAACTAGTTGCAAAATTTCTCACACCTCTCAATGTCCAATCATGCTTATTATTCCATTACCTGTAACTTGTAAAAAAAAAAAAAAAAAAAAAGGACTATTGAAGAATAAAATCCATCATTCCACTGTACATTTTGAATAAATAAGTTACCCCGCACTTCAAAGAAGTCACACAAGCTATTCGAAACCTTTACATCTGCTGCCCGAATGATGCAGTTGCGGCTATTAATAATGCATTTGTTTTTTTCTAATTAGAAAACAATTGCAGATAAGAGCAACATCGTATGTAGAAAATTTTCATATTCATTACTTTGCGCCTTCAATCAATAATACACCGGTGGAAATCTAACTGAAGGGTTATTATCCTCTCCCCTCCCAGATTTAATTATGTTCCTATCTTACGGCCAAGAAATTGGAGATAACGTGTCACACGGTTATGGCTGTAAAGAAGCGCCATTAACTTCTGGTTTCTAATTTCCAGAGGCAGCAATTCCACCTTTTATCTCTTCAGAAGGAAAAATAGACGATTGCCTAAGTTGGTTCTTATGATTAATTCCACCCTAGGAGATCTAGGAGACACATGGTCCGGTGGATCATAACTGGGACATGATGTGGTTATGTTAGTGGAGATAATTAATATATTGTAGACTAATGTCCTAACAATCTTTCTGAACTCCGTATAATTTCTCATTAACTCTGTATTGACCAAGAGCAGGTACAATGTACTGCATCGGAAGACTATGGGACCGTGAGCGAGAAAAGGTCTAGCTGAGCACCAATCTCTAGTTGGTTGGCCATACTGGCCCCATAGGTTCCCTACGGGGAGAGAAGATGCAGAACCGCAGGTGGAGTAAAGGACTCTTGCTAAACAGGATTGTAGTAGTGATCTGGGTTGTGGTGATCGAGTGAGAAACCATAGATATGGAGGACAAACACAGTAAAGGTGAAGATGGAGGACAAGAGGGTAAAGAAGAATGAAAATGTGTGGAAAATGCTGTGATTTATAACAGAAGCGTCCAGAAGACCGTGTACCCACTGTTTGTTGCATATGTTTCTTACCAAGTTTCTGTATAGTAAAAAGTTTATTTTGAAATGGTGGTCTCCCTCATTGAGCTGTCCAACACCTAGTCCTGACAAAACCGCATCATCGGTTACATGTGGCCTGCACGAGCGTAGCGCCCTCACAGCACAAGTCCACACCAGCCAGGACCTCTACCTTCATGTAACGTGTCGAGGCTCAAGAGACAAGTGCATCGCCCATGACTACTGTCCCGTGCCATGCTACAAGTAGCTACATGTTGGCGTAGTCAGATCGAGTCTTGCAGCTAGAAGTGCAGTGAGAGGCGGGGAAGACTCGGGACACAGAGGATGATGACGACCGTTATGCGGTCTACGATGGCTCAGGGTATGAACTTTAAACTGGTGTTTAGTGGCTCAGCACAACAAGAAGGTCCCGGCTATTGTGAGAGTAGAAGGAACCAAAGGGCACCAAGATGTGTCCAGCCCTTCAACATCTGTGCCTGGTAAACTAACAACATCAGTTACATGCAATCTGCATGGCGTAGCGCCTCCACAGCATAAGTCCACACACCAAACCAGGACCTCCACTTTCATGTAACGTGGTGAGGTTTAAGAGACAAGTACCTCGCCCACTGCTACCACCCTGCTTCACGTTACACAATAATGCAATATTATAATTTGGGGCCCCACTTTTTCTAAAACTGGTCCTGGCTATGACTATTACATTCACTACTTAGTAATCATGTTACACAATGAGATGGTTTGCAGCACGATGTAAGATCAATGTGAAGTAAGAAGATCTGCAAAAACTTACCAGGAAAGAAAGATGTGCAGCATTCAACTGGACAATATCGCCATCTACTGTGATGCACAGGGTGGTACACTTCTACAGTTTATAATGTGGCTGCCTACAGTAGTTACAGGGGTGCTGAGGTACTGTAGCCAGTGTATCCGAGCTGCTGAGTATTTGTGAAATACCAGTGTTATACAGGGGGAACGGAAAGTGTTCATACCACTTTACATTTTTCACTCTTTGTTTCATTGCAGCCATTTTGTAAATTCTAAACAATTCATTTTTTTCCTCATTAATGTACACTCTGCACCCCATTTTGACTTGAAAAACAGAAATGTAGAAATTTTTGCAAATTTATGAAAAAAAAAGAATAACTGAAATACCACATGGTCATAAGTATTCAGACCCTTTGCTCAGTATTGGGTAGAAGCTGCTTTTGAGCTAGTACAGCCATGAGTCTTCTTGGGAATGATGCAACAAGTTTTTCACCCCTGGATTTGGGGATCCTCTGCCTTTCTTCCTTGCAGATCTGTAGCGCCCCCACTGTCGCAGGGCCGAGGGGAACCCGGTACCGGGCCTCTGAGTCTCTGTTCTGGGGTTGTCACGGTGGCTAGACCCGGTCCGTGACCCTGCTGAGGGGGGTACAATGAAGGTGGAGGGAATGGTGATGATGCTGTGGTGGTGCGGTGCAGGTTGCAGTAAATAACGAGGACACCAGTTTGCAGTCTCTTTACCTCTTTACTGAAGGCTTCAGGATCCTCAATCCGGAATACGGTTAACCGGGCTGCGCAAGTCCGGCCGGTCCGATGGCACCTCCAGAGCTCCCTTTGCAGGTGGAAATCTGTGCCTACCTTCTAGCGCTTGTGTGTTGTAGTCCTTCCCTGCTAAGCACCACGGGATAGTCCTCACAACTGTTGTGTCTGTTTCTCGTGTTCCCTCACAGCTCGATTCTGATGTTCTTCCACGTCCCCCAGATCTTATGGTTAGGACGCACCCGTATGACGGGGAGGCTCGGAGCTCTTCCGGGACTCTAGCGTCGCCCCACTCCTGTTGTTACCCCCCTGTGTCTTCCTAGGTGAATTGGGTGAGACAGCCCGCCTATAACTGACTGTCCTGCCGTAGGTTTGAAGTTTGGCCTGGAGCTATATACTTCCTCGGCGTTCCGGCCACCGGTTATGCGCCTCAATAGGATGTTGCCTCGTCTTACAGCACGACTCCTACTGGTATTCTCCTTGTTGCGTTGATCTCGTTTCTCACTCAGCACAATGAACCTCGCTTCTTATCCTTTCTTGGGGTACCGCCGCTATATCGTGCAGGCGCAGTCCCGTAACGTTCTTCTCTGTTTGCGAGGCCTCTGCCAGGATCCCACCCCTGACAGGGACCCCTCTGAATCTTCCCCCTACAACACCCTCTGCCACAAGGTGTTGCCTGGTTCCAACCCAGTCAGCTTTCTGATCTAACTTTCTGCCTAACCCCCAGTTTTACCAGATTGTGAGGAGTGGCCTAATACATAGAACCCTTAGCTCCCCATGGAGGCCAGACTGTGAAGTGTATTGGTGACTGTGATACCTGGTCAGAAGAACTCCTTCAGTGCCATCAGATGTACCATAGCCCCCCTTAGCGGCGGAGCTCCAGTACTGCAACGACCAGGACTCTGGGGCGCTGCACTCCCCCCCCGGTTAAATCCAGTACTCCTGGACTGGGAAGAAAACAACAATACATGTCAGCAAAAAGACATACAATTTTGAAAATGCAAGTACAAGTAAACTTTTTAACAGAGCTTCCCTTTATGGAAGGTGAGGACACTTGAACATTACAAACATGGTTAAATACTTTAAATAACTCGCTATAAATAACTTTTCTTACCCAACCGGGTATTCTACTGAGTGCAAATTCTTTGAACAATAATTTAACTTTGCCTTTAAGGACGTACTCGCTAAATCCACTAAAGACCTTCTTATAAAACATTATAAGGCTAATCAACTTTTATGCATTCTCCTTCTTTACATCTGCAGGACCGCCTGTCCTATCTGCTCCAGGCCTACTGCCTCTCCTTTCTGTTACAGGACCGCCCCTTTCTGCCCGGGCCTACTGCCTTTCTACTACTATACACAGTATAGAACATATCATCCATCTTTCAGTTCAGGATTACTGAGCCATCTCTGTATGGCTCCTAGGAGGACTCACTGACTAACCCCGTACGGGTTCACTTTCTGTCCTCATTCTTCTATCAACATCATTAAACATTTCTCACAATTTAACTAGCTTTCTACATATAACCTTTACATATCAGCATTATCAGTACTTTCTTTCAAAACATTATCATTCTTTAAGTGCTTTTGATGAACATCCCCTTTAAGAGGGGACCAAGTCTCTATGAGGTAGTGCAACTTCTCAAGCTGCAAGTCCGTATGCAGCAAGGACTCCTGTACTGTTTCCAGGAACAGTTTCTTCGCAAAGAGTCCTTTCTTTGTGTAAAACCAGTAGAGAGCACCTTTAAGAAGGTGCAAACTATTTACAACATCAGTTTTTGAATCATTCACCGTCCATGATTCGGCAGTCTCTTGATAACTGAGGCAAAAAGTAGAAACAACTAAAAGGCAATAGGGATCCCGGGTCAACAAAGGGATCCCTTTAAGAGTTAACCCTGAACGGGTTTTAGCAGCATAACAGCAGAAAACAATGAACTATTTACATTTGCAGAGTGTTAGGATATTTACTTGAACCACTCAGGAGGCAGCACCGGCGGAGGCAACCCCTGTGGATATTGCCCGCCGCCGGGTACTGCGTAAGGAGGAGTGTTGTCCCATCTGGGGGTCTGCATACCCACTGTCTTCAGTTCTGGAGCAGCAGGGGCACCGCCCACCTGAAGAGGCGCCTCCTTGGCCACGAGGGTGGTTGAGGTGACGATGCTGCAGGTCGTGGTCTTGACCATAGTGCACGTTGGGGTGACCACGGTGGTCTTGGTGATGACCGTGGGCTGATCATAAGGGAGCACCTTGGCTATGGGGAACAGCTTCTCCGACACCTTAGTCAAGGGTGTCATGGGGCTGCGCTTTTTGTGGACATTCAGGGCGAACCACCCCTTTTCCCCAAAATGCCGGGTGTAGGTGACTTCGTCCCCCGGATAGAGATCTCGGTCTGGGTGGACCTCCCTGAGATGAGACTCCACATCCCGCCGGTTGACGAAGACTTAGGCGTATAGACCCGGCTCTTTAATAAAGCCCCAACCTCCGCGGAGCTTGAAGGCGACAATAGTGCCCTGCCTGCGTGGGGCCTGGTGAGCGGTGGGGTCCTTGCGGGCCCGGTCCTTGACCGCCAGGTCTTTTTGATGGTGGGCCTCCAGCCCGGCATGGTACGCCTGTTCCTTCTCCTTCCACTGCTGTGCCAGCTGGGTCTGGTATTCCTCCCAGCTCAGGGCCTGCACCATCTCCCCTTCCCGTGTCTTCACCCCGGGGAACCCCATGAGGTTGGATCCTGGGCTCACCCAGCGGCATACCGTATGCTCCGCATGGGCCTCACACAGCAGGGTAGTTGGCGGAATCGGGGCTTTCAGGAGGTATTCCATTCCCGTTGCCTCCTCCCATGGTAACAGGCGCTGGAGTCTATGGGTCCCAGGGAGAGGGGGTGCCGCGACGGGGCCTAACAAGCCCTCTGCCGGCGGGACGGGGTCGGCGGACTCACCAGCCAATGCAGGTTCCTCCTCTGCGGCGGGTTCCGCTGGCTGTGTCGGCGAGGCCCTCTGCAACAACTCAGGTGGTGGAACAGGATCCGATGCCAGAGGACTTCCTTCCGGCGCTACCTGGTGCGGAGCTTGGGCCTTCACGTTCAGCTGAAGGAGCTGGTGGATCAAGTCTCCCATCTCAGCCTGCAAGAGATCAGCGCTGTCCGTGGAGAATTGGCTGCGGTGCTCGTCCGGGTAGTTGGGGGAGACTTCTGCTTCAACCCCACATTCGGGTTCCAAGCTGCTGGCCATGGCGTCCTCCACGTGGGTCACTTCCTGATCCTTTTCCCGCTCTCTCCTTCGTGGGCGGTTTCGTTTTCTCTGTCTCCGCCCACCATGAGGATCAGGAGGCGGATCTCGGCCGCTGACGGACACGTCCTCACGGTGCAGAAATATTTAGACTGGGCGGCCATCGTCTTTCGCGCTCTCCAGCTTGTTTACGCCCACTTCCACACCCCTCTTCTTCTCCTGCGCTCTCCTCAGCGCTGCAATAGCGGCGATTTTTGGTGGTAAATGGCAATGCACAGTCTTTGCAATAAGTCACAGTCCAAGCACAATAAATCACAGTTCCAAGGCACACATGACCCGATTCTTCAGGCTTAAGTAGATCCTGTTCGTGACGCCAAGTTGTAGCGCCCCCACTGTCGCAGGGCCGAGGGGTACCCAGTACCGGGCCTCTGAGTCTCTGTTCTGGGGTTGTCACAGTGGCTAGACCCGGTCCGTGACCCTGCTGAGGGGCGTACAATAAAGGTGGAGGGAATGGTGATGATGCTGTGGTGGTGCGGTGCGGGTTGCAGTAAATAACGAGGACACCAGTTTGCAGTCTCTTTACCTCTTTACTGAAGGCTTCAGGATCCTCAATCCGGAATACGGTTAACCGGGCTGCGCAAGTCCGGCCGGTCCGATGGCACCTCCAGAGCTCCTTTTGCAGGTGGAAATCTGTGCCTACCTTCTAGCGCTTGTGTGTTGTAGTCCTTCCCTGCTAAGCACCACGGGATAGTCCTCACAACTGTTGTGTCTGTTTCTCGTGTTCCCTCACAACTCGATTCTGATGTTCTTCCACGTCCCCCAGATCTTATGGTTAGGACGCACCCGTATGATGGGGAGGCTCGGAGCTCTTCCGGGACTCTAGCTTCGCCCCACTCCTGTTGTTACCCCCCTGTGTCTTCCTAGGTGAATTGGGTGAGACAGCCCGCCTATAACTGACTGTCCTGCCGTAGGTTTGAAGTTTGGCCTGGAGCTCTATACTTCCTCGGCGTTCCGGCCACCGGTTATGCGCCTCAATAGGATGTTGCCTCGTCTTACAGCACGACTCCTACTGGTATTCTCCTTGTTGCGTTGATCTCGTTTCTCACTCAGCACAATGAACCTCGCTTCTTATCCTTTCTTGGGGTACCGCCGCTATATCGTGCAGGCGCAGTCCCGTAACGTTCTTCTCTGTTTGCTAGGCCTCTGCCAGGATCCCACCCCTGACAGGGACCCCTCTGAATCTTCCCCCTACAACACCCTCTGCCACAAGGTGTTGCCTGGTTCCAACAACCCAGTCAGCTTTCTGATCTAACTTTCTGCCTAACCCCCAGTTTTACCAGATTGTGAGGAGTGGCCTAATACATAGAACCCTTAGCTCCCCCTGGAGGCCAGACTGTGAAGTGTATTGGTGACTGTGATACCTGGTCAGAAGAACTCCTTCAGTGCCATCAGACGTACCATAGCCCCCCTTAGCGGCGGAGCTCCAGTACTGCAACGACCAGGACTCTGGGGCGCTGCAGATCCATCAGGTTGGATGGTGAACGTTGGTGGACAGCCATTTTCAGGTCTCTCCAGAGATCCTCAATTGGTTTTAGGTCAGGGCTCTGGCTGGGCCGATCAAGAATGGTCACAGAGTTGTTCTGAAGCCACTTCTTTGTTATTTTAGCTGTGTGCTTTGGGTCATTGTCTTGTTGGAAGGTGAACCTTCGGCCAAGTCTGAGGTCCAGAGCACTCTGGAAGAGGTTTTCATTCAGGATATCTCTGTAATTGGCCGCATTCATGTTTCCTTCAATGACAACCAGTTGTCCTGTCCCTGCAGCGGAACACGGCCCCATAGCATGATGCTGCCACCACCGTGTTTCACTGTTGGGATTGTATTGGGCAGGTGATGAGCAGTGTCTGGTTTTCTCCACACATACCGCTTTGAATTATCACCAATAAGGTCTATCTTCATCTCATCAGACCAGAGAATCTTATTTCTCATAGTCTGGGAGTCCTTAATATGTTTTTTTTAGCAAACTCTATGCGGGTTTTCATATGTTGTGCACTGAGGAGAGGCTTCCGTCGGACCACTCTGTCGTAAAGGCCCGACTGGTGGAGTGCTGCAGTGATAGTTGATTTTGTGGAACTTTCTCCCATCTGTCTACTGCATCTCTGGAGATCAGCCACAGCGATCTTGGGGTTCTTTACCTCTCCCACCAAGGCTCTTCTCCCACGATTGCTCAGTTTGGCTAGACAGCCAGGTCTAGGAAGACTTCTGGTGGTCCCAAACTTCTTCCATTTAAGGATTATGGAGGCCACAGTGCTCTTAGGAACCTTGAGTACTGCAGAACTTCTGTTGTAACCTTGGCCAGATCTGTGCCTTGCCACAATTCTGTCTTTGAGCTCCTTGGCCAGTTCCTTTGACCTCATGATTCTCATTTGGTCTGACATGCACTGTGAGCTGTGAGGTCTTATATAGACAGGTGTGCGCCTTTCCAAATCAAGTCCTATCAGTTTAATTAAGCACAGCTGGACTCCAATGAAGGAGTAGAACCATCTCAAGGAGGATCACAAGGAAATGGACAGCATGTGACTTAAATATGAGTGTCTGAATACTTATGACTAGTGATGAGTGAATGTGCTCGTTACTTGAGTTTTCTGAGCATGCTGGAGTCTCAGAGTATTGGCATTGCTCAGATGCGATGCTCAGATCCCTGGCCCGCATGTTGAGTGGCTTAAAGAAAGATGCAGGGATTGACTTCGGTATGCTAAAAAATTATGTCCGAGTCCCCACGGCTGCATGTCTCACGGCTGCTCGACAGTCATAACACATGCAGGGATGGCCTAATAAATAGGAGCACGTTCACTCATCACTAGTGTTCACCTGTTTTTATAGCACGTTCGCCATTGTGGGCACCAGATAGGGATTTCCAGATTTTTTTCTTCTTTTCGTCTGATTCATAAAGTTGAAAGGTGCACAAATGTTATCCTGTCCCCATCCTTCCCCCACCAGAATGATTAGATGTATGTCAATATGCAAATTGCCTTTTCTGAGAAAAAGAGGAATTGAACTTTATAGCGCCACCTGTTGGAAGTAGTGATCCTACAAGTCACAATCAACCCTTTAACAAGTCGTGCAGTATGACTTAGGATAAAAGCCAAATCAGTATCTCAATTCGCAGACACGGTGTTTCGGGCTGTTGACCCTCCTCAGTGTGAAGTATGAGAACTGATTTGGCTAGGTGAGAGGCTCTGGACTGAGGTCTAAGGGGTAACGTTTCTCCTTATGGAGAGTGACATACCAGCTCTGGCTTGTCAAGGTAAAGAGGCTTATTCGCCGTGCAATGCTCCTCTGGGAAATTTAATATGCAAATTGCCTCTTCAGAGAAAAAGAGGACTTGAACTCTATAGCGTCACCTGTCGGCAACATTTTATCCTAACTTTTCTCAAAAAAAAAGTTGAAAAGCAAAAAAGGAAGAGTATTTTTGATTGTGCTCAAAATGAATGAACTACGTGTGCCAGTTTGAACAATTTGGCACAGATGAAAAAAATAAGAGAGAGAAAAGGGACTTAAAAAATAAATCAACCCACCCAGAGAATTGACAGCAAATTCAAGAAATAAAGTGGCAGAAACTGGTAAGGATTTGGATATAGGATCTTTAGCACGTCAGAATAAAAAATGATCCTAAAGCGGTGGATTTGTGAGACTAGAGGCCAGCACTGTGATTAAGAGTTCTGGTGGGGAAAAACAAAATTTTCCAATTCTCCCAGACTGTCCAGGATCGTCCCGGAAAAAGAGAAGAACTCTGAGGAAAAGGAGAGGTTTGGAAGCCACTTACAGGTCTTTTTTTTATTATTTTTTTTTTAAAGTAATAAAGACAAATCACCTAAAAAAGTGAATTGCAAAATGTCAATTTAACTTATATTATTAACAAAAAAAAAGTTTAATTACTCTGAGTCAAGTGGGCAAGTCCTTTAGTTGGCGAGTGGCTACGATTACGTTCATAGCTACATTGCAGTTTCCAGAAACTATAGCACAGTGCCGGATATCTTGCACGACAGACACCACCGGTGGAGGCAGTGAACTTACAACAGGGTTTCGTTGAGTTCCACGGCTGAGATTTGCGTTTTCTACCCCCACTTTGTTTTTAAGATCTGAGTTTTGGTGACATTTAGACTTTCGTGACACCAGAAATGAAGGGTTATATGTGTGATTATGTGGTTGGGAGTCTTGTCTGGTTCATCGTTATCCTTCCCCCGCGTTTGCTTAAATGAGAAAAACATGCATTTCTCAGACACAGAATCTGGAGAACTCAGGCAGATTAAACTCAAGGGGCATCTGTTACATAGATAGAGGTAAAAAAAAAAATAGCCTTGTTATTTCCGCCCGCCTGACAGATTACAGCCGGCGGTGAATACATTTCATTTAGTCACAAACAAAAGGTATTTCATGCTTTCTACTGCTGTAAAGCCGACACTGTGTGATCCATATCTCACGCCAGACAATTCATCCCGTTACTGTGAATAATATCAGAATATCAGGACGGTTGTTTTCTTGGAAATGTGAAGAACAGGAAGAACTGTGGCGATAAATATTCTCTGTTCTGCGGTATCAATCACAAAACTGCTCGTCAACGAGACAAAAATAAAAAGAATGGGACGGTATGGAAGAAAGGTAGAGTTTGTTTTTAAAGGGTTATACCCAAGATAGTAAGTTATCCCCTATCGAGTGTTCCCAAGATCAGGGCTCTGGAATCCAAGAAAAGGCTCCACAGAGCCATACCTTGAATGGAGCATAAGTTTGGCTTTCTCCCGAAGTCTCAAACAATGAACTGAGAGCATGTGCGCTTCTGCTCCATTCAAGATGAGGCTCTGAAGAGCCTGGTTCTTGGGTTTCAGAGCTTCATTCTCTGGATCGCAGAAGCTCCCAGTGGTGAGACTCCCAGTAATCAGATATCCCTAGATGCTCAGTCGGTAGCTAACCGATTCAGTAACCCATGGGTGGGGAATCGTAAACATCCCGCAACTTCCTTTTCTCCAGCCCCCGTGCAGATTCCCATGGACCGCAGTGCTCGGGCCAGGCTCAAAGTGCTCAGACCAACAGCCAGCAAAACCCTGCCAGCTGGACCTTTAATTGCTCCTGACACTGCGTGTACTGGACTGTGAAATAAAGGATTACCATACGTCCTGCGTCAGGATATACTAAATTGTGGATGGAGTCAGCACGCTCTGTGTTCAACACTCCAATCCCATCAATGACAACAGCAGCGGCAGACCCTCCTGTAATGTACATACCCCAAGTCCTTGATGTGATGTATATATGCCCCCATCCCCTCCTGTGATGTATATGCCCCAGCGTTTCATGTGATATATGTGCCCCAGCCCCTCCTGTGATGCTTCTACAGTGGGGCAAAAAAGTATTTAGTCAGTCAGCAATAGTGCAAGTTCCACCACTTAAAAAGATGAGAGGCGTCTGTAATTTACATCATAGGTAGACCTCAACTATGGGAGACAAACTGAGAAAAAAAAATCCAGAAAATCACATTGTCTGTTTTTTTATCATTTTATTTGCATATTCTGGTGGAAAATAAGTATTTGGTCAGAAACAAAATTTCATCTCAATACTTTGTAATATATCCTTTGTTGGCAATGACAGAGGTCAAACGTTTTCTGTAAGTCTTCACAAGGTTGCCACACACTGTTGTTGGTATGTTGGCCCATTCCTCCATGCAGATCTCCTCTAGAGCAGTGATGTTTTTGGCTTTGCGCTTGGCAACACGGACTTTCAACTCCCTCCAAAGGTTTTCTATAGGGTTGAGATCTGGAGACTGGCTAGGCCACTCCAGGACCTTGAAATGCTTCTTACGAAGCCACTCCTTCGTTGCCCTGGCGGTGTGCTTTGGATCATTGTCATGTTGAAAGACCCAGCCACGTTTCATCTTCAATGCCCTTGCTGATGGAAGGAGGTTTGCACTCAAAATCTCACGATACATGGCCCCATTCATTCTTTCATGTACCCGGATCAGTCGTCCTGGCCCCTTTGCAGAGAAACAGCCCCAAAGCATGATGTTTCCACCACCATGCTTTACAGTAGGTATGGTGTTTGATGGATGCAACTCAGTATTCTTTTTCCTCCAAACACGACAAGTTGTGTTTCTACCAAACAGTTCCAGTTTGGTTTCATCAGACCATAGGACATTCTCCCAAAACTCCTCTGGATCATCCAAATGCTCTCTAGCAAACTTCAGACGGGCCCGGACATGTACTGGCTTAAGCAGTGGGACACGTCTGGCACTGCAGGATCTGAGTCCATGGTGGCGTAGTGTGTTACTTATGGTAGGCCTTGTTACATTGGTCCCAGCTCTCTGCAGTTCATTCACTAGTTCCCCCCGCGTGGTTCTGGGATTTTTGCTCACCGTTCTTGTGATCATTCTGACCCCACGGGGTGGGATTTTGCGTGGAGCCCCAGATCGAGGGAGATTATCAGTGGTCTTGAATGTCTTCCATTTTCTAATTATTGCTCCCACTGTTGATTTCTTCACTCCAAGCTGGTTGGCTACTGCAGATTCAGTCTTCCCAGCCTGGTGCAGGGCTACAATTTTGTTTCTGGTGTCCTTTGACAGCTCTTTGGTCTTCACCATAGTGGAGTTTGGAGTCAGACTGTTTGAGGGTGTGCACAGGTGTCTTTTTATACTGATAACAAGTTTAAACAGGTGCCATTACTACAGGTAATGAGTGGAGGAAAGAGGAGACTCTTAAAGAAGAAGTTACAGGTCTGTGAGAGCCAGAAATCTGGATTGTTTGTTTCTGACCAAATACTTATTTTCCACCAGAATATGCAAATAAAATGATTAAAAAAAAGACAATGTGATTTTCTGGATTTTTTTTTCTCAGTTTGTCTCCCATAGTTGAGGTCTACCTATGATGTAAATTACAGACGCCTCTCATCTTTTTAAGTGGTGGAACTTGCACTATTGCTGACTGGCTAAATACTTTTTTGCCCCACTGTATATGCCTCCAGTCCTTTCTGTGATGTATATGCCCTGGCATCTCATGCGATAAATATATGCCCCAACCCCTCCTGTGATGCATATATGCTCTCAGGCCCTCCTGTGATGTGTATGCCCTGGCGTCACATGTGATATATGTGCCCCCAACCCCTCATGTGTTGTATGTGCCCTCAGCATTTTCCTGTGATGTGTGCACTCCCATCCCCTCCTGTAATGTATTTGACCAAGCATCTCCTGTGATGTATATGCCCCAAGACCCTCCTGTAATGTATATTGCTCTGCCGTCTCCTGTGATGTAAGGGACCCTAGCGTCTGATGTATTTGGCTCCGAGTGTTCCCTCTGATGTACATGCCCCCAGCTCCTCCAGTGATGTATATGCCCTGGTGTCTCATGTGAGATGTACTCCAGCATCTCCTGTAATATATATGCCCCCAGGCCCTCCTGTGCTGTATATGCCCTGCTGTCTCCTGTGAGCATATGCCTCCTGCATCTCTTGTCATATATGTACCCTGTTCTCTCATGTGCCCCAACCCCTCCTGTGATGTATATGCCCTGGTGTCACATGTGATATATGTTCCGCTAGCCCCTCCTATAATGTATATGCCCCGGCATCTCATGTGATGTATATGCCCCAAGACCCTCCTGTAATGTATAGGTGCTGCCGTCTCCTGTGATGTACAGTATCTGTCCCCAGCATCCCCTGTGATGTACATGCCACCAGCCCCACCTGTGATATATATGCCCCGGCATCTCCTGTAATATATGCCTCCAGCCCCTCCTATGATGTATTTGCCACCTGTGTCCCTACTGACCGAATACCACAGGTGGTGTCACGAGCAATAGACATTACAAATCCCTTTAAAGACCTTTCCCTTTAATTGGGCGCCCAGGGCCACGGATGGGGTCGCAGCCACCGTGACATCCCCTTTAAGACCGGACCGAGTACCCCGCTGCCCTGGTTGGGGCGCTCCATTAGCGCCATCATGTAATATATGTGTAAACAGATGGTGGGATCCCAGAACCCTTCATCGGTAAGAGTGGCAGATAACTTTGTCATATCCACGTCTGGAGGAAGTGATCCTAATATGGAGCCTGCAAATACAATATGGAAATGAGAAGTTTGCATAAGAAGGTTAAATCAAAGTCTATCCCCTTCCTAATATTGGTTTAGAGCACGGTCCTTGCATTCTTCAATGTGATTTAGCTGCCGGAGCTTTAGAGAAAAACTGAGCCGCACTCGGAAAATGAATATATTTATTTTCCAGGACTTGGCACAAATCTCTCTTGACAAATCGTGTGCAGCGATTCATAAGCCGCTAAATTATAACAACTTACCGCCGAGCTATAGAGTAAATACCATCTGCCGGTAACTTATACAGAGCGTTCTTGCTTGTAAACATGAAGATTGGTTTAACATAAGCAGCTGAAAATACAATATGACATGGAAACTTTGCTTTATTAAAGCAGGCAGCCCCCGCCGTGCTACCACTGTCGCTCTTTGTAATGAAAAGTGTTCAGAATAAATTTACATATTTTTTCGAGTCTGATGAGAAAAATATTTCCTGAGATTCTGATTTTAAAATAAATCTGTAACTAACACTCTTGTCAGGTTCACACGCCTTTGCTTCGATGGTATTGTGACGACCTGTTTAACAGCTATTCCTGCTTAATCAATGCTTAAAGGGAGTTAGCTAGCACCGCTCACTTCCGAATGGGGAGGGGAGAAGCGCCGCTGGCTTTGCATTTCTCAGCCGAGTGACAGGTCTTGTGCACACCAGGCAGATATTTTAATATTAGGCTAGGAGGCATGCACATCACTTGTCAGGCCTGTGGCATCACTCACCTCTTTATGCAAAAAAAAAAAAAAATCTTAGTTACTTACCGGTAACGGGATTTTACAGAGTCCATTACAGCACCACCTGAATAAAAAGGCGGTACCTGTCCTCCGCATCAGTTTGGGTTCCAGAGCCTGAGAGGACCTTCAGACAGTAACATAATTGTCACCAAATATATTTTCCTTAGCACCCTTAAAAGAGCACACCACAAATGACAAAGCAGGGGAGGAAATATAAGGGTGCTCTCATGGGCTCTGTAAAATCCTGTTACCGGTAAGTAACTACAATTTTATTCCCTTCTCCCATGACATCACCACCTGAGAGATTTTTTATAGATCAAACACCCTAGCGAGGGATCATCGCTTGCAAAACCTTTGTCCTAAAGGATAGGTCAACAGAGGAAGACAGTTTAAGACAATAGTGTTTATAGAAGGTGGAAGGGGAAGACCATGTGGCCGCCTTACATATTTTGTCGATGGACACTTCTGCTTTTTCAGCCCAGAAGGTCGCCATGGCCCTGGTGGAATGGACCTTCAGGTTTTCAGAAACCAACCTATTACTAGAGGTGTGTAGCACCCCCACCGCCGCAGGGCCGAGGGGTACCCGGTGCCGGGCCTCTGAGTCTCTGCTCTAGGGTTGTCACGGTGGCTAGGCCCCGGTCCGTGACCCTGCCGTGGGGCGCACAGTGAATGGGTAGGTAGATGTAGATGGTGGTGACTGTAGCGGTGCAGTTGTGGGGTGCAGGTCGCGGTAAATAACGAGGACACCAGGTTGCAGTCTCTTTACCTCTTTATTGAAGATCTCTGGGTCCTCAGTCCGGGATAGGGTTCACCAGGCTGCGCAAGTCCGGCCGGTCCAATGGCACCCCCAGAGTTCTCTTCACAGGTGGAAATCTCTGCCTTCCTTCTTGCGCTATGTGTTGCGGTCCTTCCCTGCTGTGCTTACGGAAAGTCCCCACAACTGTTGTGTCTGTTTCTTAAGTTCCCTCACAACTCGATTAGATGATGTTCTGCTAATCCTCCGTCCCTCCCTGATGTTACGGTTAGGACGGCACCCGTTTGACGGGTAGGCTCGGAGCTCTTCCGGGACCCTAGAGTCGCCCCTCTCCACAAGTTGCCCCCCAAGACTGCATAGGTGATTTAGGTGAGACAGCCCGCCTGAGACTGACTGTCCTGCCGTAGGTTCGAAGTATTGCCTGAAGCTGTATATAGAAATACTTCCTTCGGCGTTCCGGCCACCGGTTGTTTGCGCCTCAGTAGGATGTTGCCTCGATCTTACAGCACGACCCCTACTGGTATTCTCCTTGTTGCTTTGATCTCGTTTCTCACTCAGCACAATCTATCTCGCTTGTAGTCCTTCCTTGGGCACCGCCGCTATACTGAGCAGGTACGGTCCCGTTACGTTCTCTCAGTTTGCCAAGCCTCTGTCAGGATCCCACCCCTGACAGAGACCCTACCGAATCTTCCCCTGCAACACCCTCTGCCACAAGGTGTTGCCTGGCTCCAACCCAGTCAGCTTTCTGCCTAACTTCCTGCCTGACCCCCAGTTTTACCAGTGTGTGGAGAGTGGCCTAGTAAATAGAACCCTTAGCTCCCCCTGGAGGCCCGGCGGTGAAATGTATTGGTGTTTGTGATACCTGCTCAGATGAACTCCTTCAGTGCCATCAGACGTACCATAGCTCCCCTTAGTGGCGGAGCCACAGTACTGCAACGACCAGGACTCTGGGGCGCTGCACTCCCCCCCGGTTAAATCCAGTACTCCGGGACTGGGAAGAAAAATAACAATACAGATTAGCAAAAAGACATACAATTTGTTGAGTGCAAATAACAATACGTATACTTGAACAGAGCTTCCCTTTATGGGAGGTGAGGACACTTGAACGTTACAAACATGGTTAAATATCATAGCAACATGCTATAAGTAACTTTTCTTACCCAACCAGGTATTCTACTTAGTACAAATTCTTGAACAATAATTTAACATTGCCTTTAAGGACGTACACTCAATATCCGCTAAAGACCCTCTTATAATCACATTATAAGGCAATTTAACTTTTTCATTCTCCTTCTTTAAATCTGCAGGACCGCCTGTCCTAACGGCACCAGATGTACTGCCTCTCCTTTCTTACAGGACCGCTCCTTTCAGCCCGAGCCTTCTGTCTTTTCAACTACTATACACAGTATAGAACATAACGTACTTTCAGTTTAGGAACACTGGGCCATCTTCATATGGCTCCTAGGAGGACTCAGGGTTCACCTTCTATCCTCATTTTCTACCAACGTTATCAACATTTTCTTAAAGCATTAACTTCCATCATTACTTTCTTACTAGCAACTATGCAGGACACTGTCTACCCCTACGGGCCCACTGCATCTTTCTTCTAACTTTCACTTTCCTTCGGGGAACATTATCAGCATTCTTTTACAATTAACTAGTTAGTTACATTAACGATTACATATCAACATTATCACTTTCTTTCAAGGCATCGTTATCACTTTACTGTTCTAAGGCAGTATTACTCATAAGTACACAGATGAACATCCCCTTTAAGAGGGGACCAAGTCTCCATGAGGTAGCGCATCTTCCCAAACTACCAGTCCATACTCAGCAAAGGCTCCGGTGCGGTATCTTCGCAAAGAGTCCTTCTTTAAGTAAAACCAGTAGGGTGCACCTTTAAGAAGGTGCAAACTATTTACAAGCAGTTTGTATCATGCATTGTTCATGATCCAGCAGTTCTTTTTAAACTTGGGTAAACAAGGAGCAAAAAGGAAAATAAAAAAAAACAAAAATAAAAGCAATAGGGATCCCGGGTAAACTAAGGGATCCCTTTAAGAATAACCCAGGTCGGGTATTAGTAGCAAAAAGCAGGGAAACAAACAGTTAACTATGTACAGTTTCAGGTTTCCGAGGTTTAGTTGGACGGCTTCCAGGGCTGCACCTGGCACTCAACCCTTCCTGGCCTGGGAAGGGGGAGGTCCAGGGTTACACCCAGTGCTGGACAAACGTCGTTAATCCGTCTTCCATGTACGGTTAAATCATGCGCAGCGATGGATGTCTGCGCAGCTTGAGTATGGGCATTTGCTGCAAGATCATTCACTAGAACGGAGTCAGCAGCTGTGGCACTAGCAGTCACCGGAGTGGTGTCGGTTGTCAGGGCAGGGTCGTCCTTCATACCTGCTTCAGATGCGGTCCCTCCGGTGCCGGTCTGCTCCGTCTCCGCTGTGGGTCTGGAACGCTGGTTGCGGGGCCTTATGCTGCGGCGTTGTCATCTCTGCATGCAGCATACCGCTTTCCGGCAGGGCCTTGCTTTCCAGCTTCGGAGCACTGGAACCTCTTTCCTGCTCCGGACCAGACGAGGCTGCCGACAGGCGTCCGGCGAGGCTCCCGATGAAGATCTTCTTCCACCCGGCCTCAGTGCTCAGCTGCGTCCGCCGGGGTCGGTCGCTGAGCTCGTCCACTCCGGCCTGCAGGAATTCAGCATCAGCGGTGGAGGCCTGGTTGCGGTGCCCCTCCGGGTGGCTGGGGGAGTCCTCTGCTCCGACCCCACGCTCCGGCTCCGGGCGGCTCGCCATGGCGTCCTCCATGTCGCTGACTTCTTCTTCCTGGTCCTTTTCCCGCTCTCTCCTTCGTGGGCGGTTTCGTTTTCTCTGTCTCCGCCCCCCATTGAGGATCAGGAGGCGGATCTCGGCTGCTGACGGACACGTCCTCACAGCACAGTAATACTTAGACTGGGCGGCCATTGTCTTTCGCGCTCTCCAGCTTGTCTACGCCCACTCCACGCCCTTCTTCTTCTCCTGCGCTCTCTTTAGCGCTGTAATGGCGGCGGGTTTGGCGGGAACTTCTGGTGGCAAGTGGCAACACACAGTCTTTGTAATAAAGCACAGTCCAAGCACGATAACTCACAGTTCCAAGGCACACATGACCTGATTCTTCAGGCTTAAGTAGATCCTGTTCGTGACGCCAAGTTTGTAGCGCCCCCACCGCCGCAGGGCCGAGGGGTACCCGGTGCCGGGCCTCTGAGTCTCTGCTCTAGGGTTGTCACGGTGGCTAGGCCCCGGTCCGTGACCCTGCCGTGGGGCGCACAGTGAATGGGTAGGTAGATGTAGATGGTGGTGACTGTAGCGGTGCAGTTGTGGGGTGCAGGTCGCGGTAAATAACGAGGACACCAGGTTGCAGTCTCTTTACCTCTTTACTGAAGATCTCTGGGTCCTCAGTCCGGAATAGGGTTCACCAGGCTGCGCAAGTCCGGCCGGTCCAATGGCACCCCCAGAGTTCTCTTCACAGGTGGAAATCTCTGCCTTCCTTCTTGCGCTATGTGTTGCGGTCCTTCCCTGCTGTGCTTACGGAAAGTCCCCACAACTGTTGTGTCTGTTTCTTAAGTTCCCTCACAACTCGATTAGATGATGTTCTGCTAATCCTCCGTCCCTCCCTGATGTTACGGTTAGGACGGCACCCGTTTGACGGGTAGGCTCGGAGCTCTTCCGGGACCCTAGAGTCGCCCCTCTCCACAAGTTGCCCCCCAAGACTGCATAGGTGATTTAGGTGAGACAGCCCGCCTGAGACTGACTGTCCTGCCGTAGGTTCGAAGTATTGCCTGAAGCTGTATATAGAAATACTTCCTTCGGCGTTCCGGCCACCGGTTGTTTGCGCCTCAGTAGGATGTTGCCTCGATCTTACAGCACGACCCCTACTGGTATTCTCCTTGTTGCTTTGATCTCGTTTCTCACTCAGCACAATCTATCTCGCTTCTAGTCCTTCCTTGGGCACCGCCGCTATACTGAGCAGGTACGGTCCCGTTACGTTCTCTCAGTTTGCCAAGCCTCTGTCAGGATCCCACCCCTGACAGAGACCCTACCGAATCTTCCCCTGCAACACCCTCTGCCACAAGGTGTTGCCTGGCTCCAACCCAGTCAGCTTTCTGCCTAACTTCCTGCCTGACCCCCAGTTTTACCAGTGTGTGGAGAGTGGCCTAGTAAATAGAACCCTTAGCTCCCCCTGGAGGCCCGGCGGTGAAATGTATTGGTGTTTGTGATACCTGCTCAGATGAACTCCTTCAGTGCCATCAGACGTACCATAGCTCCCCTTAGTGGCGGAGCCACAGTACTGCAACGACCAGGACTCTGGGGCGCTGCAGGTGTATGCTAAGATAATGGTGCCCCTAATCTATCTAGCTATGGTCCCCCTTGTAACAGTAAGCCCCTTCCTGATCGCCTGGAATGACACAAATAAGGACTCACTCTTCCTCCATTGTCTTGTCATGTCTAAGTGCTGTATCAAGGCCCTCCTAACATCTAATGTATGAAGTCTACGTTCCTCTGTAGTCTTTGGTTTTCTACAGAAGGAGGGAAGAACGACCTCTTGACTTCTATGAAACTTCGAGGCTACCTTGGGGAGATAAGCCGGATCTGGCTTCAAAATTACCCTATCATCCGATATCTGCATAAATGGATGATTAATGGATAGAGCCTGTTTTATCCTAAGTCATATTGCACGACTCGTTAAAGGGTTGATTGTGACTTGTAAGATCGCTACTTCCAACAGGTGGCGCTATAGAGTTAAGTCCTCTTTTTCTCAGAAGAGGCAATTTGCATATTATATTTCCCAAGGAGCATTGCACGGCGAATAAGCCTCCTTACCTTGACAAGTCAGAGATGGTATGTCACTCTCCATAAGGAGAAACGTGTTGTGAATTTGGATTCTGGGCTCCCCCGGTGGCTACTGGTGGAATTGAACTGGTGTCTTCATCTTCTCTGTTCACCTGTTCCCATCAAGATGTGGGAGTCGCTATATAACCTTGCTGCTCTGTTAGTTGCTTGCCGGTCAACAATGTTATCAGAAGCCTCTCTGTGCTTGTTCCTGCTCCTAGACAACTACTAGATAAGTTGGACTCTTGTCCATGTTTGTTTTTGCATTTTTGTTCCAGTTCACAGCTGTAGTTTCGTTACTGTGTCTGGAAAGCTCTTGTGAACAGGAATTGCCACTCTGGTGTTATGAGTTAATGCCAGAGTTTTAAAGTAATTTCTGGATGGTGTTTTGATAGGGTTTTTAGCTGACCATGAAAGTGTCCTTTCTGTCTTCTGCTATGTAGTAAGTGGACCTCAAATTTGCTAAACCTATTTTCATACTACGTTTGTTATTTCATCTCGATTCACCGCCAATACATGTGGGGGGCCTCTGTCTCCTTTCGGGGTATTTCTCTAGAGGTGAGCTAGGACTAATATTTTCCTCTGCTAGTTTTATTTAGTCCTCCGGCTGGTGCTGGGCATCTAGAATCAACGTAGGCATGCTACCCGGCCACTGCTAGTTGTGCGTTAGGTTTAGTTCATGGTCAGCTCAGTTTCCATCTTCCAAGAGCTAGTTCCTATATATGCTGATGCTATGATCTCTTGCCATTGAGATCATGACAGTTTGACCGGCCCACTAAAGGGTTAAAATCCTTGGCTGTGAAAGGAGAGAAATAAGTAGTCTGCTGAAATTTTTTTTTTTTTTTTCTCTCCTTTGAATGGCTCTGTGTTCACCTGTTTGCAATGGATCTTCAGAGTGTAACTGCAGGTTTGAATAATCTCGCCACGAAGGTACAAAATTTGCAAGATTTTGTTTGTCATGCACCTGTATCTGAGCCGAGAATTCCTTTGCCGGAATTTTTCTCGGGGAATAGATCTGGGTTTCAGAATTTTCGAAATAATTGCAAATTATTTTTGTCCCTGAAATCTCGCTCTGCCGGAGATCCTGCACAGCAGGTCAGGATTGTGATTTCCTTGCTCCGGGGCGACCCTCAAGACTGGGCTTTTTCATTGACACCAGGGGATCCTGCGTTGCTCAATGTGGATGCGTTTTTTCTGGCCTTGGGGTTGCTTTATGACGAACCTCATTTGGAGCTTCAGGCAGAAAAAACTTTGATGTCCCTATCTCAGGGGCAAGATGAAGCGGAAATTTACTGCCAAAGATTCCGTAAATGGTCTGTGCTTACTCAGTGGAATGAGTGCGCCCTGGCGGCGACTTTCAGAGAGGGTCTCTCTGATGCCATTAAGGATGTTATGGTGGGGTTCCCTGTGCCTGCGGGTCTGAATGAGTCCATGACAATGGCTATTCAGATCGATAGGCGTTTGCGGGAGCGCAAACCAGTGCACCATCTGGCGGTGTCCACTGAGAAATCGCCAGAGAGTATGCAGTGTGATAGAATTCTGTCCCGAAGCGAGCGGCAGAATTTTAGACGGAAAAATGGGTTGTGTTTCTATTGTGGTGATTCTACTCATGTTATATCAGCATGCTCTAAGCGCACTAAAAAGCTTGGTAAATCTGTTTCCATTTGCACCTTACCGTCTAAGTTTATTCTATCTGTGACCCTGATTTGCTCTTTGTCATCTATTACCACGGACGCCTATGTCGACTCTGGCGCCGCTTTGAGTCTTATGGATTGGTCCTTTGCCAAACGCTGTGGGTATGATTTAGAGCCTTTGGAGACTCCTATTCCTCTGAAGGGGATTGACTCCACCCCATTGGCTAATAATAAACCACAATACTGGACACAAGTAACTATGCGTATTAATCCGGATCACCAGGAGATTATTCGCTTTCTGGTGCTGTATAATCTACATGATGATTTGGTGCTAGGATTGCCTTGGCTGCAATCTCACAACCCAGTCCTCGACTGGAGAGCTATGTCTGTGTTGAGCTGGGGATGTAAGGGGGCTCATGGGGATGTACCTGTGGTTTCCATTTCATCATCTATTCCCTCTGAAATTCCTGAGTTCCTGTCTGACTATCGTGACGTCTTTGAAGAATCCAAGCTTGGTTCGTTACCTCCGCACCGAGAGTGCGATTGTGCCATAGATTTAATCCCGGGTAGTAAATACCCAAAGGGTCGTTTATTTAATCTGTCTGTGCCTGAACATGCTGCTATGCGTGAATATATAAAGGAGTCCTTGGAAAAGGGACATATTCGTCCATCGTCATCTCCCTTAGGAGCCGGTTTTTTCTTTGTGTCAAAAAAAGACGGCTCTTTGAGACCATGTATTGATTATCGGCTTTTGAATAAAATCACTGTTAAATATCAATACCCATTGCCGTTGCTGACTGATTTGTTTGCTCGCATAAAGGGGGCCAAGTGGTTCTCTAAGATTGACCTTCGTGGGGCGTATAATTTGGTGCGAATCAGGCAGGGGGATGAGTGGAAAACCGCATTTAATACGCCCGAGGGCCACTTTGAGTATTTAGTGATGCCTTTTGGTCTTTCAAATGCTCCGTCAGTTTTCCAGTCCTTTATGCATGATATTTTTCGCGATTATTTGGATAAATTTATGATTGTGTATCTGGATGATATTCTGATTTTTTCGGATGACTGGGACTCTCATGTCCAGCAAGTCAGGAGGGTTTTTCAGGTTTTGCGGTCTAATGCTTTGTGTGTGAAGGGTTCTAAGTGTGTTTTTGGGGTACAGAGGATTTCCTTTTTGGGATATATTTTTTCCCCCTCTTCCATTGAAATGGATCCTGTCAAGGTTCAAGCTATTTGTGATTGGACGCAGCCCTCTTCTCTTAAGAGTCTTCAGAAATTTTTGGGCTTTGCTAACTTTTATCGTCGATTTATTGCTGGTTTTTCGGATATTGCTAAGCCATTGACCGATTTGACTAAGAAGGGTGCTGATGTTGCTGATTGGTCCCCTGATGCTGTGGAGGCCTTTCGGGAGCTTAAGCGCCGTTTTTCCTCTGCCCCTGTGTTGCGTCAGCCTGATGTTGCTCTACCTTTTCAGGTTGAGGTCGACGCTTCTGAGATCGGAGCTGGGGCAGTGTTGTCGCAGAAAAGTTCTGACTGCTCCGTGATGAGGCCTTGTGCCTTCTTTTCCCGTAAATTTTCGCCCGCTGAGCGGAATTATGATGTTGGGAATCGGGAGCTTTTGGCCATGAAGTGGGCTTTTGAGGAGTGGCGCCATTGGCTTGAGGGGGCCAGACATCAGGTGGTGGTATTGACTGACCACAAAAATTTGGTTTATCTTGAGACCGCCAGGCGCCTGAATCCTAGACAGGCGCGCTGGTCATTATTTTTCTCTCGGTTTAATTTTGTGGTGTCATACCTACCGGGTTCTAAGAATGTTAAGGCGGATGCCCTTTCTAGGAGTTTTGAGCCTGACTCGCCTGGTAACTCTGAGCCCACAGGTATCCTTAAGGATGGAGTGGTGTTGTCAGCCGTTTCTCCAGACCTGCGGCGGGCCTTGCAGGAGTTTCAGGCGGATAGACCTGATCGTTGCCCACCTGATAAACTGTTTGTTCCTGATGATTGGACCAGTAGAGTCATCTCTGAGGTTCATTCTTCTGCGTTGGCAGGTCATCCTGGCATTTTTGGTACCAGGGATTTGGTGGCAAGGTCCTTCTGGTGGCCTTCCCTGTCACGAGATGTGCGAGGCTTTGTGCAGTCTTGTGACGTTTGTGCTCGGGCCAAGCCTTGTTGTTCTCGGGCTAGTGGATTGTTGTTGCCCTTGCCTATTCCTAAGAGGCCTTGGACGCACATCTCGATGGATTTTATTTCAGATCTGCCTGTTTCTCAGAAGATGTCTGTCATCTGGGTGGTGTGTGACCGTTTCTCTAAGATGGTCCATTTGGTTCCTCTGCCCAAGTTGCCTTCTTCTTCCGAGTTGGTTCCTCTGTTTTTTCAAAATGTTGTTCGTTTGCATGGTATTCCTGAGAATATCGTTTCTGACAGAGGGACCCAATTCGTGTCTAGATTTTGGCGGGCATTCTGTGCTAGGATGGGCATAGATTTATCTTTTTCGTCCGCTTTCCATCCTCAGACGAATGGCCAGACTGAGCGGATTAATCAGACCCTGGAGACATATCTGAGGTGTTTTGTGTCTGCTGACCAGGATGATTGGGTTGCTTTTTTGCCATTGGCGGAGTTCGCTCTCAATAATCGGGCCAGCTCTGCCACTTTGGTGTCCCCGTTTTTCTGTAATTCGGGGTTTCATCCTCGATTTTCCTCTGGTCAGGTGGGATCTTCGGATTGTCCTGGAGTGGATGCTGTGGTGGAGAGATTGCATCAGATCTGGGGGCAGGTGGTGGACAATTTGAGGTTGTCCCAGGAGAAGACTCAGCTTTTTGCTAACCGCCGTCGTCGTGTTGGTCCTCGTCTTCGTATTGGGGACTTGGTGTGGTTGTCTTCTCGTTTTGTCCCTATGAGGGTCTCTTCTCCTAAGTTTAAGCCTCGGTTCATCGGCCCGTATAAGATATTGGAGATTCTTAACCCTGTTTCCTTCCGTTTGGACCTCCCTGCATCCTTTTCTATTCATAACGTTTTTCATCGGTCATTATTGCGCAGGTATGAGGTACCGGTTGTGCCTTCCGTTGGGCCTCCTGCTCCGGTGTTGGTTGAGGGTGAGTTGGAGTACGTTGTGGAGAAAATCTTGGACTCTCGTGTTTCCAGACGGAGACTCCAGTATCTGGTCAAGTGGAAGGGATACGGCCAGGAGGATAATTCTTGGGTGAATGCATCTGATGTTCATGCCTCTGATCTGGTTCGTGCCTTTCATAGGGCCCATCCTGATCGCCCTGGTGGTTCTGGTGAGGGTTCGGTGCCCCCTCCTTGAGGGGGGGGTACTGTTGTGAATTTGGATTCTGGGCTCCCCCGGTGGCTACTGGTGGAATTGAACTGGTGTCTTCATCTTCTCTGTTCACCTGTTCCCATCAAGATGTGGGAGTCGCTATATAACCTTGCTGCTCTGTTAGTTGCTTGCCGGTCAACAATGTTATCAGAAGCCTCTCTGTGCTTGTTCCTGCTCCTAGACAACTACTAGATAAGTTGGACTCTTGTCCATGTTTGTTTTTGCATTTTTGTTCCAGTTCACAGCTGTAGTTTCGTTACTGTGTCTGGAAAGCTCTTGTGAACAGGAATTGCCACTCTGGTGTTATGAGTTAATGCCAGAGTTTTAAAGTAATTTCTGGATGGTGTTTTGATAGGGTTTTTAGCTGACCATGAAAGTGTCCTTTCTGTCTTCTGCTATGTAGTAAGTGGACCTCAAATTTGCTAAACCTATTTTCATACTACGTTTGTTATTTCATCTCGATTCACCGCCAATACATGTGGGGGGCCTCTGTCTCCTTTCGGGGTATTTCTCTAGAGGTGAGCTAGGACTAATATTTTCCTCTGCTAGTTTTATTTAGTCCTCCGGCTGGTGCTGGGCATCTAGAATCAACGTAGGCATGCTACCCGGCCACTGCTAGTTGTGCGTTAGGTTTAGTTCATGGTCAGCTCAGTTTCCATCTTCCAAGAGCTAGTTCCTATATATGCTGATGCTATGATCTCTTGCCATTGAGATCATTCATGACAGAAACGATACCCTTTAGACCCCCGTCCAGAGCCTCTCACCTAGCCAAATCAGTTCTCATGCTTCGCACTGACGAGGGCCAACAGCCCGAAACACCGTGTCTGCGAATTGAGATACTGATTTGGCTTTTATCCTAAGTCATATTGCACGACTCGTTAAAGGGTTGATTGTGACTTGTAGGATCGCTACTTCCAACAGGTGGCGCTATAGAGTTAAGTCCTCTTTTTCTCAGAAGAGGCAATTTGCATATGGATAGAGCCTGTAAATCACTGACCCTGCAGGTTGACATCAGGGCCACTAATATCACGATCTTTAGTGTTAGTAATTTTGCTGGCACTTCAAGAAGGGGCTCAAAGGGGGATCTTGTCAAGGATTGAAGAACTAGATTTAGGTCCCAAGGAGGCATCTTTGGAGCTGGCATTGGTCTTGACCTATGACATGCTTTAATGAACCTAACCACCCATTTATCTGCTGCTAGGTTATAGTTGTATAGGGCTGCTAAGGCAGATACCTGCACCTTAAGGGTGCCGATAGCTAGGCCCATCTCCATACCCCTTTGAAGAAACTCTAATATGGCTCTGATTGGGACTCTACTCCCCACAGACTGCCCTGAAAAAAGCTAAAAGCTTAGCCCATATTCTGCTGTATATCCTAGTCATTACCAGCTTCCTACTCTGCAGCAGGGAAGAGACTAGGGCCGGGGAGAATCCCTTCTGAGTTAATAGTGCCCTCTCAAAATCCAGGCAGTCAAATGTAGACCTGACCTCTGAGGATGTGACACTGGGCCCTGCCTGAGGAGACCCGAAACATCCAGGAGAATCCAGGGATCTAATAAGGACATCTTCCTCATCCATGAGATCCATGGCCTTTTGGGCCAAAATGGAGCAATGAGGATGATCCTTGCTCCCTCCTCCCGAATCTTCCTCAGGACTGCTGGGATCATCATCAACTGGGGCAATGCGCAAGCCAGTTGGAAACCCCAAGTAATTTGTAGCGCATCTACCACATATGGCTTTTCTCTTGGGTTTAGAGAGCAGAAGATTTCCGTGTTTCTGTTCTTCCTGCTGGCAAACAAGTCTATTTTTGGCTGCCCCCAAAGATCCCTAACCTGCCAAAAAACTGACGAATTCAGTTCCCATTCCCCTTGTTTTAGGGTTGTCCGGCTGAGAAAATCTGCTTCTTCGTTCTCCTTCCCCTTTATGTGCAGAGCAGATAGCTGTAGATGATGTTCCTCCATGACCTGGAGAATTGCTCGAGATAGCTGCATCAGGGTTTGGGATCTTGTGCCCCCCCTGGTGGTTGATATAGGCAACTGACGTACAGTTGTCTGACATTACGCAAGCATGGTTTCCTTCTAAATGGGGAAGGAAGGAACTATTACTGCCTTCTTTATTGCCAGTAGCTCCTTGCAGTTTGAGAAATGGCCGGCTTCTGCCTCTGACCAGATCCCCTGGACTATGCGTTCCCTGAGATGTGCGCCCCATCCTTCTGCGCTTGCATCCATCACGATCACATTGGATATCCGGAAGGGCCATGGAATTCCCTGAGACAAATTCCCTGTTTCCAGCTGGAGCGCCCCCACACCGCCGCAGGGCCGAGGGGCACCCGGAGCCGGGCCTCTGAGAGTCTCTGTCCAGTTCTGGGGTTGTCACGGTGGCTAGACCCGGTCCGTGGCCCTGTCTGTCAGTGGGGGACGTCCAGTACAATAAGTGGTGTTGTAACGGTGCAGTTGTGGGGTGCAGGTCGCGGTAAATAACGAGGACACCAGGTTGCAGTCTCTTTACCTCTTTACTGAAGATCTCTGAGTCCTCAGTCCAGAATACGGTTCACCAGGCTGCGCAAGTCCGGCCGGTCCAATGACACTTCCAGAGTTCTCTTCACAGGAGGAAATCTGTGCCTTCCCCCTAGCGCTATGTGTTGTAGTCCTTCCCTGCTGTGCTTACGGAAAGTACCCCACAACTGTTGTGTCTGTTTCTTAAGTTCCCTCACAACTCGACTAGATGATGTTCTGCTAATCCTCCGTCCCTCCCTGAGGTTCGGGTAGGGACGGCACCCGTTTGACGGGTAGGCCTGGAGTTCTTCCGGGACCCTAGAGACGCCCCTCTCCCACAATTGCCTCCCAAGACTTCATAGGTGATTTGAGTTAGACAGCCCGCCTGAGACTGACTGTCCTGCCGCTGTTTGGAGTATTGCTTGAAGCTGAATGTTATTCTACTCCCTCGGCGTTCCGGCCACCGGTAGTGCGCCTCAGTAGGATGTTGCTTCGGTCTTACAGCACGACTCCTACTGGTATTTCTCCTTTTGCGTGATCCCGTTTCTCACTCAGCACAATCTATCTCTCTTCTAATCCTTTCTTGGGCACCGCCGCTACCCGGAGCAGGCACGGTCCCGTTACGTTCGTTCTCGTTGCCAAGCCTCTGTCAGGATCCCACCCCTGACAGAGACCCTACTGTATCTTCCCCTGCAACACCCTCTGCCACAAGGTGTTGCCTGGTTCCAACCCAGTCAGCTTTCTGATCTAACTTCCTGCCTGACCCCCGGTTTACCCACTATGGTGGGGAGTGGCCTAATGAATAGCACCCTTAGCTCCCCCTGGAGGCCCGGCTGTGAAATGTATTGGTGTCTGTGATACCTGATCAGATGAACTCCTTCAGTGCCATCGGACGCACCATAGCTCCCCATAGTGGCGGAGCCACAGTACTGCAATGACCAGGACTCTGGGGCGCTGCACTCCCCCCTGGTTAAACACAGTACTCCGGGACTGGGAAGAAAAACAACAATACAAGTTAGCAAAAAGACATACAGTTTTGTTTGAGTGCAATAACAGTAAGTATACTTGAACAGGCTTCCCTTTATGGGAGGTGAGGACACTTAAACGTTACAAACATGGTTCAATAACATAGCAACATGCTATAAATAATTCTTCTTACCCAACCGGGTATTCTACTAAGTGCAAAAATTGTTTAACAGTACTTTAACATTGCCTTTAAGGACATACACTCTGTATCCACTAAAGACCTTCCTATAATCACATTGTAAGGTAAATTAACTTTTTCATTCTCCTTCTTTAAATCTGCAGGATCGCCTGTCCTATCGGCACCAGACCTACTGCCTCTCCTTTCTGTTACAGGACCGCCCCGTTCAGCCAGGGCCTACTGCCTTTTCAACTTCTATACACAGTATAGATCATAACATACTTTCAGGTTTAGGAACACTGAGCCATCTGCATATGGCTCCTAAGAGGACTCACTGACTAACCCCTACGGGTTTTAGCAGCAAAATAGCAAGGAAATAAACAGTTAACTATTTACAGTTTCAGGTTTCCGAGGCTTAGTTGAACGGCTTCCAGGGCTGCACCTGGCACTTAACCCCTCTTGGCCCGGGAAGGGTGAAGTCCAGGGTTGCACCTAGTGCTGGACACACGCCGTTAATCCGTCTCTCATGTACAGTTAAATCATGCGCAGCGATGGAGGTCTGCACAGCTTGAGTAGGGGCATTTGCTGCAGCAGAGGTAGCGGCTGCTGCAAGATCAGTCACTGGAACGGAGTCAGCAGCTGTGGCACTAGCAGTCGCTGGAGTGGTGTCGGTCGTCAGGGCAGGGTCGTCCTTCATACCTGCTTCAGATGCGGTCCCTCCGGTGCCGGTCTGCTCCGTCTCCACTGCGGCCTGTAGCGCTGCTTGCAGGGCCTTGTGCTGCGACGCTGTCATCTCTGCTTGCAGTACCTCGCTTTCCGGCAGGGCCTTGCTTTCTGGCTTCGGAGCGCTGGAACTTCTTTCTTGCTCCGGACCAGACGAGGCTGCCGACAGACGTCTGGCGAGGCTCCCGATGATGGTCTTCCTCCACCCGGCCTTAGTGCTCAGCTGCATCCGCCGGGGTTGGTGGATCAGCTTGTCCGCTCCGGTCTGCAGGAGGTCAGCGTCAACTGTGGAGGTCTGGCTGCGGTGCCTCTCCGGGTAGCTGGGGGAGTCCTCGGCTCCGACCCCACGCTCCGGCTCCGGGCGGCTGGCCATGGCGTCCTCCATGTTGCTCGCTTCTTCTTCCTGGTCCTTTTCCCGCTCTCTCCTTCGTGGGCGGTTTCGTTTTCTCTGTCTCCGCCCACCATTGAGAATCAGGAGGCGGATCTCGGCTGCTGACGGACACGTCCTCAAGGGGCAGGAATACTTAGACTGGGCGGCCATTGTCTTTCGCGCTCTCCAGCTTGTCTACGCCCACTTCCACGCCCTTCTTCTTCTCCTGCGCTCCTCTTAGCGCTGTAATGACGGCGGTTTTGGCGGGAACTTTTGGCGGCAAGTGGCAATACACAGTCTTTGCAATAAAGTACAGTCCAAGCACAGTAAATCACAGTTCCAAGGCACACATGACCTGATTCTTCAGGCTTAAGTAGATCCTGTTCGTGACGCCAAGTTTGGAGCGCCCCCACACCGCCGCAGGGCCGAGGGGCACCCGGAGCCGGGCCTCTGAGAGTCTCTGTCCAGTTCTGGGGTTGTCACGGTGGCTAGACCCGGTCCGTGGCCCTGTCTGTCAGTGGGGGACGTTCAGTACAATAAGTGGTGTTGTAACGGTGCAGTTGTGGGGTGCAGGTCGCGGTAAATAACGAGGACACCAGGTTGTAGTCTCTTTACCTCTTTACTGAAGATCTCTGAGTCCTCAGTCCAGAATACGGTTCACCAGGCTGCGCAAGTCCGGCCGGTCCAATGACACTTCCAGAGTTCTCTTCACAGGAGGAAATCTGTGCCTTCCCCCTAGCGCTATGTGTTGTAGTCCTTCCCTGCTGTGCTTACGGAAAGTACCCCACAACTGTTGTGTCTGTTTCTTAAGTTCCCTCACAACTCGACTAGATGATGTTCTGCTAATCCTCCGTCCCTCCCTGAGGTTCGGGTAGGGACGGCACCCGTTTGACGGGTAGGCCTGGAGTTCTTCCGGGACCCTAGAGACGCCCCTCTCCCACAATTGCCTCCCAAGACTTCATAGGTGATTTGAGTTAGACAGCCCGCCTGAGACTGACTGTCCTGCCGCCGTTTGGAGTATTGCTTGAAGCTGAATGTTATTCTACTCCCTCGGCGTTCCGGCCACCGGTAGTGCGCCTCAGTAGGATGTTGCTTCGGTCTTACAGCACGACTCCTACTGGTATTTCTCCTTTTGCGTGATCCCGTTTCTCACTCAGCACAATCTATCTCTCTTCTAATCCTTTCTTGGGCACCGCCGCTACCCGGAGCAGGCACGGTCCCATTACGTTCGTTCTCGTTGCCAAGCCTCTGTCAGGATCCCACCCCTGACAGAGACCCTACTGTATCTTCCCCTGCAACACCCTCTGCCACAAGGTGTTGCCTGGTTCCAACCCAGTCAGCTTTCTGATCTAACTTCCTGCCTGACCCCCGGTTTACCCACTATGGTGGGGAGTGGCCTAATGAATAGCACCCTTAGCTCCCCCCGGAGGCCCGGCTGTGAAATGTATTGGTGTCTGTGATACCTGATCAGATGAACTCCTTCAGTGCCATCGGACGCACCATAGCTCCCCATAGTGGCGGAGCCACAGTACTGCAACGACCAGGACTCTGGGGCGCTGCACAGCCACCAAGTCATGGAGTCTACTGCTTTCCGGGAGAGCATAATCTTCCCCTCTAAGTGTCCTGCAAGCTTCCTTTCTCCCTCTAGGACAGTGTTCCCCAACTCCGGTCCTCAAGAGCCACCAACAGGTCATGTTTTCAAGATTTCCTTTGTATTGCACAGATGATAATTGCATCACTTGGACAGGCAAGAATTCAATCACCTGTGCAATACTAAGGAAATCCTGAAAACATGGCCTGTTGGTGGCTCTTGAGGACCGGAGTTGGGGAACAGTGCTCTAGGACATCCTGCTGTAAGGTTCTGGAATGCACCTGGGCCCCCTGGACTGCTGGAATGCATGACATCATTGATTATAGTAAGGACATAGTTTTCCTTAGGGACATGACCAGATTGGTCACTACTGCTGATATACGGGCTATAATTCTGTCTTTCTTCTCCTCAGGCAGGAGACAGACCTGCCTCTGAGTCCAAAATAAGCCCTAAGAAGGATTGAACCTTCAGGGGCTGCAGCCTCGACTTCTCGATATTTGTCAGCCAACCTAGCCGTGACAGTGGTCTGGATGTGTCTTAGCTGAGAACTGCATTCGTCCTCTGTTCTACCAACCACCAAAAATCATCCAGATATGGCACTATCAACACGTTCCTTTCCCGCAAATGTGCAGTCACCTCTAGAATTATCTTGGTGAAAACTCTTGGGGACATGGCTAGACCAAAGGGCAGAGCCCTGTATTGGAAGTGTCTGAGCTGTCTGTTTATATACACTGCTACTCTCAGGTACTGCTGATCTTCCTGATGGATGGGAACATGGTAGTACCTGTAGACCAGGAACTTGTTGAGACCCTTCAGGTTGATGATTGTCCTGAAGGACTGGTCGGGCTTCCTTATCAGAAACAAGGGAGAATAAAACCCCATCCCCTGCTGCTGAACAGGCACCTCCTTCTGTAGCAAAAGTAATACGTCCGCCTCTAGGGTCTGCTGCTGCTTCCAGGATCTGGGGGACGAGATCTTGAAGCTGTGTCTGGGAGTGGATCTGAACTCCAGCCTCAGTCCTGATCTTATTATAATGAGTACCCAGGTATTGGCTGAGATTTCCTCCCAGGCAGGTTGGAAGTGGGACAACCTTCCTCCTACCACCCAGGAGAGCCCATCACTTAGATGGTTTTCGGCTCCTTGCTGAGGAACCCCCAAACATGAAACTTCTGCTCCTCTGTTTCTTGTCCTTCCAATCGCCCTGCTCCTTAGGCTGCTGTCACACTAGCAGTATTTGGTCAGTATTTTACATCAGTATTTGCAAGCCAAAACCAGGAGTGGGTGATAAATGCAGACGTGGTGCATATGTTTCTATTATACTTTTCCTCTAATTGTTCCACTCCTGGATTTAGCTTACAAATACTGATGTAAAATACTGACCAAATACTGATAGTGTGACGGCAGCCTTAGGAGGTCTGTTTCTGCTATATCTTCTCCTACAAAAGGAGCTCTTGAATTGAGGACGGGGCACATTGGGATAGCCCTTTTTCTTATCCGCTGCTTTGTCTAATATATCGTCCAGAGCCCGACCGAAAAGATATTTCCCTTCACATGGAATTGAACAAAGTCTGGTTTTGGACTGGGCATCTCCCGGCCATCTTTTGAGCCATAAAGCTCTGTGGGCAGCATTGGATAGATTCGCTGACATCGCTGCTAACCCAACAGAAACTGCCGAGCCGTTAGCCAGCTGCTCCCTGCAACAGTGGAAGATCTTTTCCATAGGGGTGGTTTTTCCAAGCTTGTCCTCAAGCTGCTGCAGTCACACCAACATAGACCTGGCAGTGCAGGTTGCAGCTATTGCTGGCTTTAATGACCCTGCCAACAATTCCCAAGTCTGTTTTAGGAAAACCTCTGCCTTTTTACCCAAGGGGTCCTTGAGAGCCCCTAGGTCCTCAAAGGGCAACATTGATTTTCTAACCGACTTTGCAACCGCTACGTCGATCTTTGGAGTCTTCTCCCATATACCTGTATCCTGTTCATCAAATGGATATCTCCTCTTTGAGGAAGATGGTAGTGGGCCTTTCCTTTCCAGCCCCGTGTCCTCATCAGAGGAGAGGAGGAGGAATCCGTCAGGTCCGAATCCTCCCCCTTAAATGCCACTAATCTCAGACTCTGATGACAGTAGTTATGGCTTCCCCTCCTCTCTATGTCCCATCAGGTGCTTCAATGACTCCTGGACCTCAGATCTAATGATGGCCTTTAGGTCCATAGTGAACCCGGAGGTTTCCTCCAAGACAGTCTGTTGTATACAACCCGGGCAAAGTCTCTTATTATAAGTACCAGGTAAATATCACCCTTGCACAGAGCACACTCCTTATTGTTCTGTTCAGAACTACGTTTTAGGGGCCTTCCCTAGTAGAAAGAATACAAAGAGAAAGGGGGCCTGTTTTAATATGGTGCACTTTCACGCTGATCACTCACCATTCAGCTGACCAATTTACGGTACCAGAGACAGAGGCAGCTCTGGTTCAGAAGAACGTCTACCCCTGGAGGTGGGCTCGTGACCTTCCTTGCTTTTCAGATTGGTCCTGCTGGTTGTAGGACTGCCACTACTGCGCCCTTCCCGATGCTGCTGGCAACAACGTTGCAATGGCTCCTGTGTAAACTGCAGTGACGGTGGTGGCTGCTGCTGTTGCGGTGACGTCGGCTGTCACTGCTGCTGTCCATCCATGATCAGGATGATGTAGGATATGCCACTATCTTCTTGGGCACATTCCCTTTTATACCGGATGGCCCAGATCACCATCCATCTGGCTCCGTCTTCCAGTATTCAAATCCGGCGTGCTGTGTGCAGGGATCCTCAGCAGCCCTGCACATGCACAATCCCGGATGGCCGCTGTAGTTCCCAGCACGCTACATCATTGGGACTTCCTGCTCATGTGCAGACCCGGGCAGCCTTGCTTTCCGGCACACTCGTCACCAGGGAACGCCAACTCCATCCAGTGTATCTGACACATGCGCAGACCCGGAGCGAGTCCTGGCGCACTTCTGCAAACCCTAGCTCATGCAGACCTGGAACCTAGTGTCGGCCAGAGACATTGATCTAAGAGGTCTCTGCCTGAATGGCGCTGCACCAACCTCCCGGCCGGTGATACCTGACTTGCGGAAGGCATCCCTCGTCCTGGACACCCTCCTGGGTAAGTTAAGTACCACTTTCTTCTGCAGGCTCCCACATGGACCGGAAACAAACTGATGCAGAGGAGAGGTACCGCCTTTTTATTCAGTAGGTTTCCTGTCCTTGGTGGGCGGATATCTCAGGTGGTGCTGTCATGGGAGAAGGGAAAAAAGGGGCACTGGGGACACTTTTTTTTTTTTTTAATTATTGCCACTCTGGTTAACAAACTGTGTTTGGTAATGCAACTCATCCTATTTCAAGTGGAAGCTTGAATACTAGTACAGCCTATGGACAAGAGTGGGCAAAAGGCAGTCTTTTCTAATATTGGACAACTCTTTTTTTAATCCTGACCTCCACTGGACCAGTAATAACTGTTTGCAGCTTTAGTCAAAGGATAAAGTGCTTAAAAGAGGGTATTGCTCTGTAAAGCAATGGCCCACAACTCAAATGCATACTAGACATAAATTATGTAAAAGGGTGTTGCTATTTTTTGAAGAAAGCAGCTGGCAATCTAATCAGCAGCACCTCCTTCACACTGCCAGAATCTATGAGTCACTTTTCTCAACAGTTCAGCACACATCTCTCTTTACTGATCACAACCACTCTCACCTTCACCACATTATTTATAGAGGCTTTTCTGGAACTTTGCAAACTCCTGTTAACTTGTTCAACTCTTCTACAGTTTACGTATCACAGTCCCACCTAGATGACTTTGATGCAGCACTTCTCTTTACAGTTAGCTATTAGTGATGAGTGAGCGTACTCGGACAGGTGTTATATGAGCATGCTCGTGGGCAAAGAGTATCTTCGGCGTGCTCGGATAATATGTTCGAGTTCCCGCGGCTGTTAAACAGCGCAACACATGCAGGGATTGGCACAACTGAATGCCTAATGCTGCTCACACCCACTTGATGGCTATGATGGAGGCCTTTGACACCGCTGCAGTTTCACTTCCTCCTCTTATTAATGTTATATGTGTGTATGAGCTCTACTCGAGGGAAAGCACTTCCCCTATATGCTCTCAGGAATGTTACCAGTTGGCATAAGAACACTTCCATTACCTGCACATGTCACTAGTAGCTTCATGCACATCAAGGATGGATGGACATAGCATTGGTGCAACCTGTGCATCTGAAAAAGGACCCATGATGTTAGGGTGCCCACTACCACCTTCAAAGAAGGTGGAGATGTGTAACATAAGGAGCTATTGGACTGCAAAAGGCCCATATATTGGTTTTGCACAGGGGCCCTCTTCTGTCTGTGTCCACTACTGGTACACATTAAGTATTTCGGACACACCGGAAAGCCACTATTCTCCACAGCGGTACCCAACGACCATACTGCTAAAGATATTTCCTGATTCAGAGGATATGTTGAAAAAAAAAAAAAAAAAGTTTACAAGTTATATAATGCATGCAGTTTAGCATTTTTACATGTCACAAATCTGTCATACAAGTAAAGAGACAATTTATTATCATAAAGTGTTGCAAACATACCGAACTAAAAGTGATAACTGTATAGAAGTCCTGTACGCAACATGGGGTTTATGTGATGTGAGTCCCTATTTTGTAAGAGTGCCGGACTCCATTATTAGGGCAGAACGGTGTCTCAGTGGTTAGCAGTGCAGCCTTGCAGCGCTGGAGTCCTGGGTTCAAATCCCATCAAGGACAACATCTGCAAGGAGTTTGTATGTTCTCCCCGTGTTTGCGTGGGTTTCCTCCCACATTCCAAAGACATACTGATAGGGAATTTAGATTGTGAGCCCCATCGGGGACAGCGATGATAATGTGTGCAAACTGTAAAGCGCGGAATATGTTAGTGCTATATAAAATAAAGATTATTATCAGTACTTCTACTTTTCCCACCATTTAATGAATGCTATCCTAGGCATGCTCTAAATCGGGGCTACATTGACACCTCCTCTGGGGTTTAATTCCAGAAATGGGTCTTACTAGCAAGAGGAATTCTTTTCAACTGCACTTTCTCCCTTCTTTCCTTTCACGCTGGACCCCTGGGTAACCATTTATGGTGCTATGTAAGGCCGGTTTCACATTTGCGGTTGTGTCGGCAGCGTTTGTGCTACAATTTTCCGCATGCGTTGTTTTCCTATCTTTAACATTAGGGACAAATGTGTCTGCGTTTGGTTGCGTTTTGCCGCGTTTGACAACGCAGGTGTCGTTTCGTCGTCTGCGGCTTGACGCGGTAAACGCTACATGTAGTAATTTTAGATGCGTCAATTTGCCGCCTAGAAACGTATGTGGTTGTTAGCGCAAGGAATGCGGCAAAAAAACGCATTAGTCTATGGGAACGCATGCGTACACATGTCTTTGCGTACGAATGCGTTTGATGCGCTTGCGTACTTCGGACTGCGCATGTCCAGGAACTGATTTAGACATGCCCATTAAAGACACACCCTCCTGGAAATATCAAACGCATGCGCATAAAAAGCGCAAACATATGTAAATACGCATGCAAACGCTGCGTTTTTTTTACCATCATGTGTAAGCTGATGCGGATAATAAACGCTGCGTTATCAGACGTTTGCATGCGTTTTTGCATGCGTTTGCGGTTGCGGACAATACGCTGCGGACTTAACCGCAAATGTGAAAGTAGCCTGAGTAAAATTATTAAATACACAGGCCACATAATTGCCATGGCTTTAGTTGCCAGAAACTGCCTTCTCTGCACCAAACATATATTGCTTCTTATCTCAGGCCTCTCACATACAGTGGGTACGGAACGTATTCAGGCCCCTTTACATTTTTCACTCTTCATTGCAGCCATTTGTAAATTCAAAAAAGTTAATTTTTTTCTCATTATAATGTACACTCTGCACCCCATCTTGACTGAAAAAAAACAAAATGTAGAAATTTCTGGAAATTTATTAAAAAACAAAAACTGAAATATCACAAGGCATAAGTAATGATGAGCGAGTGTGCTCGTTACTCGAGTTTTCAGAGCATGCTCGAGTCTCAACCGAGTATTGATGTTTCTCGGATGCGATGTTCAGATCCCTGCCCCGCATGTTGAGTGGCTGTAATACAGGCAATAAACATGACTACAGCTTAACCCTGTATAGCAGGCAATCCCTGCATCTTTCTTTAAGCCACTCAACATGTGGGCCAGGGATCTGAGCATCGCATCCGAGCAACGCCAATACTCTGTTGAGACTCGAGCATGCTCAGAAAATTCTAGTAACGAGCACATTCACTCATCACTAGTCATAAGTATTCAGACCCTTTGCTCAGACACTCATATTTAAGTCACATGCTGCCCATTTCCTTGTGATCCTCCTTGATATGGTTCTACTCTTTCATTGGAGGCCAGCTGTTTAGTTAAACTGATAGGACTTGATTTGGAAAGGCGCACAACTGTCTATATAAGACCTCACAGTGCATGTCAGACCAAATGAGAATCATGAGGTCAAAGGAACTGGCCAAGGAGCTCAGAGACAGAATTGTGGCAAGGCACAGATCTGGCCAAGGTTACAAAAAAATGTCTGCAGTACTCAAGGAGATGGGAGAAAGTTTCACAAAGTGAACTATCACATCAACCCTCCACCAGTCGGGCCTTTATGGCAGAGTGGCCTGACGGAAGCCTCTCCTCAGTGCAAGACTTATGAAAGCCCGCATAAAGTTTGCTAAAAAACACATGAAGGACTCCCAGACTATGAGAAATAAGATTCTCTGCTCTGACGAGATGAAGATAGACCTTTTTGGTGATCATTCAAAGTGGTATGTGTGGAGAAAACCAGGCACTGCTCATCACCTGCCCAATACAATCCCAACAGTGAAACAAGGTGGTGGCAGCATCATGCTATGGGGGTGTTTTTCAGCTGGAGGGACAAGACAACTGGTTGCCATTGAAGGAAACGTGAATGCGGCCAAGTACAGAGATGTCCTGGATGAAACCTCTTCCAGAGTGCTCTGGACCTCAGACTTGGCCGAAGGTTCACCTTCCAACAAGACAATGACCTTAAGAACACAGCTAAAATAACAAAGGAGTGGCTTCAGAACAACTCTGTGACCATTCTTGACTGGCCCAGCCAGAGCCCTGACCTAAACCAAATTGAGCATCTCTGGAGAGACCTGAAAATGGCTGTCCACCAACGTTCACCACCCAACCTGACGGAACTGGAGAGGATCTGCAAGGAAGAATGGCCGAGGATCCCCAAATCCAGGTGTGAAGAACGTGTTGCATCATTCCCAAGACGACTCATGGCTGTACTAGCTCAAAAGGGTGCTTCTACTCAATACTGAGCAAAGGGGCTGAAGACTTATGACCATGTGATATTTCAGTTTTTCTTTTTTAATAAATTTGCAAAAATTACTATATTTCTGTTTTTTTCAATCTGGATGGGGTGCAGAGTGAACATTAATGAGAAAAAAAAATGAACTTATTTGAATTTACCAAATGGCTGCAATGAAACAAAGAGTGAAAAATTTAAAGGGGTCTGAATACTTTCCGTACCCACTGTACTTGCCCACCATGATCTGGCCTGCAACCATGGGACCATCTAGTTGAATCGTGGTGCTTTTTCCCCTATTTTAGCTGGCCAGTTTTTAACCAGGTAGCCATGCTTACTACATTCTCAGCTGCATCAAGCATGGGGTAGCCTTGTCAAGTAAAACAGCCTGTCAATCCTACAATCTGCAGCTTTCCCATCTCTTCCTGAACCTCAGTTAGAAGTGCCATAACATCCTGGGCAAAGTTCTTCCATGACGGCTCCACAGTTCTTTTCATGGCGTTCTCTGCTGTCTGCGCTCACACTCCTCCCTATGTTTGCCAATGAATGGCCTTCTTGATGGGGTCATAAAAGCAGGCCCAAACCCCTTCAAGCTCATATACAGGGCTTTTCTTTGTGACCCTAGTGATGGGTTATTTCTGAATGAGCTGGAACAATGAGCCATCTTCCCTCAGAGCCAAAACCCTGTACACTCACCAAGCAGCTCAAGTGAAAACCTTCAAGTTTGCACCACCATTAGCTAACTGCAGGGGAGCAGTGGGTTTCGGAACAGTGTGATTTTGCCCTACACAGTTCATCTTGAGTGTGAATTAGTATCTAATAGACTCTTGCAATCCAAGAGTTGGGTCTCTGTTGAGCAACGCCAAATGATTCAGCTTACCAAAAATATCCAGAATGTCCATCACTACTTGGCCAAGAGATTAACTGGTCTCCCAGCATCTACTGAAGCTTCAGGACAGTTTTATAGCCTTCATGCACAATGCCAGTATAGGCCACTGGGGTGTAAAGCATAGTTTGAAAAGTTGGTATGGAGAATGGAAGTGGACCCAAACCCTATTCGACACAATTGGGGTGAGTTGGAATACTGATGGCTACACCTACTCCACCACCCCAATAATTTTGCGTAACCTCAAATGCCTAGAGATGCAAAATATAGAAAGCCTTCTAATAAGAGTCATGGCTGCTCTATAGTAGGTGCAAAAAGGTGCTCGTCTCCATATTTACGCCCCGTATTTTTGATGATCACATGTCCATATACTTTTCTCGGCCATATAGTCGTGGTTTGTATAGTATACAGAGACGAATCATTTAACAGTACTGAAGAATCTGTAAAAGAAAAGAAAGAATAACTCCACAGAGTGGCGGGCGATTACCTCCGTGACACGCAGAGGCCAATTCTGATGGGAAATGTTAATATTCTTCCCCGAGCTGGAAATATAGAGCTACCTGCAGCACAAGGCAATTTTCAAATAATGTCACTGTTACTAAATTGGGTCATTACTTTCCATAGCATAGCAGGATTCCTGCATTACCGCAACGGCAGTCCTATTATAGGAACAGATTTTTTTTTGAACTGCAATGGAAAGCAAGAGTGTGAAAAAAAAAGACAAGAATCCCCAAGGTGATCTATCGTCTTGGAGTTAAATTGCCATACTTAGATATGAGAAATAAACTTACTAATAGTGTCATAGTTCACAGAGTGCCAGTGTGTGCCGTGGAAGTAAATTCAGTTGGGCACAGTAGCTGGGAGTTGTGCCATTCGATCATTACTCACAGGCAATAAGGAGAGAGTGCTTATATTACACTTAATAAAAGCATCTCAATTTACTGCCAGAGTATAAAATCCGACGAGAACTTCATAAAAGTTACTCGGTATGGCTGACGTTTTAAGACCGTTTTTCCTCAAGTGCGTCAGCGCATTCTTTACGCCACTGTAAAGCCGCCCGGATTATTTTGGTTTCTCAGCCGAACGTGTCTCACGAGTGCGGAGTTGAATACACAGATGATCAATCTCAGGCAGAAATGTTATGGCTAAACATACCGGATACTCTATATGGGACAGTAACCGCGTCAGTAATGAGTCTCGGTGGTCCACATCACGCCCTATATTCCTAGATCCTTTACAGCCATATTCCTGACAACTATTACTCTCTAAAAATCTTTTGCATATTGATCTCGTTTGGATTAGTGACATCAAGGAGTTTCCAAGAACAATGTGCTATGTGGTAAAAAAAAAAATGTGTCATATCTTTACAAAAAGAAAAAAACCTGACTTGATATAATTCATGATCTCAACCTATGGCTCTTCCATCACACATAGCGTCAGTGCACAGGTAATACAGGGATCACCAGTGACATACACAGGAGCTCTGTATATACTGTCAGTGTACCGGTAATACAGTGATCACCAGTGACATTATACACAGGAGCTCTGTAAATACTGTCAGTGTACAGGTAATACAGTTGTGGTGCCCCTGAGGGTCCAGTCATCACAGAAGTACTGCACCTCAGCCAGAGGTGTGGTACTCTGCTCTCGGGTAAGGAGGGGACACTACCCAGTACCCACACACTATCACCCAACACTAGACCTCTCCAGGCCAGGTAGGGAATAGGTAGAGGCCGGGTGTGGGTGGACAGAGTAACAGTAAAAGGGAGGAGTTAGGTAGTCAGTCAGTGAGGAGTTGGTGAGGAGAATTTGAGGTGAACAGACGTGGAGAGAGAAGCTCCTGGGAGAAAAGAAAGAAGGGGTCCTAGGGGCAAGGGAAGTGAATAATCCACCCGTGGTGCCCGAATCCACGCCAACTGTAGTCGGGTGGAGGGACCAGGTCACAGTGGGGGAACCAGCCCCCAGACTAGTGGAGAACTACAATGCTCAGCTAGCAAGCCGGAGGCCATGGTAATTGTATGTGCCACAGCCACAACCACACATTCGCCGAAAAGGCAGCCAACATAGGGTCAAGGGGACCAGGAGGACATCGCTCGACAGGATCCGAGGCTGCTGGCTTGGGACACTGTGTGAGGCGCAGGGCAGGAGAGGCGGGTGCAAGCGCAGTGAAACAGCCAGACAAGGAACATAAAAAGGGGGTTCTTTCAAAGTGTACTCCACATTACCCGATAGCTGGTTGGACCACAGATCCGGAGGACATGGCACCCGGCTGAGAATTGCATATAAGAACTGAGTAAAGTGTGGAAACGGCACCCTGCTGTGTCCTCAGAATTTTTTATTGTGTCACCTGCCCTGCACCACAACATCCATCATCATTGACTTATTTATTAACTGCCCTGGGGCCTCTCTCTACTCGTGGAGAGCTGCAACATCCCTGCTGCATTACCAACTGCCCCAGTGGACTTGAACTGCAGCATCGGCCATTCTCCTATTGCCGAGCACCACGAGTGGCGTCACAAACAAATCCCCTATAAACTTTTTTCCCCTTCACTTCACTAATTTTATTGAACACCCAAGGCCATGGACCGGGTCACTGCTGCCGTGACAACCCCCTTAAGAAAAGTTGGACCCGGCCTGAGTACCCCACGGTAGTAGCGGGCGCTCCACAGTGATCACCAGTGACATTATATACAGGAACTCTGTACATAGTGTCAGTGTACAGGAAATACACAGGAGCTCTGTATATAGTGTCAATGTACAGGTAATACAGTGATCACCTGTAACATTATACACAGGAGCTCTGTATATAGTGTCAGTGTACCGGTAATACAGGGATCACCAATGACATTATACACAGGTGCTCTGTACATAGTATACAGTGTATAGGGTAGATGAAATCATAACTCACCAGTGATATACACCAGAGCTCTGTATATACAATACAGCATAAGTGTACAGGTAATACACTAACTCACCGATGTCTTCTTGAAGTCCTTCATCTTTGCTTTTCTTCTTCATCTAGCACAGACCACCATAACTTCTTCCAGCCAGGACTCGTCTCTGCAAAAATGACAAGGTTATCTAGAGCACTGCTTCCAGGGCACATTCCCCAAATTTCTACACCACACAGATTAAGAAAAATAAAAGTGAATGTCGCCCTGCACACTAATGGGACTTCACCCAACTCACTGAAAACAGTATCCTCAAAAATAAATAAAATATATTGCAGTAGTAATATCCCTGATTTAGTCCCTACAGTGATAGTATATCCCATCCTAGCCCCATATGTTTTCCCACCCTTCCTCCAAGTAAAAGATTCTCCTTACCTGGCAGTGGTTCAGCAGAGTCATTTGAGGTGCGGACACGCCGTCACATGGCAGCGACATCATATGCCGGCAACATGCGCGCTGACTTCAGCTTCTGGCCTGTGATTGGCTGGAGGCTGTTAACTGATGCTTCCTGCACTGCAATAGATTTTAACCCCTTCCCGACCTGTGACCTGTGGCGTCGTGAAAGTCTGTGACACCCCCACCCCCACCAATCCCACCCCCGTGCTCCGATCCCCCCCCTCATACTTACCGATCCTCCCGGTGTCCGTCCGTCTGTTCCATGGGCGCCGCCATCTTCCAAATTGGCGGGCGCATGCGCAGTGCACCCGCTGAATCTGCCGGCCGACAGATTCGTTCCATGTACATTTTGATCACTGTGATAAAACCTATCACAGTGATCAAAATAAAAAAAAATAGAAAATGAACCCCCCCTTATCACCCCCATAGGTAGGGACAATAATAAAATAAAGAACATATATTTACTTTTATTTTTCCACTAGTGTTAGGGTTAGGGCTAGGGTTAGGGCTAGGGTAAGGCTATGTGCACACGTATTCTGGTCCTCTACGGATTTTTCCGCAGTACAAAACTGCTGCGGATTTATTGTGGATTTACCGCGGTTTTTCTGCGGATTTCACTGCGGTTTTACAACAGCGGTTTTCTATAGGAGCAGCTGTAAAACCACTGCGGAATCCGCAGAAAGTAGTGACATGCTGTGGAATGTAAACCGCTGCGTTTCCGCGCATTTTGTTCTACAGCATGTGCACAGCGTTTTTTGTTTCCCATAGGTTTACATTGAACTGTAAACTCATGGGAAACTGCTGCGGACCTGCAGCTGCGGAAACGCTGCGGATCCACAGCGTTTTCCGCAGCGTGTGCACATACCCTTAGAATTAGGCTATGTGCACACGGTGCGGATTTGGCTGCGGATCCGCAGCGGATTGGCCGCTGCGGATTCGTAGCTGTTTTCCATCAGGTTTACAGTACCATGTAAACCTATGGAAAACCAAACCCACTGTGCTCATGGTGTGGAAAATACCGCGCGGAAACGTTGCGTTGTATTTTCCGCAGCATGTCAATTCTTTGTGCGGATTCCGCAGCGTTTTACACCTGTTCCTCAATAGGAATCCGCAGGTGAAATCCGCACAAAAAAACAGTACGTTTTACCTGCGGATATACCGCGGATTTCCAGTGCCTTTTCCCTGCGGATTTTTTAAAAATGGTGCGGAAAAATCTCACAAGAATCCGCAAAGTGGGCACATAGCCTTAGGGTTAGGGTTGGAATTTGGGCTAGGGTTGGAAATAGGGTTAAGATTAGGCTTGTGGTTAGGGTTTTGGTTAGGGGTGTGTTGGGGTTAGGGTTGTGGTTAGGGTTGGGATTAGGGTTAGGGGTGTGTTGGGGTTAGGGTTGTGGTTAGGGGTGTGTTGGGGTTAGGGTTGTGATTAGGGTTATGGCTAGAGTTGGGATTAGGGTTAGGCACATCAGGGGTCTCCAAACGCAACATGGCGCCACCATTGATTCCAGCCAATCTTGCGTTCAACAAGTCAAATGGTGCTCCCTCCCTTCCGAGCCCCGACGTGCGCCCAAACAGTGGTTTACCCCCACATATGGGGTACCAGCATACTCAGGACAAACTGGGCAACAACTTTTAGGGTCCAATTTCTCCTCTTACCCTTGAGAAAAAAAAAATTGCTTGCTAAAACATCATTTTTGAGGAAAGAAAAATGATTTTTTATTTTCACGGCTCTGCGTTGTAAACCTCTGTGAAGCACTTGGGGGTTCAAAGTGGTCACCACATATCTAGATAAGTTCCTTGGGGGGTCTAGTTTCCAAAATGGGGTCACATGTGGGGGAGCTCCAATGTTTAGGCACACAGGGGCTCTCCAAACGCGACATGGTGTCCGCTAACGATTGTAGCTAATTTTTCATTCAAAAGTCAAATGGCGCTCCTTCCCTTCCGAGCCCTGCCGTGTGCACAAACAGTGGTTTACCCCCACATGTGAGGTATCGATGTACTCAGGAGAAATTGCCCAACACATTTTAGGATCCATTTTATCCTGTTGCCCATGTGGAAATGAACAAATTGAGGCTAAAAAATGTTTTGTGAAAAAAAAGTACTTTTTCATTTTTCCGGATCAATTTGTGAAGCACCTGGGGGTTCAAAGTGCTCATTATGCATCTAGATGAGCTCCTTGGGGGGTGTAGTTTCCAAAATGGGGTCACTTCTCGGGGAGCTCCAATGTTTAGGCACACAGGGGCTCTCCAAACGAGACATGGGGTCCGCTAAAGATTGGAGCCAATTTTTCATTGAAAAAGTCAAATGGCGCTCCTTCCCTTCCAAGCCCTGTTGTGCGCCCAAACAGTGGTTCCCCCCCACATATGGGGTATCGGCGTACTCAGGACAAATTGTACAATAACTTTTGGGGTCCAGTTTCTCTTTTTACCCTTGGGAAAATAAAATCGCGAATGAGAAATCGCTGGTCAAATTTTAACCCTTATAACTTCCTAGCAAAAATAAATAAATTGTTTCCAAAATTGTGCTGATGTAAAGTAGACATGTGGGTAATGTTATTTATTTACTATTTTGTGTCACATAACTCTCTCGTTTAACAGAATAAAAATTTACAAATTCAAAATTTGAAAATTGCAAAATTTTCAAAATTTTAGCCAAATTTCCATTTTTTTCACAAATAAACGCAAAAATTATCGACCTAAATTTACCACTAACGTGAAGCACAATATGTCATGAAAAAACAATCTCAGAACCGCTAGGATCTGTTCAAGCGTTCCTGAGTTATTACCTCATAAAGGGACACTGGTCAGAATTGCAAAAAACGGCCAGGTTATTAAGATCAAAATAGGCTGGGTCATGAAGGGGTTAACTGAATGTGCATCCGAGGAAGCACGTTCAGCTACTGAACCTGCTGGATCCTACCACTGGGGCTCGGTGTACAGAAGCAAAAAGGAGGGAGCCCATTCTGGGCTGCTCACTGGGTCCCATATGCCAGTAAAGGCAGTAATGCCTAATGGCAGCCCAGAACCCCATGCATAATGACTAAATCCTTCACACAATGCACATATACATATAAAAGCTTTTGTAATACTAAGATTACTGTAATAAGTGCCATGTGTTGTGTAATCCAAGGATGAGTACCTAGATTTGTGCCAAAGATAGCTCCTGGAATTTGTCTTAAGGGGCTTTTTGGTTCCTTAAAGAATTGCTCCCACCTTCAGAAACAGGTATGGTCAGATAAAGCTTGTACAACCTAGCACTTCTGCAATTCACCACACAAAAATTTTCAGCCGTTCTTGAGATATTAACACACTTGTTAACTGCTTGTTGCCTTGGAGACAGACCATCACTGCTAGACAGCAGAAAATGTGCAGTGCTTACAAGCTCTTTTATGTTTATCTTATAAGTGCTCTTCCAAGGCTGTCCCGAATAGCAGGAGTGCGCTACACTTTCACGAAACAGCCGGATATGCTTATCCATCAGAACACCACCGGCAGCACTAAACACACATTCTGAGAGAATGCTGGCTGCTGGCAATGACAAAACTTTCAAGACATGACAAGCCACTCATACATTTTTGAAGACGAAAATGCAAAAGGTTCCAAATTCCCCATGACTGCATTGATATTGAGCTCCAGATACTACGGCACCATCCTCTCCAGTCGCTCATAACATGTCAGACTTCTACTCTGTTCTTGCTGGTGCATGGGCTGGTCTGAAAAAGAAAATGTGTGAAACAACTCCGAGAAAAAATTGCATCTGCCACATACACTACTGCTGCTTTTTTTGCATTGACAATTCGACGTTTCCGGGGTTGGAAATCTATAACTGAAATGCAGACTGTGCGCCTCACTGCTGTCTTGGGGAAAACCTCAAGATTGTCTACAAGCATGTTTCGATACTCCAGCATGAGCACATCCCTTTTGAGGATGGGTGGGGGAGAGCTGGCAAAATTTACTCTTGCACCATGGATTTAAGAGTGGCAACCCAGTAGTCCGCACCATTTCGAATCCTAACAATACAGGCATCATGTTGCAGATAGTGCAGCAAGAAGGCTCCTCATGTGTCTGACGCTTCCATGAGGTCCAAGTCCATAGTGTGTTGGTGTCAGGGTAAAACTCAAGGTTGCTTCCTTCATCCCCTCCCGCCAATGACAGTCCAGACCTTAGAGATATTGTTATCCCTTCCACATCCTTCTATGCTCCCACCTCCTCTGGGATCGATACCTTCTTCCATAGACTATCCAAAGTGTGATGAATATAAAATAAATAAATATATATATTACATACATACATACATATACATACACACATATGCACACACACATATACACACACATATAGATGATCGCAATAGTGATGAGGATGATGGCATCATCAGCACTATCTTAGTAGCCATTTTGAAACTGTGGGGATGGGTGGCAGAGGTCCTTAATCTGTGCTCACTCCGCAAGCGTGATTTGCACCATGTCCATACTGCGTTATCCCAGGCTATGCAAAAGGACATACTGCACCAGGGCTCGTCATTGCAGCAGTGGAATTCCACCATGCCAGCAGATCGCAAATCAAACAGTTAACCGGTAAGCCGAAAGACCTCTGTAGCGATGCAAGTCGATAACCTGCAGAATGCAAACAGCGGACGTGAGCACAGCGTGACCGTGCTTTCTGCAGCAGTGCATCCAGGCCGGGACAGCGGCGGAGAAATTTCTGTACCACCAGGTTGAGGACATGAGCCATGCAAGGCATGTGTGCGAGGTTGCCCCGGCGTAGGACTGCCACCAGGTTTGCACGGTTATCACACACGGCCTTCCCTTCCCAGCAAAATGTAACGGTGACCACTCTGCTCATTCTCCTCGACCTTTCTGCAGCTTTCGACACTGTTGACCATCATCTCCTACTCTCTAGGCTCCAGTCACTAGGCATTAAGGACACTGCTCTCTCCTGGTTCTCCTCCTATCTTTCTGACTGCTCCTTCAGTGTTCTGTTCTCTGGCTCCACTTCATCTCCTCTTCCCCTCACTGTTGGGGTACCTCAGGGCTCAGTCCTTGGTCCCCTTCTCTTCTCCCTCTACACGGCTCCAATTGGACAGACCATCAGTAGATTTGGTTTTCAGTACCATCTTTATGCTGATGACACAACTATACACATCATCCCCTGACCTTACCCCCACTGTAATACAGAATGCCACTGACTGTCTGCAGTCTCCAACATCATGTCCGCTCTCTATCTGAAACTGAACCTCTCCAAAACTGAACTTCTTCTGCTCCCGCCTTCTACTAACCTCCCTAAATCTGACATTTCCCTCTCCGTGGGTGGCACCATAATAACACCCCGGCAGCAGGCGCGCTGTCTGGGTGTTTTGTTTGACTCCGATCTCTCCTTCACATCCCATATACAATCTCTTGCCCGCTCGTGCCGCTTACACCTAAAGAACATCTCTAGAATCCGCCCTTTTCTCACAGTGGAGACAACAAAAACCCTGTCGCCCTAATCCACTCCCGCCTGGACTTCTGCAATACTCTATTAATTGGCCTCCCCCTTACTCGACTTTCCCCTCTCCAGTCTATCCTTAATGCAGCAGCCAGGGTTGTCTATCTAGCTAATCGTTACTCAGATGCATCCGCTCTTCGCCAGTCATTACAGGATACAATTCAAAGCACTTGTTCTCACCCACAAAGCTCTCCACAGTGCGGCACCCCCATACATCTCCTCCCTCATTTCTTTCCATCAGCCTAACCGACCGCTGCGCTCTGCAAATGACTTTCGACTAACCTCTGCACTAATCCGTACCTCCCACTCCCGACTCCTAGACTTCTCCCGTGCTGCGCCAATCCTCTGGAATGCTCTACCCCAAGAAATTAGGACCATCCACAACTTGCATAGTTTTAGGCGCTCGCTCAAAACACATTTGTTCAGCGCGGCCTACCACATTAACTAATCAAGGTCATTTTATGTTTGTGTGTGTAGCCCATTCACCATCTCCATCCACCCCCCACCCCCTGAAGATGGCTGGACCATCATTGTAAATACATCATTGTAAATACACACCTGTACTTTGGATCTCCCCCACCTCATTGTAGATGGTAAGCTCTCACGAGCAGGGTCCTCTTATTTTGCTTTATTATTGTATTGTTAACGTTGTTACCTATGATTGTTGTTTGAAACTGTTAAACTGTAAAGCGCTGCGGAATTATGTTGGCGCTATATAAAGATTATTATTATTATTCCCTGGCTCCAAGTTCATTGGAGACAGCCATTGCTCAAACTCGGCCTGGATAGTGGTCCACAACTCTTGAGCTGTGCAACAGCGATCTCCAAGGCATATTAATTTAAACACTGCACTGTTGGAACAAGTGCCTCATTAAGGGAGAGGTTGAGATCCTAGAGGAGGTGGAAGAGGCAAAAGCAGTCCAGAAAGGTTTGTATGTAACGCACCTGCCCATGTTTGCTCGTCCAGGAGTCAGTGGTGAAATGCACCCTGAAAGACATTTTTTTTCAAGGAACAGGTGATGTCTGCATGCTGGTGTAGCACAGGCACAGCTTTCTTAGAGGAGTAATGGTAACTAGGCAACTACTATTGGGGGCCATAAGCTTTTGGAAATAGTCTGTATCCACCAGGCTGGAAAGGCAGCATTTCCATTACCAACAGAATGGAGATGGTGGAGTACAAGCTCAGCTTTGGCATGTGTAGGAGGAAACATTCTTTTGTGTGACCACAACTGCGGGACCGAGGGCTGGCTGCTGTGCCGAGAGAGGGTGGAGTAGGGTGAACATGACAAACTGCTGGACTGTGAGTGCGGTGCAGGCGGAGGTGTTATGGTAGATTGAAAACGATGTGATGTGCTCGGTAAAACAAAAACCGCAAAACAACAAGCATCTCCAGTTCCTTAACAGCTGATGGGCTCAAACTCACCTCAACTGTAGGGGGTAAACAAATGGGATTCTGCAGCCAGAGACCTGTGTGAGAACACTTGCTATGGTGACGGAGGAGGAAGCAGCAGATGGTGTTGATGGGATGGCCACTGGTTGGCTAGGCCTGCTAGTCCACAGAGTCCCAGACTAAGGCATGTTAAATCGCACATTTGCCGGTAGAAGTCAAATTAAGCTGTGCAACACATTTCAGGGAAGTTTTTGTCCCCTGAGAAAATGTTATTGTATCTTATAGATTTTGATATGCTGAACACAAATATGTGCTCCAAAAGTCTGTATCATGTAAGGTTTTTAACCCCTTCATGACCAGAGCTTTTCGATTTTTCGTTTTTCACTCCCCTTCTTTACAGAGCCATAACTTTTTTTATTTTTCTGTCAATATGGGCGTGTGAGGGCTTTTTTTTTTTTTTTGTGGGACTAGCTGACGTTTTTAATGATACCACTTTTGTGCAGATACGTTCTTTTGATTGCCCGTTATTGCATTTTAATGCAATGTCGCGGCGACCAAAAAAAAGTTAATTCTGGTGTTTTGATTTTTTTTTTTCTAATCGCTACGCCGTTTAGCGATCAGGTTAATTTTTTTTATTGATAGGGAGATTCTGAATGCGGCGATACCAAATATGTGTAGGTTTGATTTTTTATGGTTTGATTTTGATTGGGGTGAAACGGGGGTGATTTGAACTTTTTTTTACATATTTTTGAACACTTTTTTTTAACTTTTGGCATGCTTTAATAGCCTCCATAGAAGGCTAGAAGCTGCCATAGCGCAATTGCCTCTGCTACATAGAGGTGATGCTCAGATCACCTCTATGCAGCAGAATTACAGGCCTGCTAAAAGCGCCGACCACAGGGTGGCGCTCATAGTAATCTGCCATCAACAACCAATGAGGTCTCGATGAGACCTCTGGTTGTGATGGCAATGCTGCGATACCCCCGATCACATGACGGGGGTCGTTACTGTGTGTATTTCCGGACCGACGCCCGGAAGTGCATTTAAATGCCCCGTCAGTTTGACAGCGACATTAACTACTTAATAGGCATGGGCGGATCGCAATTCTGCTCACGCCTATTTCGGGTATATGTTAAAAACAGCTGACATGTGACGGCTGTGAGGTGGACTTACTGCCAAAGCCCATCTCAAAGCGGAGGGATACTGCCAGCTCACGTACTATTCTGTCAGCTGGCAGTAAGGGGTTAAGAAACAACAGTTTAGAGTCTACATTAAGACGTCCGAGACGCTACAAACATGTGCATCGATGTCAGTAGCAAAAGGAACTGTTCAAAAGTGTTTTGCAGACTTTCATTTATAATCAGTGCCAGATGCTTCTCGAATAAGATTCCAGCAATAGTCGGCCAGCATTGACGTACTCCACTTTCCCTGGTATCTTTTCTCCATCAGCACAATGTTTTGGTGAAATCTTTCACCGTGTTTATCCCTAACGGCACCAAGACTGGCTGGAAAAAAAGTCCACGTGAGAATGTAGAAAAATGCATTTTTAGTGACATATTGCATTTCATGCTGTGAGCATGTTGTCCACAGGTTGTTGAAAGTTCGGTGCTCTGCTGTTGCCAAGGAAGTTGAAGGTCACATCTTAAAAGGCTCTCCATGCCATTTGTTCAGCACCTTGCAAAAGACCATCAAAGCTACTGTCATTCATTATATTTCTGATCTGTGGGCCAATAAAAATACCTTCTTTAATCTTTGCATCACTTACTCTTGGAAATTTCTGTCGCAAATAAGAAAAGGCTTCCAATTCTTTGTTCATTGCTTTAACAAAATTATTCATAAGCCCAAGTTTAATATGCAAAGGAGGGAGACATATCTTTGCTGGATCAACGAGAGGATTATGTTTAACATTCTTCTGTCCAGCAACCTGGTTTTCGGAGTGGCCAGTCCTATCTTAAATCGTGCATTTCTCGTGCACGACTGTCCCACTCACAAATAAAAAACAACAATACTTGGTATATCCAAGCTGCCGTCCAAGAAGTGCAACAACTTTTAGATCACCACATATGTTCCACATTAATTATAGAAATTATAACTGGGTCAACAGTAACTCCATATTCACATGAAAGAAAAGTATGAGTACGGCATCATGTCCAATAGGTATAGAAGGATAAATATTTCCGTTGTGTAGTAAAACAGCCTTCAGACTTAAAACTGGCGAGTCAATGAACAGTCGCCATTCCTTCGGGTCATGTTCGCATCCAAGAGCACCAAACAACCCCAAGACGTCGTTGCAAAAGGTTAAGCTGTCGACATGGTTGGAAAATAGATGAAGGTCTTCTTGACGACTGCAAAAAATAAACTTGTTCCTGGTAATGAGATTCCGTTCTTGTAGCCTTGATCCCAATAATTCTGCCTGCCTCTTTGACAATTTCAGATCTCTGACTAAGGCTACGTTCACATTTGCGGTCAGCGCCGCAGCGTCGGGCGCCGCAGCGGCGCCGCATGCGTCATGCGCCCCTATATTTAACATGGGGGCGCATGGACATGCGTTGTGCTGCGTTTTGCGCCGCATGGCCGCAAGCGTTGGACGCAAGAAACGCATCAAGTTGCATTTTTTTTGCGTCCAACTTGCGGCCAAAAACGACGCATGCGGCGCAAAACGCAGCGTTTTAGCGTGCGTTTTGCCGCGTTTTCGGTTGCGTTGTGCGCTGCGGCGCCGACGCTGCGGCGCACAACGCAAATGTGAACGTAGCCTAAGTCACTCAGATCAGCTTGACTGAACAGATATGGAGTAGATGTAGAAGGCTCAAAGTCTGGGTCTGCAGCAATTTCATTTTCCACTGGCATTGCTAGTTCATCTTCGTCATCCTCCATTGTCCATACCTTGGGTGGCTTTGTAACACGAAGACTTTTATAGTGTAGCACTGGTCTTATGGCTGAAGGAGGATTAGAATAGTCTATTGATTTTTTGTTCTTTGCTGAATATCCTGTTACATTTGTAAGGCAGAAGTAGCAATGTTACACGGTCTCTCTGCTCTCTCCATATCATTTTGACAGCGAACGGCATTGAAGGTCATGATCCATTCAGCCATGCTCTAAGGCAGAGGTCCCCAACATTCAACTCAGAGAGGGTCGCGAGCCACATCCAGCCTTGAGAGAGGGTCAAGAGCCACATTCAGTTCCCGCCCCCCACACAATACTGGCAACCAAAGCTTTTCCAGAGAAATCAATCACCCCAAAGCAGTATACAGAGATCCATGGGTTCCTACAATACCCCAATTCAGTATGTTCCTATAAAGCACTCCCAAGACACTGTCACATCCAGCTTCAAACGCCTCCTCTTAAATCATCTCAAAATCCCTAAGGCTAGGTTCACATTGCGTTAATGTGTGCACGCTAACGGACAGTGTTGCACGGCGAAAATGTCGCAATTAACGCCGTGCAACGGGTCCGTTAGCGCACCCATTGACAGCAATGTGAAGTTTCCCTGTAGCGCATCACTAGCGCGTGCCTTTTTCGGCTCGCGCTAGCGATGTGCCGTTCTTTTGTGGCGCGCCTCGGACGCTGCTTGCAGCGTCCGCGGCGCGCCCGAGGTCCGTTCCCCGCTCTCGCAGATCGGGGATCTGCGAGAACGGGGACGTTAACGCGACCCCTAACGCGGCCCCTAAATAAACATTGCGTTAGCGCAATCCGCTAGCGCTAAACGGATTGCCCTAACGCAATGTGAACCTAGCCTAAGACCAGTATATGTGCATCCAGATCTGTTTTTTTGTGCAGGGCTGCTCACAAAATTCACCATTTTCAGATGTGCTCTTCCTAACGGTTTGCTACAACTGGAGCTAATGCACCAAGCTGACACACAGCCGCGAGCCACAATTCATGGGACCGCGAGCCACATGTGGCTCCCGAGCTACAGGTTGGGGACCCCTGCTCTAAGGCTTCTAGAACAAGATGCACAGCATATATGAGGTGCCCACTGTTTGTCCTGATCTCCAATTGAACATTCGAAGCATAGTTCATATGCGTTCTTAACAAGTGGAGTCATTTACTTCTTTCGTGCTTTCATTGTATATTCTCCGCATATGTAGCAGAAATTATCACTGCTGTTGAGACACCAACGCGACATATCGAAAAAAATCTTCAGGTTTTAAGATGAAAATTATACAGGCGAATCGCATATATGATAGTAACTAGATGGAGGCCCGATGCTATCGCATCAAGAGGGCGGTAATGTCACGATGAGGGCAGGCTTTGCAGCGTTGAGAATCTCTCTCCTCCATGTGCTCACCACCTATCCACTCTCTTTCCCCATGTGCTGACTTCTCCCGTCTGTGCTCTCTTGAGAATGCAGAGGATATATTTTTGTGAGGTAAAATATTGTTTAAAAACAGTCAGTGAAATATTTTACCTCACAAAATGAATCCTCTGTGATCCCCTGCTGTAATGTCAGTATTGTCTTTTGATTCCTCCCCTGCCCAGGAGATGTGGTATGCTCCGTACATGGTCAGCTGAATGATTCACTGCGCCTGCGCGGAATTCGCATAAGTGCTTGCATGTGTGTAGATCAGTGATTTAGGTTATTTCGGTGGAAAATTCAGAATATACCGTTTCATAAAAAGTTCATATGAGTTTTTAGAATTATAACAGATTATGTTTCGTATCATTTCTCAAAAACCTTACGCGATAGGAAAAATCTGAACTAATTTCTGAAATCAGCATGAAAAAAAAAAAATCTATCAGGAACACTCAAAATTGTCCAAGGGACAAAACCTTTGTAACAGTGTTATTGCAATTTTTACCTCTACCGAGTTGTTTTTTGCAAAGTTGGCAGATAACAAGAGTTGGGTCATAGTTTGCGGTCTCAAAAAAAGGCCCAGGCTAAGCAAACCTTGCGGACCCTGCGAACTGCAGACTCCCGACCACTGCAGGCAACATCCCAAGTTGTGGCTGAGGATTCAGTGCTGGTTGTGGTTGCATCACACCAAGTGGGATCTACAACCTCAATCATCCTCTGTTCTCCCACATTTTTCCCTGAAAGTCACCCTCCTCCTCTTCCTGCCCTGACAGTACAGAACAGTACGTGTGAGCCTCAGGTATTTGAGTCTCATCAGGATCACCTGCACATCTGGTGACGAGGGTCTGGATTCTGCTGGGACCCTACTTTGTCCGGCCCCAACAGGAAATGTTTCAACATTACCAACTAACCCATACACATCAAGCCTATTCCCTCCTTCCACCACGAACTTGCGTTTTCCTAACTCATGTAAGAAGTACCCTTCCCCTCTTTTAACCAGCCGTTTCACAAACCGGTCCAGACCTGTCTGTCACCGATCCCCAAATTAACAATCCGTATTTACTTTCTGCGATCATGTGCCTGCACCCCAATATTAGCCCAAACTATTTTGATAAGGAAATGTGACTTCATGAGCCCTGACTACACCCCAATATTAGCCCAAACTATTTTGATAAGGAAATATGGATTCCTGCCTCCACAAAACTTTTAGCACAAACTAGTTAGTTGCTGGCAGGTTGATTTCAGACAGAACAGGATCCTAACCGACAACTATCAGCAGCCTCTCTGCGCTGTAACATTGATAAAATGGCACCAGCAAACAACATGTCTGCTTTTTATATGGAGAGGGACAAGTGACCTTAACAGTCATTGACAGAATCTCTTGTGATGGTTTCTGCGCCCTGGCTGCCAGAATGTACACACATTTAGTTAAAAAAAAAAAAAAAGGTACACTCCACCACTCCTCTGACCTTTACACACCTTCCCCTCATCATATAGCACCATTATCCTAGCCAAAGCCCTAACAAAAGCATGAGTGGCAATGCAATAATTTACCGAACTGTGACCGAATTTTGTCGACTGAGGAAAAATGCTCGGGAAACCGAACACAAACCCGAATGTGCTAGGTTTGTGCCGAATTTGAGATTGGCGAACGTTTTCACTCATCTCTAGTCCACACTGGTCTGGTATTGCATTAGGACAGGCCAAAATTCCTCATAACCAAGCTGGACAAAATTTGCCCAGGTTACAAAAGGTATAGATAAGTGCAATAGATCTATTATAGAGGTATTATACGGTAATCCTTTGTGTCTTGTATATAAAAAAAAAAAATTCTGAATCTGTAGCAGTTAGAGACTTCAGCTGCCTGGGGAGCAGTCGAACAACATTCAACCATTTTTCATAATGCATTACAGATTTGCAGTAAATTTTCGCTTCCAGCAGCTCACTCATTTTCATTAAATCAGCAATTTCAGAAAAGTATCATGTTGCTTCCAACAAGAAAATTATAAAGCGATTCAATTAGAGATGATTAGGAATGTTTTACTTGTCATTCCATCAACTTCACGTCTTTGGAAAAGGAAAAAAAAAGCCTTTGTTTGGCAATTTCTAACCCCTGGAACAAAAGAAAATTGATGAAAATTGCGTTCAGTGTCGCATATTGGCTAATAGGAAGAATGGAAGAAAACTTATTTGACAGAGCGAACCAAATCGGAGGCATTTTAATATTAAATGCTTCCCTATTCATTCCAGTTCTTCCTCAGAATTTCTCCCATAGCAAACTGCAGCTTGAAGATAGGTGGCACTATAATGCCAAGGTCAAAAATAAAATTTGTAATTGGGGCAGGGAAGGGGGTTCGTAACCAATTTTTTGCCACTCAAAATACCTTTTTAGTATCCAGCATAGCACTACTCTAACGGTTTTGAACAGTTAGGGGTATTGACTGGTATGTTTTTAAAAATTTTAGTGTCATATTTTGCCCCCTCAATTACTGGACTTCACATACCACAGTATTAGTCCTTTTTTTTATGCTATGAAATTGTAACAATAGGAGGCAAAAGTTAATGTAACCCTCATCTGTGTGAGCTGGACCCCCTCAAATAAATCTATGATGTACCAATCGACACTGTGTCCGAATGCTGAATGAAGCAGCTGCCTCCCCCCTCACAGCAAGAAATCCCAGCATTATGTGCCATCAGTGGGCAGCACATTTACACCTTTATATTGCATAATTTTGTGTGTCTAGCTCTGTAGTTTGCTACTGCAAATCGATAGTGGTTTTACACCCTTACTGAAATGGAAAGAAGACATGACGTTCCAGTATGCCCTGACTGAGGCAGGTTCAAGAACTGAGCCCCCATTTTTGCCTGCAGATGATTGTAATTCACCCATCATCTGCCACTAACAGCCCCTTCTGTTAACCTGTTAGGAGACCCAAAGAAGACCCCCACTGCCTTTCATGACTACTGTGACAGCTGCCTGTAGCTGACATTGATACGAGACTGATTTTTGCTAGACACCGCAATACTGTGGTATTTGTGGTATGTAGCACAAGCAATCGGATGATCACAGGTTCAAATCCCCAAGGATACTAACACACAAGTAAAACTATGAAAAAAAAGGAAAGTTCAAAGAAAATTCCTAAATCGCATGTTTTTGGCCACTATGACATTGTAAAAAAAAAAGAATGCAATAAACAGTGATCGACACATCGTACCCACCCAAAATTGATATCAATAACATTGGATCAGGGCATTAAAAAAAAACAAAAAAACCCTCTACCAGGAAACATCGACAGAAGTAAAAACATCACAGCTCTTGAAAAAAAAAAAAGCAAACTTTTTTTTTTTTTAAACAATTTCCAAACTTTGGCCAAAAAAAAAAAAAAGAAAAAGACCTGTAGAAGCCAACAACTAGGGCCTTAAATAACAGCGGCAGAATGAGGGACACGTATAGCAGGATGGAGCCCAAGACGGGGGACACATGGCAGGACCCTCCCCCATCCCACGAGGCATGGGACAGAAATGTAAGAAACAAGAAAGACAAAACAGGGATAACAGAAAGCCACCATCATACACAAGCACTAAGCAACATTATGGAGGAGGAAAGGGACAGGGAGGAATAAACTAAATAGGAAGAGAGACCAGGAGATAAACTCTTACGTACAACAGATCACTACGACTACAACTCCACTCCAGCTGTATCACAGAAAGATGAATCTTTCACTGGCAAGGACTAAACGCCCAGAGGGGTAGGGGTGTGTGTGTGCGAGCGTGTATATATATATATATATATATATATATATATATATATATATATATATATATATACACATATACACACAGGGTTTGGACAAAATAATGGAAACACCTAACGTTTTGGCATCATAATCTTCGAACATGTGATAAACATGCAAACCGTGACATATGATGTTTTGTAGTTGATTATTTGTGTTATGTGATATGTGTATGTAAATTAACTTTTTGTTTGGCATAATTGTAAGAACATTGATGAGAACCTGATACCAATGGCAGACCTCTCGGATTTTCAAAGAGGCCAAATTGTTGGTGCTCCTATGGCAGGCGCTAGTGTAACAGAAAGTGCCCGAATGCTTGGCGTGTCAAGAGGTACTGTCTCCAAAGTAATGACTGCGTTTGAAAGAGAAGGAAAAACATCCGCAGCAAAGCACAGGTCCGGCCGAAAGTAAAAGTTGACAGAGACACCGTCGGACTCTAAAGTGAATTGTGAGAAGATCGCAAGACCACGGCTCCAAAAATCACTGCTGAGCTCAATGAACACCTACAGAACCCAGTTTCCACGAAAACTGTTCTTTGGGAGCTGCACAAATCTGGATTCCACGGAAGGGCTGCAATTACAATACCGCTGCTCTCAAGGACAAATGTTTCCAAGCGTTTAGAGTGGTGTAGAAACCTCCAGAATTGGTCCCTCGAGCAGTGGAAACATGTGATATTCTCAGACGAATCATCGTTTGCCCTCTTTCTGACCTCCTGCCGAGTGTACGTTTGGAGACAGCCGAAAGAAGCATTCCATCCAGACTGCCTTCTCCCAACCGTAAAACATGGCGGAGGTTCTGTGATGATCTGGGGTGCTATTTCGTGGAGACCCGCCAGTCCAATGACATCCTTTCATGGAAGAATTAACAGCCGAGATTATTTAGGCATTTTGGGCGACCAAGTGCACCCAATGGTTCAAGCACTGTTCCCGGAGGGGAACGCCATCTTTCAGGATGATAATGCACCAATTCATACAGCTAGAATCGTTAAAGCATGGCACGAGGAACATTCTAATGAAGTTGAGCATCTCATCTGGCCCCCACAATCCCCAGACCTCAACATTATTGAGCATTTATGGTCGATTTTAGAGATTCAAGTTAGACATCGATTTCCGCCGCCATCGTCGCTCAAAGAACTCGGAGAATTGAGGCTACATCTATATCTAATTGTCTAAGGGGTACTTCCGTCTTTCTGTCGGCAACTTCCGTCACGGATATTCATTCGCTGATTGGTCTCGTCAGCTGCCTGTCATGGCTGCCGCGACCAATCAGCGACAGGCACAGTCAGATTAGTCCCTCCCTACTCGCCTGCAGTCAGTGCCCGGCGCCCGCTACATACTCCCCGTAGTCACGGCTCACACAGGGTTAATGCCAGCAGTAACGGACCGCGTTATGCCGTGGGTAACTCACTCCGTTACTGCCGCTATTAACCCTGTGTGACCAAGTTTTTACTATTGAGGCTGCCTATGCAGCCTCAATAGTAAAAACATCTAATGTTAAAAATAATAATAATGAAAAAAAAAATAAAAAATTATATACTCACCTTCCGCCACCTTTACGACGGTCCGGTGACCGGTCTGCAGTGCCCTAGAGTCCTGGTCGTTGCAGTAATGTCGCTCTCCCACCAGGGGGAGTGATGGTACGTCTGATGGTACTAAAGGAGTTCACCTGACCAGGTATCAGTGTCACACACTACACTTCACACTCCAACCACCGGGGGGAGCAAAGGGTTCTATCTATTAGGCCACTCCTCACACTCGGGTAAAACTGGGGGTTGGATAGGAAGTTAGGGAGAAGCTACCTGGGTTCGACCCAGAGAAGACCTGTCAGGCAGACAGGGGGAGAAGGAGGAACATCTGAGCTGTAGACAGAGGTCCCTGTCAGGGGTGGGATCCTGACAGAGACATAGCAAGAGATAGAACGTTACGGAGCTGCGCCTGCACCTCATTGCGGCAGCATCCTAAGAAAGGACAAGAAGCAAAGTATATTGTGGAGAAGTGAGAAACGAGATCACAGCACAAGGAGATAATACCAGGAGGAGTCCTGCCTTAAGATCGGCAACATTGTTCTGAGGCGCGTAGCCGGAACACCGAGGGGGTAATAGGCTCTACGCATTACTTCAAACAACGGCAGGACAGTTAATTCCAAGTTGGCTGCCCAACCTTTAACCTAATGAAGACAACGGAGGCAAGTTGTGGGAGAGGGGCGTCTCTAGGGTCCCTATAAAAGAGCTCCAGGCCTACCCCATCATACGGGTCGTCCTATCCATACCATCTGGGGGACGGAGAGAAAGAACATCAGAAATATACACGACAGTTGTGAGGACTATCCCGTGGTGCTCAGCAGGCAGGTACTACAACACACAGGCGCTAGTAGGAAGGCTACTGATTTCCACCTGCAAAGGGAACTCTGGATGTGCCTTCGGACCGGCCGGACTCAGCCAGCCCTGTGAACGGTACTCTGGACTGTGGACACTGAAGTCTTCAGTAAAAGGTAAAGAGACTGCAACCGTTGTGTCCTCGTTATTCATCGCACCTTACAACACCCACCATTACCACCTACTCATCAAGGGAAGCCCTGGGGACATCCTTCCCACAGGTGAAGTTATACCATCTAGCTGCCATTCCATCACCCCAGCGGACCCCTAGCAGCGTCGGTCACCCTGACCGAATACCACACGTGGCGTCACAAACACTTAAACTACACCTTTAATTGGGCGCCCTTTAGCAGGTCCACGGACCGGGCCGGGCCACCGTGACATCCCCAGAACCGAGGCAGAGGGACCTGGTACCGAGTACCCCACTGCCCTGCGCCTGGGGGCGATCCAGGTCCATGCAAGCGGCAGGTTTCAGTGCTAAGGTTGGTGTGCGTCAAGGATCTGCCATGACGTCAGTCATGTGACCGCGACGTCATCACACCCTCAGACCGTAAGCTGCCGCCTGAACCGAACACAGGCGACAGAACTACAAGGGGCCCCTAGGAAGGTGAGTATATGTTTATTTATTTTTTCACCTGTGACATACGTGGCTGGGCAATATACTACGTGGCTGGGCAATATAGTACGTCACTGGGCAATATACTACGTCACTGGGCAATATACTACGTCACTGGGCAATATACTACGTCACTGGGCAATATACTACGTCACTGGGCAATATACTACGTCACTGGGCAATATACTACGTCACTGGGCAATATACTACGTCACTGGGCAATATACTACGTCACTGGGCAATATACTACGTCACTGGGCAATATACTACGTCACTGGGCAATATACTACATCGCTGTGCAATATACTACGTGGCTCTGTGCTGTATACTACGTGGCTGTATATTAAGTCGCTGTGCAATATACTACGTGGCTGTGCAATATACTACGTAACTGGGCAATATACTACGTGGCTGTATACTACATCGCTGTGCAATATACTACGTGGCTCTGTGCTGTATACTACGTGGCTGTATACTAAGTCGCTGTGCAATATACTACGTGGCTGTGCAATATACTACATAACTGGGCAATATACTATGTGGACATGCATATTCTAGAATACCCGATGCATTAGAATTGGATATATGGAGATATATATATATATCAGCTGCAACTGCTTATCAACTAGGCTTCTTAGCCAGCATGGAAAGTCTTCAATCCTCTCAGCACTGAAGGAAAGGAAATAATTTAAAATATGAATCACATCCCTAAAGAAGGCCAGTGATTCATTATCTGATGTGACCAGCCAACTCTAGGTCTTCTAGGGGGACGTGACTCTCGTGAATTCCCTACACCGCGCCACCACCTCTGGCTTGTACGATAGCCTCTATGCTTTGTGAATTTAGACAAATGAGTAGTCAAGTAATAAGCAATAGAGCTGGAGTGACAGAGGATTCAGATCTACCATAGCTCTTCAGCCTTATTTGATTACCAATTCTCATTAACGGAGGAAAGGCCTAGTACAAGTATCACTGAACTTCTCTTTGATAGAGCTACATAAGCATATAGTTTGACTAGCCTAAAGGGAATGGAGAATTCTGACAAATGGCACAGCACAAAGCAGTACAGGGTGCCCAGCACCTCAAATCAGATGGGCTGTCCCAGCGATCAGACGCTCCAAGAGCAGGACTCAGATTCCCCGCTGGAACAAATTATCGCACATGGGTGACATTCTGTGTGGGAGTGCAAGAGATGGCAGGACAAAACTCATATCTGGTAGTCCCATAGAGAATGAATAGGAGCATAGCGCAGTTGGAGCCCGATTAGTTCTTAAAGTGTTCATTTTTATTTCATAAAATAAAATCAAAAATAAGTAATGGACTGATGTTTCATTTTCAAAATCATCATTTTAAAATCTGTATTCACCGACAGATTTTCCAATTACTAAGATAGGAGACGGTAGTTGGTGCTTATAAGATTGTATGTACACAGGAGAAGGAAGGAAGCGGCTTAATTTCATCTTTACTCAAGAAGTTCCCTACAGCGATCTCACTATTAAAGATTCAGTTTTTATCTCCCTATAACAGTGATAAAAAAAACCCAAAACCGTTACGGTTGAGAAAAAAAAAAAACAAACTTCAGATGAAGGTCAGATTCACCATACATTCATAAGTATGTGCCCCCAGCACATTCCCCTCTACAGGAGCTTTTCAGACCTTCCATTCTACGCTTATAGATCTCAATATAGAGTTGGCCACTGCAGATATAACAGCTCCTGCTCTTCTGGGAAGGGTTTTTAGAACATTTTGGAGGAAGTCTGTTCTTGAAGAATGGGCAAAATTCCCACAAAGTTCAGACACTCATGTTTGAGAGGGTCAGGGGTCAATCTGTTTTCTAGATTTTTCATGTTTAAGGACTGAATGAAAATCCCAAATTCAATGTTTAAAATAGATTCCAATACATTTGTCCACGTAAAATCTTCAACGTCAGACAGCTGCAGTTCCCACACAGTCAAATGACAGCGTGAGCCAGCAACTGTTATTCAGAGGCATAAAGTTTACTTCTGGTCACTGCTGTCGGCTGATGACAGCAGGAGCGGCTGATGGGAGTATTCATCAGCTGGCGCCTGCACTGTAATTTAAGTGGAAAAAAAAAAGCGTGGGTTTCCCTGTATTTTTGATAACCAGCCAGGCTAAACTCAGCTGGGGGCTGCAACCCTCAGTTGTCAGCTTCAGCAAGGCTGGTTATCAAGAATAGAGGGGTCCCCAATTCATTTTTTGTAATTAAAAAATAAATAAAAAATGCATGGGGTCCCCCCCTCCATTTTTGACAACCAGCTTTGATAAAGCAGACAGCTGGGTGCTGGTTTTCCCAGGCTGGTAAGGTGCCATGGATATTGCCCCCCCCCCAGCCTACATAAAGCAACCCGCAGCCGACCAGAAAAGGCAGATCTTTTAGATGTGCCAACTCTGGTGCTTTGCCTGGCTCTATCCACTTGCCTTGTAGCGGCAAGTAGTAGGAGGAAAGTGGGGTTCAAATTTGTGGAGTTGATGTCACCTATCCTTTACCAATCCTATAGTTGCATGGTAAATAAAGACACAGCAAGTATAAAGTTTTGTTTGAAAAAAAAAAATAAAAAAAAAAAAATCACACTTCCATTTTTATTTTAAACTAAGCAGTTATACTCACCCAATGTCCATTCCTTTGAATCCCTCATCTCATGTAAAAAAAAACAAAAAAAAAAACTTCGTCCCATGGTGATCTCCATATCTAGGGGGATAAACAGTTTTCGACCTGGACGGTGCCAAGATGCGACCATCCAGGCTTAGAAGCACTGATGAATGAGCTGCTGCTGAGCGCAGCCTTGTGACTAGTGGTGACATCATTGAGGTTACCGCAGGGCAGGTCACAAAGGCTGCCTTCCCAGCCAGGCTAAACTGTGGTGACCTGTAAGAACTGCTAGCACAGTGATAAAAAGTCTCATGGTGCAGAGGCGAGTTCACTGGGAGAATTTCACTGTGGTGAACTCCCTCTGCACCATGAGACTTTCTCGCGGTGCTAGCAGGGATCTCGCCGAGGTCACCACAGTTCAGCCCAGCTGGGAATGTTGACTCAGTGACCAGCGGTAACCTCAATGACATCACCACTAGTCACTGAGGCTGCCCTCAGCAGCAGCTCATTCATCAGTGCTTCTCTGCCTGGCTGCATCTTGGCACTGGCCAGGTTGAAAACTGTTTATTCCCTACAGACATGGAGAATGCTGTGGGACAGACAGGTGAGGGATATTTTTCATATTTGTTTTATTACAGGAAACAAGGGATTCTGTGGAATTATACTCTGTTTTGTTTCATTTCATATAAAACATTTTATTCTGGCCGTGTCTTTATTTACCATACAACTATAGGATTAGTAATGGATAGGTGTCTTTAGACACTTCTCCATTACTAAGCCGCAGGCTTGATGTCACCTGACAATACAAAGGTGACATCAAACCCACAAATATTAAGCCCACTTGCCAACACTACAGGGCAAGTGGGAAGAGCTGGGCAAAGCACCAGAATTGGTGCATCTAATAGATGTGCCTTTTCTGGGTGGCTGCAGGCTGCTATTTTTAGGCTGGGGTGTGTTAGTAGCCATGGCCCCTTACCAGCTTGAGAATACCAGCCCCTCAGCTGTCTGCTTTAGCAAGACTGGTTGTCAAATGGGGGAAAACCCCCATGTTTTATTAAAAAAAAAAGCAGAGTGGGTACTCCTATTCTTGATAACCAGCCTTGCTAACGCTGACAGCCGAGGGTTGCAGCTCCCAGCTGTGAGTTTCGCCTGGCTGGTTATCAAAAATACAGGGGAACCCATGCTGGTTTTTTCCCTCACTAGTTACAACGCAGGCTGATGAATCATCCACTCCTGCTCTCACTGTTATTCGCGGCAGCAGGTATCAGCTAATGAGAGCAGTAGTACCATCAGCTGACATCAGTGACCGGAGGTGAACTTTTTACCTCTGATCACAGCTGCTGGCTCACGCTGTCATTTGACAGTGTGAGAACTGCCGGTGTCTGACCGACGGTGAGGATTTTACCAATCAGAAGCTGTGCTTGCTGCGCTATCATGCATATGACAGCGTGACAAACACCCAGTGTTTGTGGGACCGAAGCTGAACAATAACATGGACTTCTTGGTGAAGTCAGTGTTCAGTGTCCGTGCCTTAATGGTAGGTGTTCGGTACGGACACCGAACTTTACTGTTCGGGTTCGCCCATCTCTACCCATGACATTTTCCAGCTAAAAAAAATATAAAAATCTGATGCAACCTATTAAACATCTGGGGTTTTTCGTTTTTTTATTCCTTTAAAATAATTCATACAAATGGATACACGCACAAACATGATTTTAACAAAAAAAATAAAATAAAAAAAATATATATTGCTAGCCTACCACATTACCAGGAAGGAATCAATGTAGGCAATGAAATGTACTACCTTTCAGTAGTCTAGATTTCCCGCATACCACCAATAATATATATTTTTTTCTTTTTTCTTTTTTTTTTTTTAACTTTTTTTTAAACTGGTGACAAGAAGCTTTATGCTCGTTGATATGAAATCAAATTCATTTCACAAAAAAACGACAATTAAAAATCATGTCATGTCTGAAATAAGGGATTTCATGTAAAAAAAAAAAAGTAAAAAGGAAGTGGGATCTGAAAAACAAATAAAAAATTTAAAAAAAACAACGTAAGTATAAACACAAGACAAGCAGGTAGTCAAAGAAAAATGCACTGGTAAAAAAAAAAAAAAAAAATGGGAAAAATGTATTGTCCTGAGAAGTCTGCCAACTGTCATGATTACTGGGCATGTCAAAATATAAAAGAAAATAGTTTTTTTTAGGCTTTTTCTATATTTCAAAAGTGGTTTGCCGAACGCCTCCCTTATGTTATTCCCGTTGACAATTATGCAAATAAACCCCGATTTATTTTTGTAATGTTCTAAAAACTGTACACAGACAAATACATTCATGATATAATTAACTACTAGCTTCTCTCACTTAACTTAGGACCAACAGGAGGACACAGGACAGTGAGGTCAGTCCATTGAACGGGGACAAACTACAACTTCTTTAATGGGAGGAGGGTAATTGGGAAGTATTAAAAAAAAAAAAAAAGTTTGCCAAATCCTCTTGTTCCGCATTCTGTATATTTGGACCAAAACTCTAAAAACAACTTATGATCTGCATGAAAGTTCATTATTTTTGCGTCCATCCAAAATCCAGAATTTTTAATCTTTTTACACCGTTGCTTCTGATGCATCATCATCATCTTCGGTCATCTTTTGTGGACTTCCAGGTCTCCTATGCATGGGAATGGTCATCTGCTATTGTCATTGGCTACAATTGGTCACTTGGGTGGTCTCTGTCAGCTTCTGGTTTGACGGTTTGCACAGGAGAAGGGGCGTGAGGCGGATGGGCCACGGCCGGATGGGCGTGCGATAAAGGCATGGAGTTGGGGACGATTCCTTCCACTGCCGTTGGGATGCCAGCTGGGGCCACGCTTACTACTCCTGGAGGATACCTGCTGAAATAACGACAGGGGTCAATCAACCAAGTGATGGAAGTCACAGAAATGGTCAAAGGAAAATCAAGATATTTTTGAAAAGCACAATATAATCTGGTATCCCTCCTTCTCAGAGCCATCTGAAGCCCAAGATGGTGTTCATCCACTTGAGATGAGGGGCCAATGGATTATCAGCCCTGAAGCAGCTTGGGATTTGTAAAAAAATGTTTATTTAAATTGTAGGAAGTGAGATTGTCACGATAATTTAGAACTAAACTCACATTATGGCATTTTTACAAGGTACCATGGCACAGACACACGCTGCAGATTCGACCCCCCTTCTTTCCTCTGCTGCAGCCTAGTGAAATTGAAGCCAATCATTTCCCCCCCCCTCCCTCAAGAATTTTTATGGCTTCAAAGTGAAAGTACAAGTTGAAGCACATGGGGAAACAAAAAAAACAAAACAAGTTTCTTTGTCTTTGCTAATGTAAATATCATAGCGCAGATTAATGATAGAAGTGGGACAAATACATTTTTGACATGGGCTTCGGTAGCACTGTCAGCCAGTGAGTTTTCTGGGTTCCAGAACCAGCACTGTTGAGAATCAGATTACTACAGAACTGGGTCACCCAACCACCCAATGTCGATACTTATGCTCAGCATGCCATAGGGATTCGTTTAACGACACAGGTGTCGTCTTTCTACAAGGTTCTGACGCCGATATATGTGGGATGATGATTTTTCATACTGCTAAGACAGGGGAGTATCCAGCCTTTAAGTGATGTCACCACAGGAGGGGGTGCTTTGGTGTTAAGCAGGAGCCTTCAGTGTTTTTTGTCCGGGGGTCCTGCGGCTGTATGCTCACCCTACCCCCCCCAGCACACGGCCAGCAAAGATGATACCATGACAAAGACCTGTAAGTGTTCTTTTCAATTTTAATCCCATTTTATTTGTAATTTGTATTGTACACATGATTTGTCTTCTTTATAATATCTTTTTATACTTTGTAAACACTGCCTACCTTTTTTTGGAGTAAAATATAAAATTACTAGCTTGTCTCTCCCAGCTCTTTAACAAACTGTGCATCCTCTGAGGTGAATTACGCTACTGATTTGGGTTGGCTCCAGACCCGTTAATCGGAGCTGGTGGCAGCATACCTTGTCCTGTGCAATCGAGTGTCTTTGCAGCGACCGGCGGCGTTGATAATTATTGTTCCTGCCTGTGTGGGAATAGTTATATTGCCCTCGCTGCAGCGGGCCCAATAGCCAGTACATAGCAGGCAGCCTTTCTGGCGACTAATTACCCTAGGTGCAGTACCCTCACTGACCCGAGGGTAAGGGGGCGCTAGAGAGCTGCAAGTTCCAAATCGGAAGTGGGATCTAGATAAATCCCCTTCGGAAGGAACCAGGGGCAACCACACAAACCCGGTTCATGACAAATTGTGGGGTGATGGGGATGGGTAGTGGTGGGGATGATAAAGGTATCTTCCCCGTAAACGTGACATACTTCGTGACAGTGATAATACAGTACACTAATCATGGGAAACACAAGCATCAACATGGACAAAAAGTAATTTAAGTCCGTATGTCCATCAACATCCGCTGCTGGCAGCTTCCTTTGTAATTGATAACTCATGACATCCCAGATGTGCTCGATGGGAGACAGTCTGGAGATGCTGCAGGCCATGGAAGCATGTTTAGGCTGCTCACAGTAGCACCAGCAACATGTGAACTGGCGTTTTCATCTTGCAAAACGTACCACCAGTTCCATGACCATATAAATTAAAGTGCCGAGCGGTTAGTGTACCTGGAATGAAAACTAGAGAGGTCGGGCCAACCCACACCATAATTCGGGGAGTGGGACTCTCCCTCGTGAAGGCCTCTTCATGGCGCTGCCCACGTGTTCTTAACATAGAGACTAGCTAAACTGATTGCTGAAGAGGACAGACCTCCATTGTTCAAGGAGTCCCACTTTTGTCTTGAATGCAATGATAGCTGGTGATTAATCTGGGGACCATGTGGACAATGCCATGAAGAGGTCCTAGTCATGGGATTATGGTGTATAGTGGCATAATGTACGGTAGCTGGATGAGTCTAGTCATCATTCCAGCTGGACATTACATTGGAGAAATGGCCATACCACTGGTTTCACCAACAAATGAAAAAGTGTGCCAGGAGCAGTCTGGCAAGATGACAATGCCAGGTTGCATGTTGCTGGTGCTACTGTGAGCAGGCCGCATGGCCTAAACAAGCTGCCATGGCCTGAAGAGTCTCTGGACTGGTCTCCCATCAAGGAAATCATTAATTGGAAATTGCAAAGGGAGGCGATTGTTAAAACAACTTAGTTATAATTGTAGATAAACCAGTAACTAGTATTTCACCCCAGGTCATTTAAGTCATTTAGTTTATTGGCCCATCGGTTAATATACTCAGGAGTTAGACAATGTGGTTATAAGCTCTGGTAGGGCTATGCTGGTAATGGGAGTCAAGACATGGTATATAAAAGGACATAATCCAACATTAGGCCATCCAAGGGTATATTTTATTTAAAAAAAAAAAAAAAGCACAGAAAATTAAGCTAAATAGAGATCATTTGAACTAAATAACTAATGACCAAGGGTGAATCACACTAGATTTGATTAGCCCCTATATTCATACGAGTAATATGGTTTACAAGCTTCATTAATCACCAAGCAGCATTTTTTTTTTCTTAACATTTATTTTGTGGGCCGACAAGCAATTTCTCAGAGAAGAGCAGTGTCAGATTATATCACAAAATACATGAGCGCGTGAATATCCCCTGGTCCTACAATAGTCGGCATTTCCTCCGGGAGGCGCGAGATCCAAATCAATATAACAAGACGATAAAAAGTGTGCGCCTAATGCAGCCTTGTGCCTTATATTCATGACGTCTTAAATATTTATGTTTTCCTGATAGCGGGAGTTAGTTTAGCCTGAAGATTAAAGCGCAGATAGAGAGCACGGCCACAAACCAAATTACACAGGGGAGGCCCTTATTTTACCAGGGTGACACTTCTAGGTAGCGGGACAAATTTATTTGCATGGATTGGATGAGAAGGAAACCTGAACGACCTGAGCTGATGTGTTAGAGGGAAGAGAAATTCTAATGCTACAAATGGTTGCCGAGCTGTGCGACATGTCAGATTGTATATAGACAGGTCTTTAAAAAAAAAAAAAAAAAAAAAAAAAAAATTGTGGCAGAGCTGTATTTGCCACAGAGTTCCTTTAGTAAAAAAAAAAAATAACAAAAAAAAACCTGTGGCAAATTCAGCTCTGCCAGTTTTTTTTTTTTTTTTTTTTAAAGGAACTCCGAAATTTCCCCTCCTTCCAAGAGCCCCTTAAGATCACTTCAGCTTTATGGGACATGCAGGAGTAACAATTGTAAGTTTAGAGCACAAGACCCCTGTCGCCGCATTAAAAGGCTAGCCAAAACACCACCGCCATCTAGTGGGCATTGTAAGCACTACATAGATTAGTTGCAAATTAGATTTTTATTTGACATCTACCTTAAAAAGGGTCAGTTCTTCATAATCGGATTGTGCTTTTAAACTCAAGCATTGTCACAATTTACAGCTTTGTCAAATTTGCAGCCATTCTTGAGATTTTTTTTTTCACTTTACAACTCGTTGCCTGGGAGACCGACCACCGCTGACATCTAGCTTGTAAGCGGTACAGTGAAGCTGTCCAGGATTAGGTGTCTGTAATCCAGAGAATCTGGCAAGCTACAATACAGTGCTTACAGACTCCGTAGAACATATGCAGCGCTTCCAGGCTCTTTTCTCCTGTCCGCAGCTCGTTGCTTTGGACACCGACCATCGCTGCTGAACAAAAAAGTGCTAGTATCTTAAGAACGGCTGAACATTTTAATAAGCAGTAAATTGCTCGCATTTACAAGCCGTAACACTTGTCAGCTTTTTGAGATCTCTCCATGACATTATCAGTCCAAATTTCAGGCAACTATAATGTAAAAGCCTTGTCACAGCCTACTGGACTTTATCACAGCAACACTATGCCACAGTGCAGAAGCAAGAAGTGTTGTCCTAGGGACACCGGTAGGAAAAAAAAAACGTTTTTTTGCCGAAATTGCAAGTATTTATCGCCTTGTCTGTGCTCTTGAAAAAAGGTTTTTATTTTAATTCAGTTTAGATTAATATCTAAAGTCATTTTTATGTTGACTAGAGCTTCTTTACGATACAAAGCCAGAATCCTATAGACTGGGATAAATTACACATTTCTTTCTGTCTTTGGTCACCACTAGAGGGCGCTCAATGAACATGTAATGTACATGAATTTCAAAATTAGGATCCAGCAAGCTCCCTCTAGTGGCGAGTGCCGGAAACCCAAAGGCTGATTTCATCTGAGGTTTATTCGCAAAAAATTATTTTTTTAAAGTATTAAGGTTATTTTTTGATTTTTTAAAATATAGTTTTTAATGGAGTAAAATATGAAAAATTAAAAAGGTTTGAATTTCCTCTTATAAACACTAGGGGGAGCTGCTGCTGAACTTTGTAGTGTAGTGCTAGTTCACATTACATGACATTTTCGACTGCAGTAAAATGGGCCGGGGTCTGCTCATGTGTGATGTCGCTCATCTCCCTTTCCGGGAGTTTGCAAAAGGAGAAGAGGATGAAGTTCAGGATCACAGTGCGGAGACATTCTGTTGGCGTCTGCAAAGTGATTCTGAGATGTGAGGAGTGTTACAGAAGACTGCGCATATGCGATAAATCCCAGCATGTGATCCACTCCGCTTATCTAATCGCAGCACAAGTAGTGTACCACGTGATGGGATTAGATACAGTGGTCTGATCTACATATTGAGATCCTATAGGTGTCCTGGGGCACATGGCCGCTCCAATATACATACAACTTGTGATGACCCTGCAGTACCCACCTCATCTCCCCAGGCAAAGTATATCACTCCCAACAGTATGATCCCCCAACTGTGACCCCCACCCAGCATAATGGGCCTACATAAAGTATTTTGGCCCCCACACCTCGCCAATGTATAATGGCCCCAAAAGCGCACTATAAAGCATAATGCACCCCCCATTAGGCCTCCAAATAGTATAATGCACCCATTAAACCTCCATATTGTAACATGCACCCCCATTAAGCTTCCATATAGTATAATGCACCCCCATTAGGCCTCCATATTGTAAAATACACGTCCATTAGGCCTCCATATAGAATAATACACCCCCCCATTAAGCCTCCATATAGTATAATACACCCCACATTAGGCCTCCATATAGTATAATGCACCCCCCCATTAGGCCTCCATATAGTAAAATGCACCCCCATTAGCCCTCCATATAGTATAATGCACCCCCCATTAGGCCTCCATATAGTAAAATGCACCCCCATTAGCCCTCCATATAGTATAATGCACCCCCATTAGGCCTCCATATAGTATAATGCACCCCCATTAGGCCTCCATATAGTATAATGCACCCCCCATTAGGCCTCCATATAGTAAAATGCACCCCCATTAGCCCTCCATATAGTATAATGCACCCCCCATTAGGTCTCCATATAGTATAATGCCCATCTGTCCTCCATTGCTTTGGGGCATATCATGCATGTTTGTATTAAAGGGAACCTGTCACCCCGTTTTTTCCGTATGAGATAAAAATACTGTTAAATAGGGCCTGAGCTGTGCATTACAATAGTGTATTTTGTGGACCCAGATTCCCCACCTATGCTGCCAAAATACGTTACCAAAGTCGCCGTTTTCGCCTGTCAATCAGGCTGGTCTGGTCAGATGGGCGTGGTGTCTTCCCCCAGATCTTGCTTATTTTTCCCGTTGGTGGCGTAGTGGTTTGCGCATGACCAAGTCCAGAATCCACTGCACAGGGGAGGGAAAAGAGCGCGATCTGCGCTATTCCCCTGGTGATCGGTGGGGGCGGCCATCTCCCTGTGGCCGCGCGTGCGCAGATGGAGCGCTCTGCTGCCCGGGGCTTCAGGAAAATGGATGCAGGATGCCGCGCGTGCGCAGATGGAGATCGCGGCGGCCATTTTCCTGAAGCAGAGATGCGAACTCTGCTTCAGGAAAATGGCCTAGCAGCTATTTTACCATGAAGGCCTGCTGCACAAAGTCTCCTCTTAACAGTTGTAGAGATGTGTCTGCTGCTAGAACTCTGTGTGGCATTGACCTGGTCTCTAATCTCCTCACATGGAATAAATGGCGTAATAATAATAATAATAATAATAATAAATAATAATAATAATCTGAGTTGCTGTTAACGTGCGATTTCTGAGGCTGGTGACTCGGATAAACTTATCCTCAGAAGCAGAGGTGACTCTTGGTCTTCCTTTCCTGGGGCGGACCTCATGTGAGCCAGTTTCTTTGTAGCGCTTGATGGTTTTTGCCACTGCACTTGGGGACACTTTCAAAGTTTGCCCAATTTTTCGGACTGACTGACCTTCATTTCTTAAAGTAATGATGGCCACTCGTTTTTCTTTACTTAGAATTTGTATTATGGCAAGAAAAAAGCTAACAGTCTATTCAGTAGGACTATCAGCTGTGTATCCACCAGACTTCTGCACAACACAACTGATGGTCCCAACACCATTTATAAGGCAAGAAATCCCACTTATTAATCCTGACAGGGCACACCTGTGAAGTGAAAACCATTCCCGGTGACTACCTCTTGAAGCTCATCAAGAGAATGCCAAGAGTGTGCAAAGCAGTCATCAAAGCAAAAGGTGGCTACTTTGAAACAACTGAAAATATGTCTTATATTCTAGGTTCTTCACACTTTTTTGTTAAGTATATAATTCCACATGTGTTAATTCATAGTTTTGATGTCTTCAGTGTGAATGTACAATTTTCATAGTCATGAAAATACAGAAAAATTTTTAAATGAGAAGGTGTGTCCAAACGTGTGGTGTGTGTTTATATTACAACACATCCACTGTGTGTGCGTGTATGTGTGTGCGTGTGTGTTTTTATTACAACACTTCCTGTGTGTGTGTGTTTTTATTACAACACTTCGTGTGTGTGTGTGTGTGTGTGTGTGTGTGTGTGTGTGTGTGTGTGTGTGTGTGTGTGTGTGTGTGTGTGTGTGTGTGTGTGTGTGTGTGTATGTGTATGTGTGTTTATTACAACACTTAAACCTCAGGGGAGTAAAAAAAAAAAAAAAAGTAAGCCAATTTCTTAATTTGCCTCCATCTCTGTTTCAGGGAAAGCAGTAACTCAAGTAGCTGGTGGGGCAGATCTTGGTTTGCAAAGACCCGTCAGGGAGTGCCTGGGAGAGGCATCATGTTAGGTCAGTGTCCAAACCATGGGGAACGCCTCATTGATGGCTGCTGAGCACACATGAATCGGCCAATGTATATGCCATGCATGTTCTTTTTTAAACAATTTTCTCCAGCAGTAATGCACTTCCCCAGCACAACCTATAATCCAGAATCTAAGTCACCGTGTGACTGCCCGTGTCAGCCCCGGTCCAGCAGAGCGCTCCATTTACCTGTACGCAGCTCCGTTCAGTTCTGGATGAACCACCCCTGGATCCATACTGGCCCAATGTGTTGCTGCTGTTAGGTGATCCTTATTAACACAGTTTTTCAGGCTGTCGGGAATACGACCTGTAGGGAAGAGGAAAAAAAAAAAAAAGCAAAAAAAAAAACAAAAACACACAGGTATTAAAAACAACGTAGAGTTTGTATAATGCAGCCCGGCTTCATTTATGGTCCCAAAACTAACGACTTGATGAGTTTTACCCCGGTCTGACCCATGTGGATAATCATCCTATTTGTTACAGTGGCTTAATATAAATCAACACAGTTTCTTTTTTTTTTTTTTTTTTTTTTAACAGACTACTTCTTATCTTATACATAAACTGTATTGTGCTGAGGGGGTCCTATTAGTGCCCCCCACAGTATAGCAAAATTATTTTGTCCGTCACTAGGGGGAGCTCACTGCAAAATAGATTAATGGAGTTCAATGACTGCCAAGAGTCGCCACTAGGGGGAGCTCATTGCAAACAGGATTCATTGAAGGATCTGTATGGTGATCATAGGGCTCTTTTCCATTTGCGAGAAACACGTCCGTGTCTCGCATTTGAAAACCAAGCACTTGCGCCGGCACTCCGGAGCGGAGCGTGCAGCTCCATGTATTGCTATACAGCCGCACGCTCCGCTCTGGAGTGCCGGCGCCAGAGCTTGGTTTTCACATGCGACACACGGACGTGTTTCTCGCAAATGGAAAAGAGCCCATAGGGTCAGTTCTGCTTGTAAACAGTTTCCCTTTAAAGTAATTACAGACCTGCATTTTAAATAGGCTTGGTAATTTTGGAGTAGAAGCAATGCACCAATAATTTTTTTTATTGACCCTTGCACCATCTGAAAAATTAGATCTCAACCGGTGTTACCAGTCATCTGCAGACAATACCCCCAGACAGTATGCACAATGGAAGACGTTATCTAGGGTCGGTAGCCTTACCTGTAATGGCTCGGCGGATCTCCCGGGCTGCCTCCTCCCTCATCTCTATGGACGCCTGCTCACTGTACCAGGCTGCATGTGGCGTGCAGATGAGGTTGGGGGCATCTTTCAATGGACCTTGAGAAAAGCTGAAAGAAAATTAAAAAACACTTGTGAATTTAACATTCAGATTTGCCAGAATACAGTCGGCCATTTAAGCTTCAGATGTGTGGATTTCATTTTTGTGTATTACATTGCATTATGTGTGTGCATTATATCGCACATCTGTAGATCCAATTTTCAGAATTGTAGTTAACCTTGTGGATATACGTAGTAGAATATTACCCAGGTATATTTACATATCTGGCGGTTAACCTTTGTATTATTTTTTACCTTCATTTTCTGTCTTATCAGCCTCCCCTTGTTTTCATTGTTTCCTTATTTAAATTTTTTTTTTTTTTTTTTCTGTAGTTGTGTTGTATATAGACTTTGTTTATTAGTTTAGCCTCATTGGCTCCTTTCCTGGGGAACAATCACTGCTTAGCCCAACAACTCTCCATACACCGTTCCGGACACTCAGGATATAAGAAATTAAAAAAATTAAAATAAAAAATGACAGTCACATCCAAACAGACTAAGTGTGAACAGGTGCTGAACCTAGAGTCGACAACTACCCCTCCCCAGAGATATAGATTTTAGTCTAAGAGGATTCATGTTCCCATACAGATAAGACTTGTGAGGTAGGCCCTGGTAAACGAGAAATGCCTTATCGTGGCTACCAGGTACACATGAATTGGCCAATTTATGCCCTAAACTCTTAATTTTTCATATTTCTAGTGCAGTAATGCAATTCAATTTTCATGTTTGAAAGTTTTGATACTACAGTGTGCTGCCTTTGTTTAACTCCTGATACAAGGACCTACACAGAGCGATAATGGGGCCACAGGTCCTGAACCGCCACCGTACAGTGGACCTGCCGACTGTGCCATTCTAGTTGCCGGAACAATCAGAAACATGGACTTGGACAATGATGCCTGAACATTCTTAAAACCAGACCACTCAAGGACAAACGGTGGTAAAACACGCAATACCTGAAAGGTTCAGATTCATGGACGTCTAATGCGGCTCCTCGTATCCTTCCCTCCTTCAATGCTTGTGCTAGTGCCTTCTCGTCCACCAAGCCGCCTCGGGCTGTGTTTACCAGGAACGCTCCTTGCCTCATCTGTAGAGAAGATCCAAAGACCATCAAACCAGTACCTTACAAGTTTAGATATTAGGATCTCCCCCATTTAATGGCATAGTTAGAAGCAGGGCTGACCTTTGAGCAGTGTGACTATATTTTCAGGCATGGCCACTTATGTGCTGTACGGTATATTAGATCTGCTGTGTATAGCGGTGGTATGAAGACGTCCCGCTACACTGCTCCTCTCAGGGCTACGATGAGAGTGTTACAGGCATCACAAATGGGGAAAGAGGCACCGGATCAGACCCATCTCCTCCCTCTCCATCTGCAGAAGTAGATGCTTCTACCTCTTAAAAAAATCTCATGACAAATCCGTAACAGATTCAGGAGTTCTCAATGTCTTAAATAGGACAATCGGCTGATCAGCGATGAGCATAAAGCAGAACTACAGGCTGACGCGGCCACTGAAGAAATGCTGGTAAGAATACAGCCCCAAAATGAAAAGCGTGTTATGTCCTGTGACCACTAGAGGGAGTGAACAGCCACCAGAAAAGAAAAAAAAAAGGATGTTATTGGAAGTGGGCTAAAAATAAGTGAGGTCGTAAAATATCCTGTTGTGTATAGCTTTAGGGCCAGGCCGGGTCGGTGTAACAGTGGGTCACATCAATTAGTGACTGTCGGACAAGCTCTTTGTGGGTCATGAGCGGGAGGTGCCTTTCCCAGGGACAAAGCTTCCTCAGATCAATCTTTATCTAGTAATCTTAGACTTTTCGTAGCCAGTGGTCAGTTAATATTGGTTTTGCATTGATATGATATTTATGGGAGATTTATTCTCAGCATAAGGAAACAACATTTACTTGAATCACTAAGGCCATTCTAACCCAACTTAACAGTCCGATGGGCGATTCTATCCAGACCATGCTTTATCCCAATATAAAAAAAAAATCATAATTAGGAAACATGCAAAATCTACCGCATAGAACATCCAGGGACAAATTAACATGCTGCAAGCTTTGGGAGATCTCAGCTCCCATGTAATCTCATCATGGGGAGGTATGTGGGTGCAGCCTTGAGCTAATAAAGTTAAAGTTTGGGTCTCGATCTTGGTGTACTCTCGCAGAGAACTCTTCCGGAATTAAGAATTTTCTCAATCGGAGTGCTTCCCTCCATACAGAAAAGAGCCATACACTGCCCACTTTTCTGGATTACATATACAGGTCCTTCTCAAAAAATTAGCATATAGTGTTAAATTTCATTATTTACCATAATGTAATGATTACAATTAAACTTTCATATATTATAGATTCATTATCCACCAACTGAAATTTGTCAGGTCTTTTATTGTTTTAATACTGATGATTTTGGCATACAACTCCTGATAACCCAAAAAACCTGTCTCAATAAATTAGCATATTTCACCCGTCCAATCAAATAAAAGTGTTTTTTAATAACAAACAAAAAAAACATCAAATAATAATGTTCAGTTATGCACTCAATACTTGGTCGGGAATCCTTTGGCAGAAATGACTGCTTCAATGCGGCGTGGCATGGAGGCAATCAGCCTGTGACACTGCTGAGATGTTATGGAGGCCCAGGATGCTTCAATAGCGGACTTAAGCTCATCCAGAGTGTTGGGTCTTGCGTCTCTCAACTTTCTCTTCACAATATCCCACAGATTCTCTATGGGGTTCAGGTCAGGAGAGTTGGCAGGCCAATTGAGCACAGTAATACCATGGTCAGTAAACCATTTACCAGTGGTTTTGGCACTGTGAGCAGGTGCCAGGAAGCATGAAGTGCTCCAAAATCTCCTGATAGCTAGCTGCATTGACCCTGCCCTTGATGAAACACAGTGGACCAACACCAGCAGCTGACATGGCACCCCACACCACTGACTGTGGGTACTTGACACTGGACTTCAGGCATTTTGGCATTTCCTTCTCCCCAGTCTTCCTCCAGACTCTGGCACCTTGATTTCCGAATGACATGCAAAATTTGCTTTCATCAGAAAAAAGTACTTGGGACCACTTAGCAACAGTCCAGTGCTGCTTCTCTGTAGCCCAGGTCAGGCGCTTCTGCCGCTGTTTATGGTTCAAAAGTGGCTTTACCTGGGGAATGCGGCACCTGTAGCCCATTTCCTGCACACGCCTGTGCACGGTGGCTCTGGATGTTTCCACACCAGACTCAGTCCACTGCTTCCTCAGGTTCCCCAAGGTCTGGAATCGGTCCTTCTCCACAATCTTCCTCAGGGTCCGGTCACCTCTTCTCGTTGTACAGCGTTTTCTGCCACATTGTTTCCTTCCAACAGACTTACCATTGAGGTGCCTTGATACAGCACTCTGGGAACAGCCTATTTGTTGAGAAATTTCTTTCTGGGTCTTACCCTCTTGCTTGAGGGTGTCAATGATGGCCTTCTTGACATCTGTCAGGTCGCTAGTCTTACCCATGATGGGGGTTTTGAGTAATGAACCAGGCAGGGAGTTTTTAAAAGCCTCAGGTATCTTTTGCATGTGTTTAGAGTTAATTAGTTGATTCAGAAGATTAGGGTAATAGGTCGTTTAGAGAACCTTTTCTTGATATGCTAATTTATTGAGACAGGTTTTTTGGGTTATCAGGAGTTGTAGGCCAAAATCATCAGTATTAAAACAATAAAAGACCTGACAAATTTCAGTTGGTGGATAATGAATCTATAATATATGAAAGTTTAATTGTAATCATTACATTATGGTAAATTAATGAAATTTAACACTATATGCTAATTTTTTGAGAAGGACCTGTATACATTTTAATAGCACTGTTCCTCTTGCTCTGTAAACCGCACCCCTGAAGCCAAATGCCAGCTGTAACGGGTGTCTAATTGGCCTGTATAAACAGTTAAGGGTGGCAGCTACTAGCTCCTTTATTGTTGAGTTAGTGACCATAACGAGGTGTAAAAAAAATAAATAAAAACATGCGCCACGACTTAGAATCGGTGGTGTACATACACCATAGGCTCACTGAGCTCCCCAATACCCGGCATAGTGGTGGAAGCAGCCGTGGCCTTGTCACTCAGTCAATTGTCCTCACGAATGGAGGCAGTGGATTTGCTTTCTGACAAACTGGTGGCAGAGGTGAGATCTGTGATCTTTCCGATGTCATCTTTGACCAAGTGGTAACCGTGGTGGGATCTGCGTAAGCCCCCCAGTGGTCATCTTTGACAGTGCGGTATAACCAAGGTGGTACAGGGGGCATTCGTGCCTGCTGGAAACTTATTCAGGGGTGTACAATCCCTGTAACAGTAACTTGCCAAATCTCATCAGTGTGAGTTTATACACACAGTTCACATTGGGCTCCGCGTGTTTGCTCAAGAAGTCGACACTTTACCTCAAGTATACAGCTTACACGCCGATTAGTGAGCTGTGGCTGAGAATAGTTGAGGCTCATCCAGCCTAAGTGGCTACTAGACACGTGACTGCAAGTTTCTGAGTTGCAAACTCAAAGTTATATGACAGCTAGAACAGGCAAGTGGGGCCCAATCCTAACGGAGGGTATAGCACACAGTTAGGCAGTTTAAAGGATCAAGATGGTGGTTTTCAGTCAGTACATGGTGGCTTTAAGTAGCCATAACATCGCGCAATGTAACAGACTATGGTGGTCCACTATTCAGCTACATGCAAACATCACAACCATTCACAAACTTGTCTACGTTACTATATAATAAAAGGGAGCTTGTTAAATGAATTTTGAGATGATGCCCTTGTCTGTACATAGTGAAAAATGTTTCATGCCAGCTACTTCTCAAATAGGTGGAATAGCGAGAGGATTCTTACATGGAGGGGCCCACCAGAGGATTCTCCTGTTGTGTTGTCAGCTACTGCAAACCTCAATATACACACATCAAGCAAGCTGATAAATATACTTTAACTCAATCTTACGTTCCAATATTGCTATGGCAGTAACGTTAATTTTCTGGACTGATACTCGTTCACATTCTGGAGGAACTCAAGCCTTAAAGTTCATTGGCCACATGGGTGAGGTGTGACCGAAGTCCTGCAAACTTACTATCTGTAGATTATGGAAGGGTCAAAGTAGATCTTAGACGAGGAGAGGTGGAGATCTTAGACGAGGAGAGGTGGAGATCTTAGACGAGGAGAGGTGGAGATCTTAGACGAGGAGAGGTGGAGATCTTAGACGAGGAGAGGTGGAGATCTTAGACGAGGAGAGGTGGAGATCTTAGACGAGGAGAGGTGGAGATCTTAGACGAGGAGAGGTGGAGATCTTAGACGAGGAGAGGTGGAGATCTTAGACGAGGAGAGGTGGAGATCTTAGACGAGGAGAGGTGGAGATCTTAGACGAGGAGAGGTGGAGATCTTAGACGAGGAGAGGTGGAGATCTTAGACGAGGAGAGGTGGAGATCTTAGACGAGGAGAGGTGGAGATCTTAGACGAGGAGAGGTGGAGATCTTAGACGAGGAGAGGTGGAGATCTTAGACGAGGAGAGGTGGAGATCTTAGACGAGGAGAGGTGGAGATCTTAGACGAGGAGAGGTGGAGATCTTAGACGAGGAGAGGTGGAGATCTTAGACGAGGAGAGGTGGAGATCTTAGACGAGGAGAGGTGGAGATCTTAGACGAGGAGAGGTGGAGATCTTAGACGAGGAGAGGTGGAGATCTTAGACGAGGAGAGGTGGAGATCTTAGACGAGGAGAGGTGGAGATCTTAGACGAGGAGAGGTGGAGATCTTAGACGAGGAGAGGTGGAGATCTTAGACGAGGAGAGGTGGAGATCTTAGACGAGGAGAGGTGGAGATCTTAGACGAGGAGAGGTGGAGATCTTAGACGAGGAGAGGTGGAGATCTTAGACGAGGAGAGGTGGAGATCTTAGACGAGGAGAGGTGGAGATCTTAGACGAGGAGAGGTGGAGATCTTAGACGAGGAGAGGTGGAGATCTTAGACGAGGAGAGGTGGAGATCTTAGACGAGGAGAGGTGGAGATCTTAGACGAGGAGAGGTGGAGATCTTAGACGAGGAGAGGTGGAGATCTTAGACGAGGAGAGGTGGAGATCTTAGACGAGGAGAGGTGGAGATCTTAGACGAGGAGAGGTGGAGATCTTAGACGAGGAGAGGTGGAGATCTTAGACGAGGAGAGGTGGAGATCTTAGACGAGGAGAGGTGGAGATCTTAGACGAGGAGAGGTGGAGATCTTAGACGAGGAGAGGTGGAGATCTTAGACGAGGAGAGGTGGAGATCTTAGACGAGGAGAGGTGGAGATCTTAGACGAGGAGAGGTGGAGATCTTAGACGAGGAGAGGTGGAGATCTTAGACGAGGAGAGGTGGAGATCTTAGACGAGGAGAGGTGGAGATCTTAGACGAGGAGAGGTGGAGATCTTAGACGAGGAGAGGTGGAGATCTTAGACGAGGAGAGGTGGAGATCTTAGACGAGGAGAGGTGGAGATCTTAGACGAGGAGAGGTGGAGATCTTAGACGAGGAGAGGTGGAGATCTTAGACGAGGAGAGGTGGAGATCTTAGACGAGGAGAGGTGGAGATCTTAGACGAGGAGAGGTGGAGATCTTAGACGAGGAGAGGTGGAGATCTTAGACGAGGAGAGGTGGAGATCTTAGACGAGGAGAGGTGGAGATCTTAGACGAGGAGAGGTGGAGATCTTAGACGAGGAGAGGTGGAGATCTTAGACGAGGAGAGGTGGAGATCTTAGACGAGGAGAGGTGGAGATCTTAGACGAGGAGAGGTGGAGATCTTAGACGAGGAGAGGTGGAGATCTTAGACGAGGAGAGGTGGAGATCTTAGACGAGGAGAGGTGGAGATCTTAGACGAGGAGAGGTGGAGATCTTAGACGAGGAGAGGTGGAGATCTTAGACGAGGAGAGGTGGAGATCTTAGACGAGGAGAGGTGGAGATCTTAGACGAGGAGAGGTGGAGATCTTAGACGAGGAGAGGTGGAGATCTTAGACGAGGAGAGGTGGAGATCTTAGACGAGGAGAGGTGGAGATCTTAGACGAGGAGAGGTGGAGATCTTAGACGAGGAGAGGTGGAGATCTTAGACGAGGAGAGGTGGAGATCTTAGACGAGGAGAGGTGGAGATCTTAGACGAGGAGAGGTGGAGATCTTAAGACAGGCATATTTTATGTTCACCTACCCACCCAGGCTGGGAGTATACAGCACTACTCCTTCAATTATTTACTCACTTGCATTAGATGTCTTTACTTTGGGCCTTTGATTTGTGGTTCTGTCAACTAATGGATATAAACGGATGCAGTAGAGACGTTCCAGGCTCCTTATACAGGCTAATGGCTTTTACACTTCATATTTTGCTGCATAATGTTTGCTTTACTAAAGTCACTACAGCTTAAGCGTTATTATTAAACGCCCAGAGCTGCAATCAGAATTCTGCCAGCTCTGCAGTTAGCGCAGATCCCATAATACGTCACCTGTTATTTTGAAGAGGTGCTTTTTTTTTCTTTTTTTTTTTTTTTTTTTAATTTGCTGTTCCTCTTATCTCACTGCTGGTTCAAGGGATGATCTACAGGCTGAGAGTTAATCAGTGTCATCCGAAAATTATGGCACCTATGAAGTCAGGTGTTGTAGATTCCAATGTTAATAAAAAAAAAAAAAACCCACAAAGAATAGCACATCAAGAAACAAATTTAGAAACTGAAATTTTGACGGGCCATTAAAACGGAAAATTCCTTTAAAAAATAAAAATAAAAAAATATCGGGACAATCTGGCAACGGCGTTGGGACTTAAAAAATTACACCCAAAATGGGTAGTCCTGGTCATGCTAGGGGCATTCCAGAACAGTTATGGGTGCGGGGCTTAAATAGCCCCAAATATATCCTAAAAAAATGCCTAAAGGATATTAGACAAATGCCATATAACACCTGACAGTAATCCATAGGATGATCAGACCCCTTTGTCACGGCACAGATACCAGGAAATCTGAAGAAGACCCACATGGATGTAAAAGATGGTGTCGGCCCAAATTTCTTTTGGCTAGAATATAATATTATCTATATATCTATATACACACACATACATTTCTGTATTGTAGGCGTTTGTTGAATCAATAAATGTTCCTCCCGTGATGTTGACTGCCGGGGCGTCTCGGAACAGACGTTTCATCGGCGGTATACACAAAGTAATATTTATTCCTAGCAGCAGTGATCTAATTATTTGCCCAAACGTCGGCTGCGGATGCAACGCTGGCAGGCGAGGGTGTGACTCCAGCCTTTAAATTATTCCTATTTTCCCTTTAATCCCAGAGTTGTAGTGATGTATAGAGACGATCCCGCCCGGATGGACTACCGGTGGAGATGTGGTTGGTTCCCCGGCTGAACACTCACTTCCTCCACTTTTCCCAGAAAAATAAAAATTTAAACCTTGTGAAATCCCGGCTGGAGCGTAGACAATCCTTGGGCAGAACCCAAACTGAAAGCCCTTGGGCACCTGGCGTCTTCTCATTTGATGCTTAAACTGGTTTCCATGGGTGGTGGGGGAACCAGGGACAATCGCACAGTTATATCTCGAGTCCCCCACAAAACTGTTTAGGGGTATCTGGCACCACCGAATGGGTTATGTCATTTGGCTTCCAATGTGGCAATCCAATGCAGCGGTTTGGTTCCTCCATGGCATTACAGTGGTGGAATATGGCCTCCTAATGGCTGTGGGTCGCCCAATCTGGTTTTCCCTTTGGCAAAGAGTTGTGCATTTTGGTACCATTCCACCCCAAGGCAATGGGGTGCAGCAGCTGTCACCACCACCAATTGTTCTCCGTTCTCACAACGAGGGGCGGTAATTTGGGCCACTCGACCATTGCCTCATTTTGGATGCCCCCTAGCCCTTCAACTGTAGTAAGAAGGGAGGTGCAGAAATTTGGTCCTCAACCCCAAGACAATGGTGTGCAAAATTTTGTTCGACTCCTTGGCCATGACGTGCAGCAACCAGCTGCCCCTCCTTAACCTGGGAGATGTGGACCACTTTGGTTGCCCCCAGACCTCCCAAACTTGGTGATTGGGACCAGATAAAGCAGGTAGAAGTTATAATTTATGGCCATTCGTGGGACCAAATCGTTATATCCATGGAAATGGACTTCTGGTGTTTGGTACAAGCATTTCCATGAAGAGAAACTAAAGTTAAAAGAAATCTGAACTTTAAGGGTCTAAAAATACAAAGCAAAGGACACAACAGCGACAATGGGGGCATCAGTCAACAATATAAATATTCACAAGCAAGATAATCCAAGACCATTGACCAAAAAAAAATAAATAAATAATGAATGGGGTCTCAAGTCAAGCACCTCAATCGGCGAAACCAACATGCGCCGTTTCAGTTCTTCGCACCTCCCAACAGCACACGATGGGCTCCTACCTGTTTGATGGTGAAGTCATTAATAAGATGATGGTTGTGCTCATTTAAGCTGCAGTGCAGAGTTACACAGTCACTATGAAACAGAAGATCCTGTAGGGTGCTGACCCGCTGCAGGCCCAAAGCCCGCTCGATGCCGTCTGACAGGTAAGGGTCGTAGAAAATGACATTAAAACCAAAAGTCTTTGCCCTTAGAGCGACTGCTTGACCAACCCGTCCTGTAAGACAAGACCATGGATAAAGTCAGCACACTGAAGACAAATATATCATGGGTAAGTAATATTCAACACCACATTATAAACCACTCAGCACACCAGTCTCCGCCCTACCCTGGGTTTCGCCATGTAAGCTCCTCCTGGGGCAAGTTTACAGGACAAGATCCAGAGTAAGGCATTGTACCACATTATTTTTAACCAGATGTTAAAGAGCAGAACCGACAATCTTAAGGGACCAGTTGACTATGGAGCTTTGGCAAAACATTGCGTGGAAGGAGGAAGCTCTGACGAATGATCAATTGAAAGATACTGACTTAATAAAGCAGATTTCATTTGCACCTAGAAACAGGTGAATCTGTTCTCCAGGGTATTTGGCACTGTGGTCAGACTCTGCACAATGCATCCATGTCGCATAATGCTGTGAACAGCATCACGTTGGCAGCTTCGATAGCACACAAGGGAATCTGTCAGAAAATTTCTGCTGTTTAATCTGAGCAGCATGATGTAGGGGCAGAGACCCTGATCTGGTAAGCTTGTTGAAGTTTCCATAGAACCAATGTCTTAACAGGAGATTATCTCTAGAGGACTTGTCTAATTAAATGTCCTCCTGTATAACCCCCACCCACACCACTGATAGTTTTCTGCCTATGCACAGTGTACAGAAAACTGACTGCTTGTTTTTAAAATCTGTCAGGGTCCGACACCCCCGCTGATCAGCTGTTCTGTGTCAGTGGCGGCAGGAAACGTTCAACTAAAGGAGCTGCTCCATCTTCTGGTAGTGGCCGCAGCCCAGTACTGCACACCCGCCTTGTATACAAATTATTCAAACAACAGGTATCAGATGTGCGGTACCCGGCTGCTGCCATCATCAGAAAACTGAGCAGATCCACAAGTGAGCAGTTACGGCTGGTAGCCACCACCCTCAAGAACACCCAATAGGAGGGGGTGCCGGTGTCAGACAATCAGACATTGATGACTTATCCTAATGAAAGATCAATGATAAAGTGGACAACCTCTTACGCTTATGAACACAATAGGGGAAATAATGTAACCGATTGTGGCCCCATAAAGGGCCAAAAGCATTCATTCTATATGTGGCCAAAGGGGAGCACATTTCTACTGTAAGGCTATGTGCACACTTTGCGGGGTCCTCTGCGGATTTGATAAATCTGCAGGGCAAAACCGCTGCGGTTATCCCTGCAGATTTATCGCGGTTTGTTCCGCGGTTTCCGCTGCGGGTTTACTCCTATACTATTGTTGCTGCATATGCAGCAATAGGCAGCATCAATAATGTTAAAAATAATAAAAAATGGTTATATACTCACCCTCTGACGTCCCTATCTCCTCGGCGCTGCACGCGGCGGTCCGGTTCCAAAGGTGCTGTGCGAGAAGGACCTTCGTGACGACACCGTCATGTGACCGCGATGTCACCGCAGGTCCTGCTCGCACAGCAACCCTGCGACCGGACGGCCGCTTGGAGCGCTGAGAGGTGAGTATAGCATTATTTTTTATTTTTCTTTTTTTTTGTGCTAATATGGTTCCCAGGGCCTGGAGGAGAGTCTCCTCTCCTCCACCCCGGGTACCATCTGCACATGATCCGCTTACTTCCAGCATCGTGGGCACAGCCCCATGCGGGAAGTTAGCGGATCAATGCATTCCTATGGGTGCAGAATCGCAGCGATTCTGCACAAAAGTGACATGCTGCGGAATGTAAACCGCTGCATTTCTGTGCGGTTTTTCCCGCAGCATGTGCACAGCGGATTGCAGTTTCCATAGGGTTTACATGTAAATGTAAACGCTATGGAAACTGCTGCGGACCCGCAGCATCAAAATCGCCGCGGATCCGCGGTAAAACCCGCAAAGTGTGAACATGGCCTAAGAGGGGACATCACTACTTATTCTTGGGGAATCTTATGAGGGAGTGTGTAGAAACAGGACAAGAGGTACTGTTACTGTGTTGGGCAACGAGGTAATACTAGTACTTCACCACACTTCCAACCTATCTGCGCAGGGTAGAAGTGATGGTGCTCTGGAGACGGTATACAGTAAAGGCGAAGCACACTACACAGGAGCTCTGGAGATGGCATACAGTAAATGCAGTGCACACTACACAGGAGCTCTGGAGACTGTATACAGTAAATGCAGTGCACACTACACAGGAGCTCTGGAGATATACAGTAAATGCGTGGCACTACACAGGAGCTCTGGAGATGGTATACAGTAAATGCGAAGCATACTACACAGGAGCTCTGGAGACGATATACAGTAAATGCAGTGCACACTACACAGGAGCTCTGGAGACTGTATACAGTAAATGCAGTGCACACTACACAGGAGCTCTGGAGATGGTATACAGTAAATGCGAAGCATACTACACAGGAGCTCTGGAGACGATATACAGTAAATGCAGTGCACACTACACAGGAGCTCTGGAGACTGTATACAGTAAATGCGTGGCACTACACAGGAGCTCTGGAGATGGTATACAGTAAATGCGAAGCATACTACACAGGAGCTCTGGAGACTGTATACAGTAAATGCAGTGCACACTACACAGGAGCTCTGGAGACTGTATACAGTAAATGCAGTGCACACTACACAGGAGCTCTGGAGATGGTATACAGTAAATGCAGTGCACACTACACAGGAGCTCTGGAGACTGTATACAGTAAATGCAGTGCACACTACACAGGAGCTCTGGAGACTGTATACAGTAAATGCAGAGCACACTACACAGGAGCTCTGGAGACTGTATACAGTAAATGCAGTGCACACTACACAGGAGCTCTGGAGACTGTATACAGTAAATGCGAGGCACACTACACAGGAGCTCTGGAGACTGTATACAGTAAATGCAGTGCACACTACACAGGAGCTCTGGAGACTATACAGTAAATGCAGTGCACACTACACAGGAGCTCTGGAGACTGTATACAGTAAATGCAGTGCACACTACACAGGAGCTCTGGAGACGGTATACAGTAAATGCAGTGCACACCACACAGGAGCTCTGGAGACGGTATACAGTAAATGCAGTGCACACTACACAGGAGCTCTGGAGACTGTATACAGTAATGCAGTGCACACTACACCGGAGTTCTGGAGACTGTATACAGTAAATGCAGTGCACACTACATAGGAGCTCTGGAGAGGGTATACAGTAAATGCAGTGTACACTACACAGGAGCTCTGGAGACTATACAGTAAATGCAGTGCACACTACACAGGAGCTCTGGAGATGGTATACAGTAAATGCAGTGCACACTACACAGGAGCTCTGGAGACTGTATACAGTAAATGTGTGGCACACTACACAGGAGCTCTGGAGACTGTATACAGTAATGCAGTGCACACTACACCGGAGCTCTGGAGACTGTATACAGTAAATGCAGTGCACACTACACAGGAGCTCTGGAGAGGGTATACAGTAAATGCAGTGCACACTACACAGGAGCTCTGGAGAGGGTATACAGTAAATGCAGGGCACACTACACAGGAGCTCTGGAGACTGTATACAGTAAATGCAGTGCACCCTACACAGGAGCTCTGGAGACTGTATACAGTAAATGCAGTGCACCCTACACAGGAGCTCTGGAGACTGTATACAGTAAATGCAGTGCACCCTACACAGGAGCTCTGGAGATAGTAATGTCCAGTGGTTTTTCCTGGTGTATTATTCAGTCATCCCTGTACGGTGGTCATGGTGTTTGTGACGGAGGTTTTTTTTTCTTCACATTAATGTCACTATTAGATGGTGGCCCGATTCTCACGCATCGGGTATTCTAGAATATGGTACGTACTGTATGTACGTACTGTATGTACGTACTGTATATAGCAGCCACATAGTATATAGCACAGGCTACATAGTATATAGGAGCCATGTAGTATATAGCAGACAAATACTACGTGGCCTGTGCTATAAACTATGTGGCTGCTATATACATACATATTGTAGAATAGCCGATGCATTAATACAGGCCACGCAGTATGAATAGCCGATGGTTAATATAGGCCACGCAGTATGTAACAGTGGCCACGCAGTATATAACAGCCCAAACCGTATATAACACAGCCCACGTACTATGTAACAGCCCACGCAGTATATAGCAGCCACACAGTATATAACAGGCACACAGGCGACGTAGTATATAACACAGGCCACGCAGTATATAACACAGGGCACGCAGTATCTAGCACAGCCCACGCAGTATATAACACAGCCTATGTAGTATTTAGCAGTGTGGGCACCATATCCCTGTTAAAAAAAAATAAGTAAAATAAAAAAAAAATAGTTATATACTCACCCGCCGGGATCCAGCGAAGCTCTGGCGATGCGCGCGCGGCGGCCGCCATCTTCCGTTCCCAGGATGCATTGCGAAATTACCCAGATGACTTAGCGGTCTCGCAAGACCGCTAAGTCTTCTGGGTAATTTCGCAATGCATCTCTGGGAAAGGAAGATGGCGGCAGGCGCGAGCGCATCGTCGGACGGTGAGAATAGCAGGGTTTTTGTTTTTGTTTTAACATTACATCTTTTTACTATTGATGCTGCATAGGCAGCATCAATAGTAAAAAGTTGGGGACACACAGGGTTAATAGCAGCGGTAACAGAGTGCGTTCCCGCGGCATAACGCAGTCAGTTACCGCTGGCATTAACCCTGTGTGAGCAGTGACTGGAGGGAAGTATGGAGCGGGTGCCGGGCACTGACTGCAGGGGAGTAGGGAGGGACTAATCGGACTGTGCCCGTCGCTGATTGGTCGCGGCAGCCATGACAGGCAGCTGGCGAGACCAATCAGCGATGTGGGATTTCCATGACGGAAGTTGCCGACAGAAAGACGGAAGTACCCCTTAGGCAATTATATATATAGATTAGTATATTGATCTTTGTACAGTAGTGGGTTTTGTCTTAATAGAACTTCCATCATGTATCTAGACACTACATGGTGGTGCCATGTTGTCATGGACTAGTGATATTTTGTTATTTGGTTACAGTATTCAGACGTTTCACTCTGAAAATAATCTTAATGCTGCGCTGAGATTTCTCGCTACCATTTTTTTTTTATTTAATTCTAGAACACGCATGTTTATAGGCTCTGGCAGGGCCACTGGGACCTTTTTATTTGAGCAACATTTGACAGAGGGGTAATGGCAATCAAATTTTGCCTGGAGGCCCATACAACTTTAAGGTATGCCACAACCCGTTCACTCCAGCAAAACCGGAGAATCTTGACAGTGTGCGGTGCACGCACTGACTGCACACACTGACTCCTTGCAGGGTGTGCATCACGCACTGTCAGGATTCTCAGGTAGCGTAAGAAAAGTGTGCGCGGTCTCACACCGTGGACAAGGTCTTTCAATGACTGCAAATATTGTAAAAATGCTAATAATTGTCAGTAAAATGAAAAAAAAATAAATGTACATGCCTACTTATCTGAATTTGCTAGACAAAAAAAGCAATCCCAGTAATTTGTGATGCCCACCCAAAGTTATTTGGAAAGGAGAGTACTTTCTTTGGTAAAGGAGAGGTTTACACTTGCACTACCAAATGTTTTGAATGGCATTGGGACAAAAATTGTGGGACTTCTATTTACCCACATTGGGGACAAAAAAAATTCATATCCTCAAATGTCCCTAAACTGCCATCAAACCAGATTTAAGTTATCAGACAGCCTGCTACCATCACTAGAGGGAGCCCAGTTATTTGGAATACCCACAACCACCACTAGAGGGAGCCCAGTTATTTGGAATACCCACAACCACCACTAGAGGGAGCCCATTTATTTGGAATACCCACAACCACCACTAGAGGGAGCCCAGTTATTTGGAATACCCACAACCACCACTAGAGGGAGCCCAGTTATTTGGAATACCCACAACCACCACTAGAGGGAGCCCATTTATTTGGAATACTCACGACCACCACTAGAAGGAGCCCATTTATTTGGAATACCCACGACCACCACTAGAGGGAGCCCATTTATTTGGATTACCCACGACCACCACTAGAGGGAGCCCATTTATTTGGATTACCCACAACCACCACTAGAGGGAGCCCATTTATTTGGAATACCCACGACCACCACTAGAGGGAGCCCATTTATTTGGAATACCCACGACCACCACTAGAGGGAGCCCAGTTATTTGGAATACCCACAACCACCACTAGAGGGAGCCCATTTATTTGGAATACCCACAACCACCACTAGAGGGAGCCCATTTATTTGGAATACCCACGACCACCACTAGAGGGAGCCCATTTATTTGGAATACCCACGACCACCACTAGAGGGAGCCCATTTATTTGGATTACCCACGACCACCACTAGAGGGAGCCCATTTATTTGGATTACCCACAACCACCACTAGAGGGAGCCCATTTATTTGGAATACCCACGACCACCACTAGAGGGAGCCCATTTATTTGGAATACCCACGACCACCACTAGAGGGAGCTCATTTATTTGGAATACCCACGACCACCACTAGAGGGAGCTCATTTATTTGGATTAACCACGACCACCACTAGAGGGAGCTCATTTATTTGGAATACCCATGACCACCACTAGTGGGAGCTTAAGTATCCAGACTGCCTGCTGCATCCACTAGGGGGAGCTTTGGTGTTCTGACAGCTAGCAGGGGGAGCAGTAAGCGCCACCTAGTGGCTCAAGTAAACACTATACACCACATCTAAAGTTGAATGCAATCTTTTTTTCCCTAGTTATCAGTGACTTCAAAAAAAGGAGTAAAGGCTGGCTGGACCTTTGGATGAAGGATTTGGGTAGTAGGGATTCACCTCCCATGCCAGTTTTCCACCCAGAGAAGTTACATGCTGTACGAAGCAGTTTATAGTTATTAGGCGTAGCGCTCCTTTAAAAGGTGAAGGGACGGTCACTGCCTCACTATGTGGCGGTATAGTAACCATTACAGTTTGGCGATGCTGGGAATTTCTCCCCTGCAGGCTTGACAATAAGGGCTGTAAGACAGGATCTTGGCATGGAGGACATAAGGCGTGGCACGAGGGCCTTTAAGTCAACTGGAACAGACAAAGCCAGACAGCCCTGTGGAAATCCGACACTTGGTGAAAATCCACCACCCATCAGCACCACTCCCTTCCCATGGATTAAAGTCTCCGTTTGCAAAATCTTCCATCTACAAGGACCTCTCATCAGAACCGCTGACTAAACAGCACATTTCACGGCGGAGCAGAAATCTACACTCATCAGTCCAGCAACTTTATAAAGACAAATTATCTACCCGTGACGTTAATGTATTGTGCTCCAGCAATTGTGAGAAGAGAAACCAGAAAGAAAGAAATATAATATGATCACAGCAATCGCATGTGGGAGAACTCTAAGGGTACGTTCACACAGGACTTTTTTGCTGCTTTTTTTTGCTGCTTTTTTTTATGCTAATTTTCAGCTGCTTTTTACAGTACCAGTAAAGCCTATGAGATTTCAGAAATCTCATGCACACACGTTGGTTTTTTGTTTGATCAGTATTTTCTGCTTTGCTGCTTTTTTTGGACATAGGGCATGTCACTTCTTTCAGCGTTTTTGCTGCGTTTTTGTAGCGTTTTTTCACCCATTGACTTGAATGGGTGATGAAAAAAACGCTGCAAAAACGCATGTAGCATTATTTGCTGCGTTTTTTGTGCAGAAAATCATGGCCAGCAGGAAGGGATCTCACAGCCAAGAGCTTAGGGGTGTGGTTAGTGAGGTGTGAAGAGCCATTGTGAGCCATTGTGAGGTGTGAAGAGCCATTGTGAGCCATTGTGAGGTGTGAAGAGCCATTGTGAGGTGTCCTGATTGTGATCTATTGTGAGGGAGTTCCTGGTAGTGAGGTGTGAAGAGCCATTGTGAGGTGTGAAGAGCCATTGTGAGGTGTGAAGAGCCATTGTGAGGTGTGAAGAGCCATTGTGAGGTGTGAAGAGCCATTGTGAGGTGTGAAGAGCCATTGTGAGGTGTGAAGAGCCATTGTGAGGTGTCCTAGCAGCTGAAAATTGGCATAAAAAAAAAAACTGCAGCAAAAATCTGCAGCAAAAATCTGCAGCAAAAAAGTCCTGTGTGAACGTACCCAAAAAACGCACCAAATACGCACCAAAAAAACGCACCTAAATTAGCATAAAAAAAAGCAGCAAAAAAAAGCAGCAAAAAAGTCCTGTGTGAACGTACCCTAAGTGTTCAATTTCCCTGCAGCGCCACCACTGGGGAAACTAAGTACTACACACTATCCATTCCTCATGATACGTAGTTTGACACGCACTCCTTAATAGAATTCTGGATTTGATAATGCAGCCAGGACAAAAGCAGACAGAAAGCTGTGAAAATTCTCAACAAACCAGTAAGGCCGCGATAAATCAGCTCTAGAGCATCCCAGGATAGAGCTCTAGATCAGTAATGTATGTACACAATGACTGCACCAGCAGAATAGTGAGTGCAGCTCTGGGGTATAATACAGGATGTAACTCAGGATCAGTAATGTAATGTATGTACACAGTGACTGCACCAGCAGAATAGTGAGTGCAGCTCTGGAGTATAATACAGGATGTAACTCAGGATCAGTAATGTAATGTATGTACACAGTGACTGCACCAGCAGAATAGTGAGTGCAGCTCTGGGGTATAATACAGGATGTAACTCAGGATCTGTAATGTAATGTATGTACACAATGACTGCACCAGCAGAATAGTGAGTGCAGCTCTGGGGTATAATACAGGATGTAACTCAGGATCAGTAATGTAATGTATGTACACAGTGACTGCACAGCAGAATAGTGAGCGCAGCTCTGGAGTATAATGCAGGATGTAACTCAGGATCAGTAATGTAATGTATGTACACAGTGACTGCACCAGCAGAATAGTGAGTGCAGCTCTGGGGTATAATACAGGATGTAACTCAGGATCAGTAATGTAATGTATGTACACAGTGACTGCACAGCAGAATAGTGAGTGCAGCTCTGGAGTATAATGCAGGATGTAACTCAGGATCAGTAATGTAATGTATGTACACAGTGAGTGCACCAGCAGAATAGTGAGTGCAGCTCTGGGGTATAATACAGGATGTAACTCAGGATCAGTAATGTAATGTATGTACACAGTGACTGCACCAGCAGAATAGGGAGTGCAGCTCTGGGGTATAATACAGGATGTAACTCAGGATCAGTAATGTATGTACACAGTGACTGCACCAGCAGAATAGTGAGTGCAGCTCTGGGGTATAATACAGGATGTAACTCAGGATCAGTAATGTAATGTATGTATACAGTGACTGTACCAGCAGAATAGTGAGTGCAGCTCTGGAGTATATTACAGGATGTTACTCAGGATCAGTAATGTAATGTATGTACACAGTGACTGCACCAGCAGAATAGTGAGTGCAGCTCTGGGGTATAATACAGGATGTAACTCAGTATCAGTAATGTAATGTATGTACACAGTGACTGCACCAGCAGAATAGTGAGTGCAGCTCTGGAGTATAATGCAGGATGTAACTCAGGATCAGTAATGTAATGTATGTACACAGTGAGTGCACCAGCAGAATAGTGAGTGCAGCTCTGGGGTATAATACAGGATGTAACTCAGGATCAGTAATGTAATGTATGTACACAGTGACTGCACCAGCAGAATAGGGAGTGCAGCTCTGGGGTATAATACAGGATGTAACTCAGGATCAGTAATGTATGTACACAGTGAGTGCACCAGCAGAATAGTGAGTGCAGCTCTGGGGTATAATACAGGATGTAACTCAGGATCAGTAATGTAATGTATGTACACAGGGACTGCACCAGCAGAATAGTGAGTGCAGCTCTGGGGTATAATACAGGATGTAACTCAGGATCTGTAATGTAATGTATGTACACAGTGACTGCACCAGCAGAATAGTGAGTGCAGCTCTGGAGTATAATACAGGATGTTACTCAGGATCAGTAATGTAATGTATGTACACAGTGACTGCACCAGCAGAATAGTGAGTGCAGCTCTGGGGTATAATACAGGATGTAACTCAGTATCAGTAATGTAATGTATGTACACAGTGACTGCACCAGCAGAATAGTGAGTGCAGCTCTGGAGTATAATACAGGATGTAACTCAGGATCAGTAATGTAATGTATGTACACAGTGACTGCACAGCAGAATAGTGAGTGCAGCTCTGGAGTATAATGCAGGATGTAACTCAGGATCAGTAATGTAATGTATGTACACAGTGACTGCACCAGCAGAATAGTGAGTGCAGCTCTGGGGTATAATACAGGATGTAACTCAGGATCAGTAATGTATGTACACAGTGACTGCACCAGCAGAATAGGGAGTGCAGCTCTGGGGTATAATACAGGATGTAACTCAGGATCAGTAATGTAATGTATGTATACAGTGACTGTACCAGCAGAATAGTGAGTGCAGCTCTGGAGTATAATACAGGATGTTACTCAAGATCAGTAATGTAATGTATGTACACAGTGACTGCACCAGCAGAATAGTGAGTGCAGCTCTGGGGTATAATACAGGATGTAACTCAGGGTCAGTAATGTAATGTATGTACACAGTGACTGCACCAGCAGAATAGTGAGTGCAGCTCTGGGGTATAATACAGGATGTAACTCAGGATCAGTAATGTAATGTATGTACACAGTGATTGCACCAGCAGAATAGTGAGTGCAGCTCTGGGGTATAATACAGGATGTAACTCAGGATCAGTAATGTATGTACACAGTGACTGCACCAGCAGAATAGTGAGTGCAGCTCTAGAGGATAATACAGGAGGTAACTCAGGATCAGTAATGTATGTACACAGTGACTGCACCAGCAGAATAGTGAGTGCAGCTCTGGGGTATAATACAGGATGTAACTCAGGATCAGTAATGTAATGTATGTACACAGTGACTGCACCAGCAGAATAGTGAGTGCAGCTCTGGAGTATAATACAGGATGTAACTCAGGATCAGTAATGTAATGTATGTACACAGTGACTGCACAGCAGAATAGTGAGTGCAGCTCTGGAGTATAATGCAGGATGTAACTCAGGATCAGTAATGTAATGTATGTACACAGTGACTGCACCAGCAGAATAGTGAGTGCAGCTCTGGAGTATAATACAGGATGTTACTCAAGATCAGTAATGTAATGTAATGTAATGTATGTACACAGTGACTGCACCAGCAGAATAGTGAGTGCAGCTCTGGGGTATAATACAGGATGTAACTCAGGATCAGTAATGTAATGTAATGTATGTACACAGTGACTGCACCAGCAGAATAGTGAGTGCAGCTCTGGGGTATAATACAGGATGTAACTCAGGATCAGTAATGTACGTACACAGTGACTGCACCAGCAGAATAGTGAGTGCAGCTCTGGAGTATAATACAGGAGGTAACTCAGGATCAGTAATGTAATGTAATGTATGTACACAGTGACTGCACCAGCAGAATAGTGAGTGCAGCTCTGGGGTATAATACAGGATGTAACTCAGGATCAGTAATGTAATGTATGTACACAGTGACTGCACAGCAGAATAGTGAGCGCAGCTCTGGAGTATAATACAGGATGTAACTCAGGATCAGTAATGTAATGTATGTACACAGTGACTGCACCAGCAGAATAGTGAGTGCAGCTCTGGAGGATAATACAGGAGGTAACTCGGGATCAGTAATGTATGTACACAGTGACTGCACCAGCAGAATAGTGAGTGCAGCTCTGGGGTATAATACAGGAGGTAACTCAGGATCAGTAATGTATGTACACAGTGACTGCACCAGCAGAATAGTGAGTGCAGCTCTGGGGTATAATACAGGAGGTAACTCAGGATCAGTAATGTATGTACACAGTGACTGCACCAGCAGAATAGGGAGTGCAGCTCTGGGGTATAACAGGATGTAACTCAGGATCAGTAATGTACGTACACAGTGACTGCACCAGCAGAATAGTGAGTGCAGCTCTGGGGTATAATACAGGATGTAACTCAGGATCAGTAATGTAATGTATATACACAGTGACTGCACCAGCAGAATAGTGAGTGCAGCTCTGGGGTATAATACAGGATGTAACTCAGGATCAGTAATGTAATGTATGTACACAATGACTGCACCAGCAGAATGGTGACTGCAGCTGAGTAGTCCTCCGGATCAACGCAAGATGAGTAATAGATGGAATTTATAAAGTTACTCATACCATTTACAAAGATTCATTGTATAAAACTGGCAGTTCATCTCAGAATACCATTTCACAATGCCTGCACTTCATACTCCCATCCACTAGGTGGTGCATTACAATAGACTACACCTGTCCATGAAATGTGCAGAAGCAAAAACCAACGTGCTCACCAGCACACCATGTGGCTGAAAATGGTACTGCAATTAAATTTTCTTCTAAAATCAAGAAAACGCATCGGACCTTTAAGCATTGAAAAGTCATAGAAATTCTCAATAACTACAAACCAAACATGGCACCACCTCAAACTGAAAGAGATAACAGATATGGCTAGTCTTTACAGAGAACCCAAATCCTCAGACAACCAACGTGAATCCACAACAGCGATTACATTTTACTTATTTTGCAAAAACCAAAAAAATAAAAATCTCCAAGTTTCTCCTTTGGCACGCGATTCTGTGCTTTGGGCATAACTAGTTCTATCTAAACTTTTCTCTATTACTTGGAACCGACAGCCCGGGCAGATCTCTCAGCTCCTGGGTCCAATGGAAATCGCAGCACGTACGTGAATAATGCAGTAGCCAAAACCTGTCAGGTCGGGTTCTGCAGCTGCTTTTATTGTTGTCCAAGCTGTAATGGAAAATTTGGCACAACAAATTAAATCTGAACCGGGGAGATCAGCGCTGCCAAGATTCAACAGCAGCAGTCTGGATGCCCATTCTCCATCACTAACTAGATATTTCACACTGCCAGAACATCAGGGACAGAAAACAAAAAAGAGAAACATTTTTTTATGATTCTTGTTTAATTTTCTATTTAGTATCTATTGGTCATACATTGGTCACACTAAATTCAGAGTTCTGCCTATATAACAATCTATATCTCCGCAGGCTCACTTAGTCTTCGTTGTCTCTGAGCTAGTGGAGAGAAATTCATGATGGGAGACATTGACAACTTAGGGGAGCAGGAATCCTTCATGCCTTCTCTCAACGTAACATTTAGAAGCAGCAGTAGAATGGAGGTGAATAAACAGAAGTACTGAGCAGTGTAGATGTGAATCCAGTGCAATGTAGATGTGAATCCAGTGCAATGGTGACAAATGTTTACTAGAAGGCATCACCAGGGGGTTTGTGCCTTTTTGCTCGCTCACTCCTTCAGTCCCCATAGAGATCAATTTACAGGGGATCCAGCTTGTCTTGAAGGAGGGATTTTACTATATGTGCAGCTGCATCCCCCTTCTTGTTCTGCTTTACACCATTTACTGTTTTAGACAATAAAAAAAAAAAATTGTGGAACCAAGCGGGGTTTCTAAATGCTCACAGAAAGGGGAATACCATAGCGATGTCTAGAAAAAAAGTGAAAAAGGGGAGCATGGCAATAAAAAAAATAAAATATAAAAATATTATTTAAAGTTTCAAAGACTAACTAGAAAAAAAAACGCATAACAAGTGAAAATTATACATAGGAATTAAACTATAGTGATGCGCGAGTGTGCTTGTTACAAGTTTTTCGAGTATGCTTGAGTCTGAGTATTGGCGTTGCTCGGATGCGATGCTCAGATCCCTGGCCCGCATGTTGAGTGGATTTAAGATGCAGGGATTGCCTGCCATACACGATCAAGCTGTAGCCAGGTTTATTGGCTGTATTACAGACACTCTACATGCAGGGCAGGGATCCGAGCACCGGCAATACTCGGTGGAGACTCGAGCATGCTCGGAAAACTTGAGTAACGAGCACACTTGCTCATCACTATTAAACAACCCTTACAGTCAGTGTAACAAAAAACAAACAAAAAAAAACCAACTAAAACCAGTTACAAATTTAAGTTTCTCTCGCGTATTAATAGGGCCGTCCTATCTGCAGGATCAGTCATCAATTCCATAACTGGGGGTCCAACACCTAACATGTCCACCCATTTTTCATTCTGGTAGCATGTAAACCAGGAACGTTCACAGTCTAGTGGTTGGGATGAGAACTGAAGCACATCTTCTATTTTACGGAATAATTTCGGTAAAATAAATATATACTTTTGATAAGTGTGATTGCTCACTTACATCACTAAAGAAAAGAAAAATAAAGCCTCCTGCCCATGGAAATCAAAAAGGGACTGGAAACCAACCACCAGAAAGCATTATGGACCCAAAATGTCCAAAAGAAACTTAGACGAAGCTGAGCACAGACATGACATTCTGACCGGCAAGTTGGACTTGTCACAGACACCACGGTGTAGCTTCGGCTTTACAACACCTCAACAAAAACCATCTGGGTTTCCGGTCTATTTAGGTTTTTTACTTTAGGAAAGGTTATTACTTTCAGCAAGGCTTACCCAGTCCTATAATGCCCAAGGTCTCTCCCCGAATGCGAGCAGCTCCAGATGCAACTTCTCTAATTTGCTCCACGCTCTGGACCCTTGTGCCTTCTCGTAACGCCTGGTGCAGCCACGTGGTTCTCCTGTACAAGTTCAAGATGTGGCACAAGGTAGAGTCCGCCGTCTCTTCTACGGACGCTGCTGGCACGTTGCACACCGCTATACCTGGAGTGATAGTCAAGTGATCGCAAGATATCAGAAAAGGGATTACTAGTTCTTGGCACATATTAAAATTGGTCTCAAAAGGAAAGGTCACCCAACCAACAATCCTAATGTGTCACAACAGTCTCCGAGATAGCCACATCTTATGTATTGTGCATATGGCCTTAATTATATCCTTCATAGATTTGACATGGACCCCCCCTCAATGGCAGAGTGGCCACTTCAAAAACAGACCAGTTTGCAAACGTACTAAATAGTGTTTTTTTTGGCCAAGGGGGATCTTCATTTTGGCCACTTTAAGACCCCCCTCCCCCATCTGTCCCTCACAGACTAGTCTTATTCTAGAGGTTTACTTCCCCAAGGACTGCCAACTCTACAATCTTTCATGAAGATTTATGTCTGGCATTCACCCATATTGCACAGCACAGCCATAACCGTAAATCATGAAGGCATCAGATTAGTTTTCAGCCCATGTTAAAATGGAAAAATATACCTAGATCTCCAGCCGATTTGATGTCAATGTTGTCAAACCCGCTCCCGATCCGGACTATTATTCGTAGCGCCTTAAACTTCTCCAAGTCCTCTCTTGTTAAAGTGATCGTGTGATACATCAAGGCGCCCACTGCTTCATTTAGTACCTGAAATAAAAATTAAAAACAAAACAAAACATAAATGTGTGCATCACCACCTAGTTTGAAACAATTTTAGCACCCAATCATTAGGAGGCCTTCTAAGAAGGACAGGCCTTTAATTCAGGCCCTGAGCCCCTTAAATTTATACCCAATACATTTTAGAGGTTTGACTCAGTTTAGTGGTCCGCTGCCCAAAATGGTCTAAAAGACTAGGTCTGAAATGGATTATGGAGTTCATTAATCTGTAGAATTATTTTTTGGTATTAAATCTGGAGGGTCCTGGCCTGGGGGTTTATACGAGTTTGTAGGAAAAGATTTTATACTCAAATTCCGTAACAATAGCAAGAACTGCAAAAAAAAAAAAAAAAAAGGTTAACATTAAAGAATTCACTTTGCAAGCCCAGGTAATCACCTGTAGGACTAATGGACTAATATATATGTGGTTGACCCAGGCTGAGAGGGGCCCACTCGGGGCTATGCTATCTAACTGTTTAGGCGCGCTGCACATGCCACGTAGATATGGTCCAGACCTGCAATACTACTCTGGAGGGGAGCTGTGGGCCCCCTATACTGTGGAGAGGGGAGCTGTGGGCCCCCTATACTGTGGAGAGGGGAGCTGTGGGCCCCCTATACTGTGGAGAGGGGAGCTGTGGGCCCCCTATACTGTGGAGAGGGGAGCTGTGGGCCCCCTATACTGTGGAGAGGGGAGCTGTGGGCCCCCTATACTGTGGAGAGGGGAGCTGTGGGCCCCCTATACTGTGGATAGGGGAGTTGTGGGCCCCGCTATACTGTGGAGAGGGGAGCTGTGGGCCCCCCTATACTGTGGAGAGGGGAGCTGTGGGCCCCCTATACTGTGGAGAGGGGAGCTGTGGGCCCCCTATACTGTGGAGAGGGGAGCTGTGGGCCCCCTATACTGTGGAGAGGGGAGCTGTGGGCCCCCTATACTGTGGATAGGGGAGTTGTGGGCCCCGCTATACTGTGGAGAGGGGAGCTGTGGGCCCCCCTATACTGTGGAGAGGGGAGCTGTGGGCCCCCTATACTGTGGAGAGGGGAGTTGTGGGCCCCGCTATACTGTGGAGAGGAGAGCTGTGGGCCCCCCTATACTGTGGAGAGGGGAGCTGTGGGCCCCCTATACTGTGGAGAGGGGAGCTGTGGGCCCCCTATACTGTGGTGGGGGAGTTGTGGGCCCCCTATACTGTGGATAGGGGAGTTGTGGGCCCCCTATACTGTGGTAGGGGAGTTGTGGGCCCCCTATACTGTGGAGAGGGGAGCTGTGGGCCCCCTATACTGTGGAGAGGGGAGCTGTGGGCCCCCTATACTGTGGAGAGGGGAGCTGTGGGCCCCCTATACTGTGGAGAGGGGAGCTGTGAGCTCACAAATTCATGACCAATCACAACTTGTAGGAGGTCTTGAATTTGTCTTTGTGAGCAGTTTTTGAAGTTAATGTTAGGACTCACAAGTATGAGGACCCTTGAGGTGGGTTGCGAGCTTTCATATTTTGGCCAAAATATTTTTTCACCTCTTATTGCACATTTTTCCCCCATCTTTGTAGGGTACAGCCAGGCCCTTTGTTGGTTGGGTGTTTTAGGGTGTCACGTGGGGTGCACTTTTATAGTATTGGGCAGCCCACCTGACCCAATACTGTGGGAGTCATTAATAATCTAAGCGAGACACTGCATCACATCTGTGTGACTTATGTCCTATGCAAGCGCCATCCATTTTATTTTTCAAAACTAGGCTATAAGTTCCATTAAGGCCACATTCACACGTTCTGTTTTTTTTTGTTTTAAAATACGGATGTGAAACACTGGAGTGGGTCAAACATGCAGAGTTGGTGCACGTGTTTTTAGTATTACTTTTCCACCGACTGGCCAGGGCTTGTTCCACTCCTGATTTTGGGCTTACAAATACTGAATGAGGCCCAACCATGAGCTACACCAGCCCCACAAGCCCACAATGAGTGGCTGGGATCGCATCACAAGCCCTGATAGCAGACCAGGCTGCAGTCACCTCCTTTTCCCTGTAGATCACCAGAAAAGTCCCAGGCATGACCGGAAGCCGCACGGCACAAGCATCAGACAATCTGCCCTGCTTTACCAGCTCGGTGGGTTCCAGTTATCCTCAAATGCTCCATGATCTGCGCTCAAGAAAATCTCTGCTGGTGGAAGCGATAAGTGCTGGTGAGACAGTGAAATGTTGGATAAAGAAAAACGTGGATTTCTCTGGAATAAGATCTGATCACGGATATCAAGGCATCATGTTATTCAGCCTCCTAGGACCTACATTCCCCATATAGATGGCTTCAGAGGGTTGATCCTGACCGATTCCTTTAACATTAAGATCTTTCTACTTGATTATTATATATAATTTATTTTTTTGGACCTCTTTGGGTTGTTCCTCTATTGCCACCTCAAAATACAGCCATAAATTAGGCTTGATATATCCCTACATATATATAGGGGTGATATATCCCTACAGGGCCATTGTCCGATCAAGGGTGTAGCCTTCCCCATTGTCAAAGGTGTCCCTAAAAGTCCAGTTGTTGAAAGTAGTCAAATTTTCAGGAGCAAGAATTGAAGAGTAGAACACAAAATGGTTAATTTTGACTATTTAAAGCTAGTATATCTATCAAGAGGCCCTTTGAAGATAATCTGTCACTTGCCATAACCATGTAATATGCCCCCCACCCTGAAGTGTAAAGGCAGCTCTAGTTCCTAAATCTGGTGACCTTTTTTTATTTACCGTATGTGCCTCTGTCCCCAAGATATGGCCCCCTCTTGTAGAGAATTCTAGCCTTTTTATCCAGGTGGGTGAGGTTCTCAAGAAGTCGTCCACAACTCTTGTTGAGAACCACACCATTTGTGAAAGTTGTCAGTGTGTGGTCCACATCTTAGATGACCACTCCCACTTAGCTTGACAGGTTAGAATTATATACAAAGAAGAGGGCCATATCTAAAAAAAAATAAAAAATAAAAGAACAATGCCAGATTCAGGGGAATAACGGTATTCCTAACAGGTAAAAAAAAAAAAAAAATTACAGAATGTCAAGTGACAGGTCCTTCCAAGTCCAAAAACCCATGCCAAGACTATACAAATATTATGGGTTATCTTGACCTTTAACGATGTGGGGCTTAATTTCAGTTTTGTTCCTCCTAGAAGTGGCAATGTACAATTTGTAAAGCTTTAACAAGCTACTTCTACAATATTCTAAATTTGTGCCTGCTCTTCTGATTGCCTCGGCTCAGGATGAGGAGATTAGTCCCTACAATGAACCATGTTAAATTACTGGTACTTGCAGAACCGAAAAATTCTAGGGACTTTCCTAGATCCTCCGGGTGTCGGAAATTCAAGCAGCTTTTCACTAATCTAACAGCTTTCAAAAAAAAATAAAAAAATATATTTTGCTCATGTTCATTTTCTGAACTTTCAGGTATAAAAGGGTTAATATGTCCCCTTAGGGAACAAAGGATCATTCAAGAAGGCAACAAAGTGGGGTGGGTGCAGTCAGACAATCAAAACAGAAGGTGCCTCCCATGCAATGGTCATAAGTACTGCCCTGGCTGATGGACACAGCCCTGTGAATAGGATTCTTTAATCTCTAATTCGAAGGGTAAAGCATGTGGCAAAATTTGCACATTTCCCTAATCCACAATTTTGTGCCTTGGTTGATCATCTGCTAGTTGTGCCAGAGACACCGCTCACCTCCGTGAATGTGCCCCAGCCGTTAAGGTGCTGAATGTCTGCGGCCACATGAAGATGTCATGCAACCGCAGACAATCAGCACTCTTTTCCCCCTTCAAAGTGTGCCCCATTTGGGTAGGAAGGAGGTGGTGCCCTAGGGCAGGTGCTTACCCCTTGTTCCAGCCCTGATTCTCCATCAGATAGGTTTTAGGACGCTGCATCCTTAGGCTAAAGTTACTACAAAGTATTACATTCCCAGCAATGTGCATGGGATCCATATAAAGCTCATGTCTGCTGCGCTTTTTTCTTCTGCACCCTACAGAAATTGACTTGTAGCGCAATTATGAAGTCTCCAGTTATAAGGCTCTACCACGATAGATCTGAGCCATTTGAGACCTTAAGAGAAAAATCTGCAGGTAAAAAAAACACATGTAATCTGTACAACTATCAAAAAAGTTTATTAAAAGCCAAAACGAGGTAGTAAAAATTTAACACGTGATTCCCCGAGTCTGCATGTCTCATGGTTCGACAGCCACAATACATGAAAGGATTGTCTGTTAGGCAATCCTTGCATGTGTTGCAGATGTCGAATAACCGCAAGACATGCTGACGTGGGGATTCAAACATATTATTCGAGCATGCCGATGACACTGTCAGCACACAAGCATGCTCAGATAACACCTTATCCCAGCATATCCGCTCATCACTACCAGACATATAAAAGATGAAATAAACCATGGAAAGGTGTCATGCATGTGACGGTAAGCCTGAGTGATGTAATCCATACACTTCTCCTTCCCTCAAGGAAACAGATCAACTTTTAAAAAAGTGAGACAAAAATGCCTACATGCTTCCATCTATTTTATTACCGTTTTGCATACTTATGTTGCTTTACTCTTAATACATTTTATTTTAATATAACAAAATGCAGTAATTACAAGTTTAAAACTGAGTTTAGTCCTTGTATGCTCTAAAGTATCCACAACCATCAGTTTGTGGCCCTCATTATGCTTTGCTTACATAGCGCCACCATTCTGCAGCTTTTCACCACTGTCCCCATTATGGCTCGTAATCTAAACTCCCCAGGATCACTGGAAAGCACTTACAAGCTCAACTGAAAAGTGCTTGTAAGAGAAATATATATATATATATATATATATATATATCTCTATCTATATCTATCACCTTACAGCTCATTGCCTTGAGACCGACCAACATTTCTAGACAGCAGAACATGTGCAGTGCTTACAAGCTCTGATATTGAGCTAGTAAGCACTGTACTTAAGCTGGCCAGGATTGAGTCTTTCAGGCAAAAAGTTGTAAACAAATTAGCAATTTTCTGCTTAATATCTCAATGGCTGAAAATTGTAAATTCCGTGCACTAGCCAACGATACACATTCCTGAAGGTGGGATCAACCCCTTTAAGACCACAAATGCTACAGAGGAGAATGGATTTAAGGAAATCATTGCTCATTGAAAAAGACACTCAGAACGTTGAAGGCAAATATATAAAAATTAAAGGGGTATTCCAATCTCCAAGATCCCATCCCAATATGTATTAGTAATAGGATTATGGTTATTTTACCTCCAATTAGAAATGTAGTATAGTTTTTCTAATTCGCCATATCTTTCCTCATGTGCAGGCATTGAAGTACCTTAGGTATCCATGGTTACGACCACTAGCATCTAGATAACTACCTACATCAGTGGTCGTAACCATGGATACCAATGCCTGCACATAAGGAAAGACATTGAGAAACTACTGTATATTACATTTCATTCACTAAGATAACATTTATATTTAAAAATAAAAAAATAAAATGGTAAAAGTAAAACAATCGTAAAATTAATATAGTAGTAGTAATGACTATTTCCATTATTACTAGGAATAATAATTGCTGCTATTACACCTGCTACATATTGGGATAGGATCTTGGAGATTGGAAAGGAACGCTTAAAGGGGTAGTCCCAGCTACAGTAGGCAAATCATATTCAAATTAGTGGTTAATTAAGGCCAGAAAAGGCGTACATGATAGATTGCCACTGGGAAAGGGGAGACTTGTAGTAGTATAATTTGCCCCTGGATTATGTCGCTTGGTAAGAATACACCATCCCGGCCCTCGTCCTTTGTCATTAGCGCTGGCCGGACTCCTACTCGGACAACGAGGTCCTCAGCATTGGGGGGCGCTTTGCTGAGATCCCGCCGACACCCATAGCTTAGGGAAATTAGAGCGACAAGAGCGAGAGGACTCCATGCAGTTCTATTTACAAGCCCCCGCCGGCCCGTGCAATGTGGACAACTTGCCAAATCAGCACCTCACGATTGGGCTCATTCAAAATTAATGGCCTTCCATTGACCAAAGACGCTCCGTACCACGCGCTGGCGACCCTCCAAGAAGCGGGAAGTTCCAGCATGAAATGTGCTGGAGATGGGCCCAGGCTCGACTCAGAAATGGGGGACACAGGAGGACAATTATTCTCCCGATTTATCAGGTTACTTGTTCAATCCTCAGAGGCGACCTGCCCAGTCGAATGCCGGGCAGCAACTACAACTGCATACTTGGAGGCGATTACAGCAATAAAGTAAACTAAATTTTATATCTATATATAATATATAAATAGTTATATACTCTTCACAATGCATAAAATAATTACCACTGTCTACAGGGGGCAGTATTGTACCCAACTCAAAATATAGCTAGTATGTCAGGCCAATAAAGGTTTAATGCGGAACAGAGCCGATCAGTAGATTAAATGCAGCAGCAGCAGCCTGGAATCCATTCTCTCTGGGGCTGCAGTGAAAGACCTGAGGGCAGCGCCCGTCAGCCCCCATAGGTAATAAATGGATGGAGAGGCGGTCCACCATGAGAACTGCTGCTCCACTTAAGGTGCCCTCTTCTTCCAGTCGGTGGCAGCTTATGATTTTATTTTCATATCTTAATAGCTATTCAAAAAAAATTGCAGTTTATATGTATATATAAAAAAAATCCATTGTGTAAAGTAAAAACACACACTACTGATCCACCAATCACAGTGGGTGATTTCACAGCTCCTCCTCCCTGACCTTTGCACACGCTTATTAGATGCTTCAATACAAGCGCTTTGGGGAGGAGTCTGATCATTGCTGCTAATGTTCATGTGTTTCCTAGAACTACAGGGAGTTGGAGTCTTCGAAAGCTCCAGTGATTAGTGTGAAAATTGCAGTATTTTCTAATTCATCACAATTTGCATTAAAAACAAATATCTGCCAAAAATGGGGGAAAAAAAATTAGCAATAAGCGCTTCTGCATGACAGATTCTTTTTTCTAAACGTATTAAAGTACAAGTCTTCCTGATCTTACCTCTTACCACCCAAATGCAGGTTCCTTTATTCCTAAAGATTAAGCATCTTTAATAACCACAAAGTCTGCATTGTTCGAGTTTATAGGATAATTTCCAAAAACATTTGATCATTTCTCAAAAACCATTAAAAAAAATTCATGCAATTTTTTAGTCACTCAGATGAGCGAGATTGCAAGGTTACGTTACCTTCTCGTGGATTTCTTGCGTTGACTGTGCGTCGCAGAACGCCACCGTGGCTACATCTTTGAGGATCGGCATTTCTACTGTACAATCCCTGCCATCCAGCAGAGCCACAAGTGGGCGCGGGTGCATCGGCCCGTTCATTATTGGAGGACGAATGCCTAAGGGAGCAAAGAAAAAAAAATAAAAAATTAGAATAGCGCTCTTCAGACAAGTTTGTCATGAGCAGAGGATATTACACAAAAAAGACATGATGTTTCTCAGCATACGTTCCTGGCTTGTATCAAGTCCCTTATTTACCCAAGAATCAGGGGAGTACATTAATGATCTTATCTAATGGCTTAACATTTTAGAACAAAAAAAAAATAAAATTGATCAAACAGCTAAATTGGGGCAAGACCATGCTATATATAATGGTTTATTTTTTATTTTTTAGGTTCTAAAATGTTAATCCTTTAAAAATATAGCACCCCATAATGCCTAGATTGGTTTTGTCTTTCCCTAAATGTATCTGTTTATTTTACCTATATATTTCTAAACCACCAAGAAAAAAAAAAAAATTTGAATTGGTGATTTCACGCCATTTTTGTGGGCATAGCTTGGAATGTTTCACTGGAGTAACATTTCTGGGGTGGTACACAAATTCATAAAGCGGTGTACGCCTCAATAAGTGCGGCGCAGAGGATACAATCCTACGATTTTAAATTTTTGATTTCAAGACATTTAATGGTGGTTTAAAACCCAAAATCTCATCTCAAAATACTGGGGTATAAAATTAGTGTGAGCTCCAACCAAAGTATTAAAATTCTAATATTGTTGCTTGGAAATCTCCCTCTAAGCAAGAAATTTATCATTGGGTGTAAAATAGGCCATAGACCTAAAGAATCCACATAAACCATCCCTGGATCAGACAACCAACTTCAAATCTTTGGCAAAATTCCCCCAGAATTGTCTGTGAGACTCTACAGATGACAGAAACGTTAAGCTGCCCCAAAGGATATTCTGCCAGGGTGGTGGAAGCATCACTGCCAATCGAGGAACCTATGGAAGAGCGGTCAACAATTTGGATCTTGGTCAAAAATTTGTGAAAAAGATTGGCTACGACTATGGATTTAGAGAAGGTGGCATCAAGCGTACGCATCACATTGAAGCGAAGATTTGCAGTACATTCCCTACATTTTCACAATCTTTTTTTACGAGAAGCATTTAAGGTCAGATGACTTGCTTATGAATACTTGGAATATTTAGGCTTTACATTCCTTTATAGGCGCCTCATGGTGGAATCTCGGATTATCCATCGTAATGAAACTGTCAAGGGGGGGAGGAGAGTTTGTGGAATTATGTTTTCCTAAAACTGGAAAAAGGCAATGCATGATTCAAACAGATCTTCTATTATGTACCCACACCCTTCAGGAATTGTTTGCCTTTAGCTAGAGATTTGATAAACTGCCCATGGAAGTTATTTGGTTTCCGGATGTAAAACCTGGAGTGTACAGTTACCAGGAACAAGTTCACACAGGATAACAACGGCACTGCCTTTTCCCATCTTTCTCTTGGAAACTAGCCAATGCCTTGAACTTTTCCCCTTTATTCCAACCTTTCCGTCACGTTCTGAGCGCAGCCGTTACTAATGCAGTTACTGATTGGCACCATCCATGCCTCATCTACTGAGCAGTACTAACGATACCTCACATGAACTTTCCGATACTACATGCTATTACCCATCCCTCTGTAGAAGCCGCCTTTGGAAAAAGTAAAAACATGTAAAAATGTTAAAATCATCATCTTAGCTTTGTTTCTCCTGTATCCTATCAAGACTTCCTTTATCCTTTCTAAGTGGTCTCCAAAAGTCAGAAGGTGAGCGTCCCTCTAACCAGGATCGTGAGCGTCCCTCTAACCAGGATCGTGAGCGTCCCTCTAACCAGGATCGTGAGCGTCCCTCTAACCAGGATCGTGAGCGTCCCTCTAACCAGGATCGTGAGCGTCCCTCTAACCAGGATCGTGAGCGTCCCTCTAACCAGGATCGTGAGCGTCCCTCTAACCAGGATCGTGAGCGTCCCTCTAACCAGGATCGTGAGCGTCCCTCTAACCAGGATCGTGAGCGTCCCTCTAACCAGGATCGTGAGCGTCCCTCTAACCAGGATCGTGAGCGTCCCTCTAACCAGGATCGTGAGCGTCCCTCTAACCAGGATCGTGAGCGTCCCTCTAACCAGGATCGTGAGCGTCCCTCTAACCAGGATCGTGAGCGTCCCTCTAACCAGGATCGTGAGCGTCCCTCTAACCAGGATCGTGAGCGTCCCTCTAACCAGGATCGTGAGCGTCCCTCTAACCAGGATCGTGAGCGTCCCTCTAACCAGGATCGTGAGCGTCCCTCTAACCAGGATCGTGAGCGTCCCTCTAACCAGGATCGTGAGCGTCCCTCTAACCAGGATCGTGAGCGTCCCTCTAACCAGGATCGTGAGCGTCCCTCTAACCAGGATCGTGAGCGTCCCTCTAACCAGGATCGTGAGCGTCCCTCTAACCAGGATCGTGAGCGTCCCTCTAACCAGGATCGTGAGCGTCCCTCTAACCAGGATCGTGAGCGTCCCTCTAACCAGGATCGTGAGCGTCCCTCTAACCAGGATCGTGAGCGTCCCTCTAACCAGGATCGTGAGCGTCCCTCTAACCAGGATCGTGAGCGTCCCTCTAACCAGGATCGTGAGCGTCCCTCTAACCAGGATCGTGAGCGTCCCTCTAACCAGGATCGTGAGCGTCCCTCTAACCAGGATCGTGAGCGTCCCTCTAACCAGGATCGTGAGCGTCCCTCTAACCAGGATCGTGAGCGTCCCCCTAACCAGGATCGTGAGCGTCCCCCTAACCAGGATCGTGAGAGTCCCCCTAACCAGGATCGTGAGAGTCCCCCTAACCAGGATCGTGAGAGTCCCTCTAACCATGATCGTGAGAGTCCCTCTAACCATGATCGTGAGAGTCCCTCTAACCATGATCTTTTAAACCCAACATTCAAGCAAAGAAAGCCAACTTGGCATCTTTGGGACTTGTACACTTGGTCCCAATGCCATTTGTTTTCAATCAGAAGTCAACTGCCACCTCCGATCGTCCCTTTCCATAATGGAGACCAAAAGCATCGGGAGTGTTGATGTTAGGATAAAGAATGATTAGGCTTGAGTATCAACTGTTAGGAGGTCATGCCATACATCTCAGTTGGCCAAATCCACTGGTTCCATCAGAACTGAATTAAGAGACCATAAAATTCCCACACCCCACACCGTTTAAGTATGGGAGGGGGGCTCAAAGTCTATAGGAAAAACCTTGACAAACTCCAAACTTAAGCTTGGACAACCTAGTGCCAAGCTTTGGATTAGAGTGTGTTGCCGGCTGAATGGTCATTTAACAAGCGATCGCGGCCAAATGACTTAACTGTTTCGTGAAGAATCTTCCATTCAAAATACAGGTAACAAATTATAAGACTGTCTTAAAAATACAAACCTTAAATGTCAAATGACGACTCTTGTTTGTAAGTGGACCACGTTTAATTTTGGGGGCTACAAGCTTTGTGTGAGACATTTCATAACCAATAAGTAGAGGGGTCCTTAAACCTTACATTAGGCCACATACAGTGTGCAGACAGCTTTTTCCCCACAATTAATAAACCACAGTATAATTCAGATATCTGGCATCTAACCAACCATATTCTATAAGAAACGTACCTGACAAGCTAGATAATGGCGTTAAAGGGAATCTGTCAGTTGGATCAACCCTTCCAAGCCATCAATACAGATATGTAGGTCATAGGAAGCTGAATAAAAAGACACCTTGACAGCTGCGATTAGATATCTTTTCTTACCGAGTTTCTCTAATATGTAAATGAGCTGTTAAGATCTATGGGCGGGACAGAGGTTTCACCAAGAATCTAGTAACCACTTTTTTTTACAATAAAGCTCTGGAGGCAGTGTGAGACATGTTATGACGGACCGTCTGCTCTACATGTCTCACTGGTAACACCCACTTTTATTTATAATAATCTCTGGAGGCGGATTCTCAGGGAGATCTATGTCCGGCCCATAGATCTTAACTCCTTTAAATATTAAGAAAAATGTGGATTTCATTGGAATAAAAGATCGGATAACAAATCTCAAAGGTATTAATTTATTCAGCTTCCCATGACTAGTTAGACTTAGGAGGGTTAATCCTACGGACAGATTCCCTTTAATTCTAGAATTTTTTTAAATTTATTTATTTTTTATTTAATTTGTTGTATTGTAGAACTGAATGCAAATATTTACCGCAACCAACCAGGTCCCTTCTCGCCAGGAACCCCATAATAACTACATGGGCTGCCCTTATGATACACAAGCATTGAGAGATTTTTTATTTTTTTTTTAAAGCAGAAAAACAGACAAAATGACCTACCACCTATAAAAAAAAGGGCATAAACATTCATTCACCACATTAGTTCATCTACAGGTCCTTCTCAAAAAATTAGCATATAGTGTTAAATTTCATTATTTACCATAATGTAATGATTACAATTAAACTTTCATATATTATAGATTCATTATCCACTAACTGAAATTTGTCAGGTCTTTTATTGTTTTAATACTGATGATTTTGGCCTACAAGTCCTGATAACCCAAAAAACCTGTCTCAATAAATTAGCATATTTCAACCGTCCAATCAAATAAAAGTGTTTTTTAATAACAAACAAAAAACCATCAAATAATAATGTTCAGTTATGCACTCAATACTTGGTCGGGAATCCTTTGGCAGAAATGACTGCTTCAATGCGGCGTGGCATGGAGGCAATCAGCCTGTGACACTGCTGAGATGTTATGGAGGCCCAGGATGCTTCAATAGCGGCCTTAAGCTCATCCAGAGTGTTGGGTCTTGCGTCTCTCAACTTTCTCTTCACAATATCCCACAGATTCTCTATGGGGTTCAGGTCAGGAGAGTTGGCAGGCCAATTGAGCACAGTAATACCATGGTCAGTAAACCATTTACCAGTGGTTTTGGCACTGTGAGCAGGTGCCAGGTCGTGCTGAAAAATGAAATCTTCATCTCCATAAAGCATTTCAGCCGATGGAAGCATGAAGTGCTCCAAAATCTCCTGATATCTAGCTGCATTGACTCTGCCCTTGATGAAACACAGTGGACCAACACCAGCAGCTGACATGGCACCCCACACCATCACTGACTGTGGGTACTTGACACTGGACTTCAGGCATTTTGGCATTTCCTTCTCCCCAGTCTTCCTCCAGACTCTGGCACCTTGATTTCCGAATGACATGCAAAATTTGCTTTCATCAGAAAAAAGTACTTGGGACCACTTAGCAACAGTCCAGTGCTGCTTCTCTGTAGCCCAGGTCAGGCGCTTCTGCCGCTGTTTATGGTTCAAAAGTGGCTTTACCTGGGGAATGCGGCACCTGTAGCCCATTTCCTGCACACGCCTGTGCACGGTGGCTCTGGATGTTTCCACACCAGACTCAGTCCACTGCTTCCTCAGGTTCCCCAAGGTCTGGAATCGGTCCTTCTCCACAATCTTCCTCAGGGTCCGGTCACCTCTTCTCGTTGTACAGCGTTTTCTGCCACATTGTTTCCTTCCAACAGACTTACCATTGAGGTGCCTTGATACAGCACTCTGGGAACAGCCTATTTGTTGAGAAATATCGGATTACGTACCGGTAATGCTCTTTTATAGAGCCCACGACAGCACCCACTGAGAGAGAGGGGATCCGCCCCTAGGAACAGGAAACCTACAGAGAGATAAAAGGGGCGGCCCCCCCTCGCTCCTCAGTTGTTTTACAGAGAAAAAGGAGGAACCGCCGCCAGGTTTTTTAGTCTTATCAGGTTTAGGCATATATACATATTTACAACCTCATACCATATTATCCTATTATATACATCTCCCTATCAAGACACCACGTGCAACTAAATAAAGAAAAGGGAGGGAATCGAATGGGTGCTGTCGTGGGCTCTATAAAAGAGCATTACCGGTACGTAATCCGATATTTTCTATTCGCCACGACAGCACCCACTGAGAGATTTTCAGAGACTATATACTGGGTGGGTTAACTGAATCAAGAACCGAAACCCCAAAGGTCAGGTCAGAAGCAGCAGACAGATCTAATCTATAATGTCTATAGAAGGTGTTTGGTGAAGACCAAGTTGCAGCCTTACATATAAGATCTATCGGCACGTTCGCCCTTTCTGCCCAGGAGGTCGACACGGCTCTTGTGGAGTGTGCTCCCACATGCATTGGAGGATCTCTTCCTCCAGCTTTATACGCCAGGATAATGGCATCTCTAATCCAGCGTGATAGCGTGTTCTTTGTAACTCTGGAACCCTTGGTTTTTCCCTGGAAAGAGACAAAGAGAGCCCTACTCTTCCTCCAGTCCCTAGTCCTCTCTAAGTAGGCTAGAATAGTTCTCTTAACATCTAGGGTATGAAGCCTGGCTTCTTCTGGAGTCGAGTGTTCTTCATAGAAGGTAGGTAACAGGATCTCCTGGGATCTGTGAAAACTAGTGGCTACCTTAGGGAGATAACAAGGGTCAGTCTTTAAAATTATTCTATCAGATGTCACGGATAGATAAGGAGGGTCAATAGACAAGGCATGGAGATCACTCACCCTTCTAGCGGATACTAACGCTACTAACAGTATTGTTTTTAGCGAGATGTTCTTTAATGAGGCCTCATGTAGCGGCTCAAACGGGCTTTGTGTCAAGGCATCTAGGACCAGAGATAGATCCCACTGAGGCACCTGTGGTATATGAATAGGTTTTGATCGTTCACATGCTGATATAAAACGAGAAACCCATCTATCTCCCGCCACATCATAACTAAAGAGGGCTCCTAGAGCTGAAACCTGGACTCTTAGAGTATTTACCGACAGTCCTAATTCAAGTCCTTTTTGCAAGAACTCCAATATTGCAAATATAGGAACTTCAGCGGAAAGTTGTGCAGTATGAAATTTAAGGAATTTTTTCCAAACTCTGACATAGATTTGGGTAGTGGAAGGCTTTCTACTCTTCATAAGAGTATCTATAAGCCCACTGGAAAAACCCCTTAGAGTTAGTAAGTGCCTTTCAAATTCCATACCGTCAGATTCATGCCTTTTACCCGAGGATGGAGAAACGGTCCCTGAGACAACAGGTCCTTGGTCTGAGGCAGGATCCAAGGGTCTGTAGTCGACATTGCCCTGAGCCAGGAGAACCATGGCCTTTTGGGCCAGAATGGGGCCACCAACAGAACTCTTGCCCCCTCCTCCCTTATTTTTCTTATTACTATAGGTATTAGATTCCATGGAGGGAATGCGTAGGCCAGGTCGAATGTCCATGGTACCTGAAGGGCATCGAATATGTCGGGGTTGTCCAGTCTGCAAAGGGAAGCAAATGTTTTGACCTGACGGTTGGACCTTGTTGCGAATAGGTCTATTTGTGGCATGCCCCATCGGTCTGTTATCTGCCGGAAAATCTCTCTGCTGAGCATCCATTCCCCTTGATGAAGGGTATGGCGACTGAGGAAATCGGCACGGATGTTGTCTATACCTCTGATGTGCACCGCTGACAAGGACAACAGATGACTTTCGGCTAACGTCATGATGTCCGAAGAGACTCTCATAAGATTTTCTGATCGTGTACCTCCTTGACGATTTAAATAGGCTACTGCCGAGGTGTTGTCTGAGAGGACCCTTGTGTGAGAGCCTCGTAGCTGGGGAAGAAAGTGGAGTAGGGAATAATATATGGCTCTTAATTCTTTTACATTAGAAGAATTAGCTAACTCTGACCTGGACCAAAGGCCCTGAACCACCTGATCACCAAAATGTGCTCCCCAGCCCTCCGGACTAGCATCCGTGGTTACTACGGTAGAAGGGGTGATGACCCATGGTACCCCCTCTGATAGATTTCCCCAATCTAACCACCATGTAAGGGAGTGTACTACCTCTGCCGTTAAGAAAATTGTTCGATCTAAATGTACCCTATCTTTTGCGTCCTCCTGCAATACCAATTTTTGCAGCTGCCTGGTATGGAATTGAGCCCATTTAACCGCAGGGATACATGATGATAGTGAACCTAACAATGACATGGCATTTCTCAGTGACATATTACGCTTTTTGATAGCTAAATCTACTTTACTAATTATCGAATACTTTTTATCATCAGGCAACCAACATTTTTGGTCTACTGAATCCAGGAGGAGACCTAAAAATTTCTGACAAGTGACGGGTTGGAGTCTGGATTTTTCCCAGTTAATAATCCAACCCAGCCTTTGTAAAGAGGATACCACCTCCTCCAACCTTTGCTCACACTGTAAGAAATTTTTCCCCACAATTAGTAGGTCGTCCAGATATGGGATGACCAATGTGTCTTTTAACCGTAGGAAGGACATTACTTCCAAAAGCAACTTAGTAAAGGCTCTAGGAGCCATAGACAGACCAAAGGGCATTGCTCTATATTGAAAATGACGAACTTGACCGTCTATAACTACTGCTACCCGAAGAAACTGCTGGTGCGACTGGTGTATAGGAAGATGATAATAAACATCTTTGAGATCAAGTACTACCATGTAACAGTTAGGGAACAAATTTTTAATGGCTGATCGAATGGATTCCATCTTAAATGTTGTGGGTTTTATGAACATATTTAGATTTCTCAAATTAAAAATAGTTCTATAGGATCCGTCAGGTTTTGTAATCAGAAACAAGGGGGAGTAGAACCCCTGCCCGGTTTGAGATGACGGAACCTCTATTAAGACCCGTTTTGCAAGAAGGGACTTGACTTCTACTTCCAATGCTTCTTGTTGTAGTTTGGACTTTAGGGAGGTGAGCCGAAAGGAATCCGGAGGTTTTCGGATGAAGTCTAGAGTGAGGCCTGAGGATATTAATTTTATGGCCCATGGGTTGATAGTTATTTCTCTCCACTGATTGATAAATCCCAGTAGTCTACCGCCCACTGGTGGAATAGGGTTCTCGGGATTTTTCGGCTGGTTTGAAGGGACGTTTGTTAAACAAATTGCCTTTCTGCCTGAAGTCTTTGTTCCTCCATTGCTCTTTAAAGCTTCCCTTTCTGCCAAATGCTGGCCTCCTAAATGCCCTTCTGTAAGCAGGAACAAAGGGATTAGGAAAACCTTTTTTACGCTCACCCGCCTTAGTGAGTATCTCATCCAGAATAGTTCCAAAGAGGTACTCACCCTGACAGGGTATGGCACACAACTTGGATCTGGACTGGGCATCCCCCTTCCAGTTCTTTAACCATAAGGCTCGGCGGGCAGTATTTGCGAGGCTGGCTGTCCTGGCCGCCAGGCGGAGAGAATCCACGGAGGCATCGGATATAAATGCCGCAGCGCTCTTAATTAAGGGGATGGATGCCCTCAATTTCTCTCTAGATATACCACTCTTGATATTCTGGTCCAGCTGGTCTAACCAAACCAGCATAGATCTACTGGTACATGTGGTGGAGATTGCCGGCCTAAATGCAGTGACACAGGCCTCCCACGATTTTTTCAAAAGTGCATCCGATTTCCTATCCATGGGATCAGATAAGGAGCCTGAATCTTCCACTGGTAGGGAAGAACGGCGGGAAGTGGATGCGACAGCCGCATCGACCTTTGGAACTTTAGTCCAGGTGTTCAAATCTTCATCCTCAAAGGGGTAACGTCTCTTACAGGATACTGGTGTAAACCCTTTCTGCCCCTTGCTCCACTCTTTTTTAATGAGATCTTTTATAGTCTGGTTTACTGGGAATACGTGGCCCTTTCGCTGAGATAGACCTGCGAACATAACCTCCTGGGCCGTTTGGGGTTCTTTAATCTCCGACACCCCCATCGTTTTCCTCACTGATTTGACTAGACTATTTACTCCCTCAGTCGGGAAACAGACATATTCCTCCTCATCTGAGGAACCAGACAAGTGGGAGACGTCTGAATCAATTTCCCCACTCTCCGCCGACGTGTCAGCTTTAGGTGAGGATTTTCTCCTACTTCTCTTCTCAACACTGCCTGAGGGACCACCACTCAAAGATTGGAGTTCCTCCCGAATCATGAGCCGTATTTCGTCCATTTTAACGGACTCCTCCTGCCGCAGGGTATTATTTATGCATGCCTGACATAACGTTTTTGAATAAGAGTCAGGCAGGGGCTCAGTACATATAGCACACTGCTTGTGCTTGGTCTTCTCCTTGCTTTTTGCCTAAAGAGACATGAGCAGAGGAGACCAATATAAGCTCTGAAGGAGCTAAATACCCAAACATTCTGAAGCATACTTTACCGATTGTTGGGTGGATCGTCCGGTCTGGGATGTGGAACGGGATGATCTCCTTCCTGATTTTTCAGTGGAATCACTCTTCCTGGAGTGTCCACTATTCTTTTTTGCAGCATTACCACTTTGCATTTGTGGCTCTTCTACAGGGTGCTCACTGACTTCCTCGTGGGACGACATAATGCGCACTGTTTTCCCCTTCCTATCGGTCCTTTATAGTGTGGACTATCAATCTCAGCTCCCCGCAGCTGCATCTCTTTTTTTTTTTTTTTTAATTACCTGTATTAGGAAAACCTGCGAACCCCGTCCAGGAGGCATCCAATATGGCCGCTACCCCGGAAATGCAATGCCGACCTCAGGGGGGTCGGCCATACTACATCCGGGATTCCGGACGCACTGCGCATGCGCCGGCGTCTGCCGCATTCACCCGGCACTGCGACCCCACGCATCGTACCTGAGAGACCGGGGGGAGCCACCGCTGTCCAGCGTCCACATAACTCCAGACCGGGATCAACCAGGTATACTATGGTTGTCTTTCAACAACGATGTCCCAGCAGGGAGACCGTTGGAATCCTTCAGGCCCCATCATTCGGCCGGTGCAGACGAGGAGGGAACCATTAGGAATCCCCGACTCTGCCTCTACTCACCCTGGAGCCCCTGCCGCTCAGCAGAGACGTACAGGCGGCATCCAGGCAAGCTTCTTTTTTTTTTTTTTTTTCCGACACCGCTGTTAGTGTCTACAGAGATCTTCTCTGTGGGCTTCCTCTAGGAACAGGAAACCAACTGAGGAGCGAGGGGGGGCCGCCCCTTTTATCTCTCTGTAGGTTTCCTGTTCCTAGGGGCGGATCCCCTCTCTCTCAGTGGGTGCTGTCGTGGCGAATAGAAAATTTCTTTCTGGGTCTTACCCTCTTGCTTGAGGGTGTCAATGATGGCCTTCTTGACATCTGTCAGGTCGCTAGTCTTACCCATGATGGGGGTTTTGAGTAATGAACCAGGCAGGGAGTTTTTAAAAGCCTCAGGTATCTTTTGCATGTGTTTAGAGTTAATTAGTTGATTCAGAAGATTAGGGTAATAGGTCGTTTAGAGAACCTTTTCTTGATATGCTAATTTATTGAGACAGGTTTTTTGGGTTATCAGGAGTTGTATGCCAAAATCATCAGTATTAAAACAATAAAAGACCTGACAAATTTCAGTTGGTGGATAATGAATCTATAATATATGAAAGTTTAATTGTAATCATTACATTATGGTAAATAATGAAATTTAACACTATATGCTAATTTTTTGAGAAGGACCTGTATTACATTTCCTGAATGAAAACACTTAATTTCAGAGGTCATAAATCTAGCAGAAGACTAGCCTAAGGGGCTTTGTAACAGCGCCACCCCAAACTACAGGCTGTGCCCAGAATTGCAGTTTGAAGAGATTAAAAATGAAATGAGGCCGAGGTGAGATACTACACGACCAGTGGACAGTGTGGACATGTTTGTCTAATCATGCACAGCCCAACTTAAACAAGGAAAAAAAAACTGTACCCTCATACACTCAGAGTTAAAGGAAAAAAAAACCTAGTAAAAGGGAGAAAAAAAAAACCCCAGCTTAGATTAGGCGAGGAAGAACAGTGCTGAATCCAAGTTAAACAGACAAAAGTTTGGCGGAACTTCTGTTAAAATAATACAAAAGTTAAAAAAACCACACAAGAGAAGAATTGTGCTTCTACCACAAGTCATCTGCTCCGAGGACCAAGCCGGAAGGTAAGTGGTGGAAGGAAGACTTTCTAGGTTTCAAGCCACCACATACATGGCCGGGCCCTGCCCAATTCCCAAGTAGTCACTTCACAAATTACTATTCTAGTTTCCAACACGCCACCGGGAGAAGGTTCTCCGTATGCGAACACAAGGGATATGGGAAATAGCTCAGGGGACTACAAATTCCACTAGAGACAAAAAGGTCTATGGTAGGTTATGGTAGGTTGTCCTAAGTGTTTTTCGTTTGGGGTATGCAGCATTCACATCACAGCCGAGCTAATCAGGGAACTCCATTCTCAGCAGAAAAAAAAAAGCCAAGACCGACTCCATCAGAAGAGAGGCCAACAGAAGTAACGCACCGACTCATCCCAATTGTTTGTATGGACTCATTATCAGAGCAAGCTTTAGTCTGGAGAAGATGTAATGGTGCAGGGAGAGGAGGCGGTGAGCTGTGACACCTACTGTGAGAGGTGGAGTCTGTTAACCCCTCTATATAGTAAAGGTCACATCAGTCATTGTACAGGAAGAGGAGGTGGTGAGCCATGGCAGCACCTCTATATACAGCAGATAACAGGTTCCACCATATGAGGTCACAGCTCACCTCCTCCTCCTGCATGTAGAGGTAGTCACTGTACAGAAGATAACAGGAGCCATCGTTCACAATAGATGGATACTCCTGTAGAGGAAAATGGCGTGGCTTTTCTGAACTGCTGGTGGAGTCCCACAGGAAGGATCCAGGACACGTAGGAGGTTGAAGACATGCGATTCTATTATCGAAGAGTTTCTAAGTTATCAAAATTATTCCTCAGGATAGAACCACAATACAGACGCATTGACACAGCTTTGTAGGAGAAGTTGGCATTTAAATAAAGGCGCCAAAAGTTCACCAGCTGCAAATGGTATTTAAAAAAATTAATTTAAAAATTGTTTATGTATTAAATGAGCAAATGAGCACATAACAGAACTTAAATTTATATTTATAAATTTAAAATAAGATGCTTCAAAATTTTATGTGGTAGATTTGCTCACTGAGGTAGTCACAGGAACACTGTCTAAAATCTTCACTGGTTTATTAGATATGCAGCATAAACCAGTAAAGTCAAAACAAACATGATGGAAATTTTGGCCAAAAACGAACACAAAACAGAGGTAACAAAGCACTGTCCTTGTGGTAGTGGGGATCCATCCTTATGGTTCAGAGAGAAAATAAATAAATAAAAACCAATCAGGTTAGCCCAAGCACGAACACTTGTCTAGAGTTAGCCTCTCCAGACACACTGAACAGCTCAATTAAAGTTCAAGACCACACCCTGGGGTGGAGATAAGGTGGACAACCTCCCACCTGCTCAATGGCTGTCCACAAAATTATAGCCCATAAAATGGCCGTTTAAGGCTGGTTTCACATTTGCGTTTACCTGATCTGCGGACTTCCTCCGTGAAGCCCCGCCCTCGGCCGCACCTCCGCCTACTTCTGCATGCGGCCCGCATGCTGCCTGCATACCCATCTTTAACATTAGGTACGCAGGTCGTGCGGCTGTATGCGGATGATGCCGCATGCGTCGTTTTGACGATGCGGCGACCAGCGTAGGACGCAGCATGTAGCATTTTTTTTATCCGCATCGTCAAAACAACGCATGCGGCATCATCCGCATACAGCTGCACGACCTGCGTACCTAATGTAAAAGATAGGTACGCAGGCAGCATGCGGGCCGCATGCAGAAGTAGGCGGAGCTAGCGGCGGAGGGCGGGGCTTCACGGAGGAAGTCCGCAGCCATCCGCAGATCAGGTAAACGCAAATGTGAAACCAGCCTAACCCTTCAACACTGTGCTGGAGAAAACTAGTTTGTTTCAAATCACTGAAGCCAATAGCCTCAGTGAAACACATCTCACCCTTCAGCACTTTGCCAGTGACTGTCAATACATACAATCCTCTTTGCAAAATAAATTAAAAAAAAAAAAAAGTTTGTTATAAACGTTGGTTTGTTTCCCATTATATATATAAGATCAAGATGTTAATTATTTCTAAGAAACTAGGATAATGAATAAGCAAAAGCCACACTTTTTGCTGACTAATTCTTTAAGACTGATTCACATACATTTGAAACGATCCATTTCTCAGGCACACTTTTTACCTCTGTTATAGGGTAAGCCACATAGGATATGTGGAAAAATAAACTCTAGGATAAAACACAGTCCACCATTCACAGTAGGCGATATCACAGCTCACCTCCTCCTACTATACAATGACTACTAATGCCTCTATATACAGTAGGTAACAGGATCCACCATTCACAATAAGCGATATCACAGCTCACCTCCTCCTACTATACAATGACTACTAATGCCTCTATATACAGTAGGTAACAGGATCCACCATTCACAATAGGCGATATCACAGCTCACCTCCTCCTACTATACAATGACTACTAATGCCTCTATATACAGTAGGTAACAGGATCCACCATTCACAATAGGCGATATCACAGCTCACCTCCTCCTACTATACAATGACTACTAATGCCTCTATATACAGTAGATACCTAACTGTGCATGGTGAATCTTGGATTATCAGCCATTATAATCCTGGTCTACACACCAAGATATGACAAAGCCAAAATAGCTACTAACTTCTAAAACCTTACATTTTTAGGAGAATCATGAGATTGGTAGATTATAACAGAAAATATTATGTAGATCCTTACACTTCTCTACTTCTCCATGATTATGCAATAAAAGATTCCTGATAGAAGGGAGCTCCCCATTCTCCAGAAGGGGTACAAGCCATGTCCCACACCCTAGAAGATGAAGATAAAATTTTAGTAACCTGAACATTTCCAGTGGCCAACATCACATAATGCTCCTCAGACATATTGGATCTGAGGGATCCGCTGATGCCAAGGTCCATAAATATGCACAAGCTGCAGGGCTCGTCAGTCCTTGCTTCTCAAGAACATTTGGATCCTTACGGAGCCTGTATAGCCTTAACACTTCTAGCAGGTGGCCTACCCTAGTTCAACGGTGCTCATGATACAGCAGGTCACGTCACATTTGGTGGGTCCCTCTACATACAAAGATGACATCTCTTATCCTCAAAAGTAGTTTTGGTCTGAGGAGCATACTACTTAACTGTATTGGGAACCAGTAGTAGATTGCACTTTCTGAATGGCATAAAACAGGTTGACTGGATCCCTTAGGAGCCAAGTTTCTTCTCAGTTGTCCATCATCCCTCTGTGAGGAGCTAGTAGTATCCGACAAACTTGCCTCTCAACCCCGATGTAGTTACCAAACGTCAAATCCACAAACAAAAAAAAGGGTACGCTTCTGGAAATGTCGGGGAAAGAACTGGAAAGTTCTCTTCTAGGCACTAGCTAAATGTAGATTAGGCTTTTGGGGTAACCTTAACTGCTTAACTAGATGCCACTCTAAATGCACATGTGGGAGTCCTTGACCACAGTCCTTGACCATCAGTCCTTGACCACAGGTTGATCTTCCAATAATTCACATTTCCAGACCAACCCTACATGTAAGCCAATAACAGGAAAAATCACAGCCGCACCCTTTTATATCCTTAATAGGTAATTAAGTCTCAACGGACACAGGGGCGCACGTTCAATACCAGGGAGCCTAGCCTGGACATGTACCAAGACCACAAAACGCAAAGGAACAGCGCCACACTGGATAGTGAAAAAAATAAAGGCTTACATATTTTATTCTGCCTCCTGTAGCGACGTTTCAGTCACAAGACTTTTCAAGCTTGAAAAAGGTCTTGTGACCGAAACGTCGCTACAGGAGGCAGAATAAAATATGCAAGCCTTTATTTTTTCACTATCCAGTGTGGCGCTGTTCCTTTGCGTTTTGCAACCCTACATGTATTCTTCCTGACCGGACGGACTGTTCTCTTCCATCCTTTTTGGTACGATTCGCTCTGAGAATTAAGAAATTTGATGACGGAACAAAAGAGAATAATAATCATCACCACCACCATGAAGATGGAACCTACTACTGAACACAAAACTAAAGGCGGAAATTTCAGCAGGAAGTTGATATTTCTTTGAGTAACTGGTGTATTTTAGAGGCATAAAACAGCTGAGAATTGGTACAAGAGGGAGAGATGGACTTCCTCCACGACCAATAAAGAAACTAAAGAGCAGGAAACGTAGATTCTAAGCAGAGCCCATGATGTGAAATGCAAGGTCTCATAATTGTGTAATTAGAGCAAATCCCTCATTTGACATCACAGAGGTAGTGTTGTACCTTCTTGCCATTTTTCACAAGTTTTGTAGAATTCCGCACTTTGAGAACCTGTGAATCTACACAATTCTAAAAAGGTTGACCCAGACAAACACTACCCATATATAATAGGCTAAGGAACCCTGAGCCAAATTGCCCGACTGGTCAAAAGCCATTTTCTGGGTTGATGGGAGTTTGACCTGTGGTGACTTTTTTTGGGGGGCATTTCCCTATTAGAATGTTTAATCTGGCCAATGTACAAGTGTGGCAACCTTTGACATCGCCACATTTACCGGAACAGAAGCTAAACTACAATACTATAGACAATATGTACCTGCTCACAGCTGCATGCTCAATTCTACATTGTTTCGATAGTGGTAGCATACCAAGTATACCATTTAAAGAGTTATTGGAGAACCGACTACTATTGGTATCAATGGAGGGCTAAAGTACAACAGTCTGAACATTTCAGAATTGGCATGGCAGTGTCTTTACTCTTCCTCTTACATAGGGGAAATTAGCATGGGGCATGCTGTAATTCAACATGCCTAATCCTTTGTTCTTATGGGAGATACACCTTTTAAACACTCCTAAGGGAAAAAAAATTCTTTAATGTTATAGTCAACTTCATAGAAAACCAAAAATCGGTAGTTCTACAAACACTGTATTCCAGCACACTGTAAAAGGACCCAAACCCTGTCAAAGGAAACCTTTTTACAAAACATACCCCAAGAATTGGAGATCAACAAACCCATTCTGCATAAATCTACTTCCATACAATATCAAAATTTGGACGTTTCAAAATTGGGCCAAATTTTTTACCGCTATTTTTTTGCCCTACTATGGCTGTTGCCAAATTACAGTTAAGACAGAAGGACCACATGATCTTGGGCAAGGTCAGGCCAACTTCTCTATACAGCTGTATAGGCACCCCATCCTATGGCACAGCCAGACACAAAGGACTACAGGTCAGGGGTCTCAAGACTTGCAGCCACTATAAAAGTCCAAGCAGAAGAGAATGTGGCCATTTTTAGTAGAGTGGATAGGAGAGCACTTCGAGACATTATCTGAGATGTTATCTGTATACTCAGGCGTCACTGAGCTCCTTATAATGAAATCATTAATTATCTTCTCTTACCCCCCCATACACAATAGACAGTTGGCCATCAGATATCTCTATATTCTGGAGCCTCGCGTGTTCGTTATGACAAGCTCTCATTTTGCATTTGACCGAGTCAGTCGCACCCAATACTGCCAATTATATTTTCTCTGTTTAGAATTAGTGGTGTTCAAATCTGGTAGTTAAAAACAGAGAAAATACAAATGGCGGTATTGGGTGCAGCAGTCAGACGCTGCACAGTTAGTATTAAAAGGAAAAAAGTAAATAAATTAAAAAATAAAAAAAAAGTGCTTTTAAAGACAACTACCAGAATTAAAACACCACTAATTTTAGCTTAAGTCTTAAAAAAAAAAAAAAAAAAAAAAAAAAATTTGTGGTGTGACAAATTTTGTAACAGAAGTCTGACTGCCGTACTCCATTTTGCATTTTTTTTTCTCTGTCACTAGCGAAGTTAAATCGCAAAAAGTCATCTGTAATCTTGACTTTTTAGGATTAAAAAAAATATTTAAAAAAAATAAAAAATAAGTGTAAAAACTCCAAAAGTACAGTTTGGCATCACCATTTAGCCTTAGCAATACCAAAGTGACAACATATATACTACGATAGTCACGCTTTCTGATCTCTACGGACCAGGATACACTTAGATCCAATATACGGATTTAACCACAAGACCCCATTCAAGGCTGCAGCGTTCTCCACTAGTGAGAACGTGCTCGCATAAGGCATTAAACGAGCGGCTAACATTTTTCGAGCACACCAAAGTCACTGTTGGCAGCCAAGCATGCTCAGATAACACCTCATCCCAGCACACTCGCTCATCGCTGTTCACCCAATTTTTGGTCACGATTTCCCTATAATTATTGACATTAGATTGCTGGATTTCTAAGTGGGAAGCAGAAACCTTTAGGATGAAAACCAGAAAATCCTGTAATTTTGTGTAGGTTTTCTTCTGTTCGTTACAAAATTATGCACAATCTTCGGCAGCTGGAGAAAAAAAAAAAAAAAAAAAAAAAAGGAGGCTAGCCATTTACCTCTATAAAACCGAGAATTCAGAGAATTCAACCCAGCAATGGCACATCACTGAAACTGATATACACAAGGTATACAGAAGACGCTGGTGGTTTTCATCTTCAGGGCTCACTCACACAAGCATATAACAGCCAAGTGTTCTGATGTTTTATCAAATAGCACTCAACCCAATGTTATTCTATGGGGGGAGTACAGACCTGAAATTTTCTCTAGCCAATTTGGCCAGAGAAACCAATCACAGCATGCTGCCGATGCATCTGAGAATCGGATCACACTTACCTATGCAAACCTATGGGTGCTTGGGAAACAGACTGCACTTGGATGACATCCAAGTGCAGTGCAATTACCAAAGACGTCGGCAATGGAAGAGACTTGTCTCAATCTCAGTTTGAGAAGAGTCATTTGCAAAATCAGCCCCGATTCTCTCAGCCTTATTCTGTATTGAGAACCATAGAGGGACAAATCTCCACACTACTTCTGGTGTAAACTCCTACCACACCTTGAGAGGCGCAGAGTCCTTTTGCTGCCATTAGACATCAGATCAGAACAAGTAGATAGTATATGTCACTGATCTATATGAAGCAGCTTTAGAAGGTCTTTACTACTTGTGATGGGTTTCTCCCTGTCAGCTCTTACAAGCAGAAGGCAAGGAAGGATGAAGCTGCATCACAATAGAAACCACACTACATAGCCTGCACACAGCATTGTCTCACCTCTATAGATAGATAAGAGCCCATTTATATGTGCAAGGCAGAAATATCTTCAGCTACGTGGGAGACAAAGATTTTCAAGGATAGTGGTGTTCAAGACCTCACGAGCTCTGAGATCTCATTTGGTCTGGGTAGTTGTGAACTTTAAGAGATCATAAAAGATGAATGAATGAATGAATGAATGAATGAATGAATGAGTTTCTAAAAAGTGTTTTCTAATCTACCTAAATGCATTTTTTCTACAAAAACTCTTGCACTTGGGTATTAAATTTTGCACACCTGATTTTTTACATGCTCTGTTTTGATGCTCACTGCTAAATTAATTAGCGGAGAATCTGTTGCCAGTTCCCTCACAATAAGCTTTCTGTGGTTTAGAAAATCTGCTAGAAAAAAAATAATTAAAAAAAAATTTGAGCTGAACTTTGGGGTCATAAGCCAGCTCAGTAACGCCGATGCCGCAGAAGGTAGTGCACAATCTGTCTGGAGCTTGGCCGAGTAATTGGACTACAAACTCAAATCTTCAGGAGCGCACCTCCCCGAAGAACACAGTAAGCGGTCCTCAAGAACAAGTAACAACCCATTTAACTAAAGGAAAAAATAGTTATTTTTTTGGGTGGCATCGTTTTAAACATTTCTGCCCATGCAGCTGGTATTCCCAAAAGGAACGCCCAACAATAGACTGATCAAATCATGAAGGGGTTTAGTTTAATTTTCTGCAAAACACTAGTAGAAGTTAACCACAAAAGCACTGAAATATGCTGGCCCTAGAAAAAATAATCTATATCTTATCCAATTTGGCGCCTACTGGGCGCAGCCGAATTGGACGAGGACCAGAGACTAAGCCCAGGTGGCTTGACGAACCCATGTGCATCTGAGTGGACATCGCCAAGTGGCCCTCTGCATTCCAGTTTTTTGGGTAACAAATGGCAGTCTGATGTAAAAGTCAAACACTAAATGATGCATTAGATAAACATTCTGTGGAGTTTTGCTTTCAACTACAATACTCACAAAAGTTAGGAATATTTGGCTTTCGGGTTAAATTTCAGGATGAACCTAAACTGCTCTCCAACCTTTTCAGGTGAACTCAACGGGACCTTCTCTAAACGTTTGATTGCATATGTCCAACGTTTCAGTATTTTTCGCACAACTTGCGGTTCTCCAATAAAGAGCTTTTTTTAAAAAAACAAAAAAAACCAAACAAACACGGAACTAGTCACCAGGTTTGCCCCATATGAGACACGGCCACCACCTCTTTCAGCCCTCATATGCAGCATGCGTTTATGCCCCCGATCTGGTCTGCAACAAATGAAAACCGCCTTATATTATACTCACCTGTAGATTCGAAAGAAGGGAGGCACCGGGTTAGCCAGCCAAACCCATTTCTTTTGTTGCAGGTCGTATTGGTGGGCAGATCTATAGTGCATAAGAATGCTCTATATGAGGGCTGAAAGGTGGAGGCCACATCTCATATGGGGCAAACCTGGAGACAGATTCCCTTTAATGGCAAAATTCAACAACAGGAGTTTGATCCATTAATCGCCCAATAAATTTCAGGGTTCAATTATAGTTTGCATTTAATAGTCCTCATGCTGTTCACATTTTCACACCATGAGACCAAGACGACACCTATTGATCAACAGTACATCGCCATTGAGAGGCTTCAAACAGGATGTTCTCAGAAGGAAGTGGCCACCATGCAATCAGCAGGTTGCAACAGAGGGAGACTGAACCGTGTCGCAGAAAGACAAGTGAATGTTTTTTGGCCACATCCCAAACTGATAACCACTTCATTGTGAACAATGCCCTTTGCCTGGAGTTGTGGCATTAATCATTTGGTGCCAGTTGGGGAAGGTGCGTTGCACTCAAGTGTCACGTCAGACTATTAAAAACAGTTTAGATAAGTGTTGTCGGCCTGCTAGACAACCTACAAGGGTACCTGACCACAACAAAAGGCACAGGAGTTATCGGGCATGGGCCAGGGAGCATCTACATTGGACGAGGGACCAGTGGGCCTCCGTGCTGTTCACAGATAGTCTATTCACATTGACCAGAAATTATGGCTGCCAACAATGTTGGAGAAGTCATGGAGAGTGCCATGCATCAGCCACTTGTCACCCAAAGAGCCTTTGGAGGTGGCGCTTGTGTGGGCAGGTGTGTCTAGTCAATAAAGAACTGCCCTACACTTTGTGAATGGTACAGCGAGAAGCCAATACCACATGAATAACAGTAATCCAGTAATTGTTCCTCTGGACGAACACAGGCCTAATTTCAACTTCATGGACAACAATGCTCCAGCTCATAGAGGTCGCATCATTAGGGAATGGCTGCTGCAGACTGCGTTACCTCAAATGGAGTGGCCTGCACCTTCTCCAGACCTGAATCCCATAGAAAACCTATCAGCCGAGTTGCCGTGTAAAGGCACGTAACTATACCCCAGAACCTCGAGGGCCACCCTTCAAGAAGAACGGGATGCCAAGCCTTAGCAGCCCCTAATTCGTCTTGTGAAAAGCATGAGAGGTCATTGTCAAGCTGTAATCGACACAAGGCCATATGTCAAGTTATTGAGACTCTTTATGGGGGAGGGGAGAATACCCACCACTGTTGGCTTTTGTTTCAATAAATTGTTTTAGATGAGGAAAGGACTATTGAAAGCTTCTACTTAAATGCCCTACTCATGATAAAGTATCAGTGTATCGTGAACTTTACGCGTTCCACAAATTTCCCTGAAAGCCAAAAATCCCTAATTCTAAGAAAGTATTTACAACTACAACCCAGAGTCGACTCATTAAAAAATAAGAATGTAAATAATGGAGACTGAATACAACATGGATTAAAAGATTAAGTGTCAGAAGACTACAAACACAAACAGGTAGAGAAAAAGTTCACTAGGCTTCACATTCGGCCAAAAGAAAGCCAAAAGTAACAAGCTACCGAATTTACCTCCAGTGGTCCCTTGACCAACTTGAGTAAGATTTGTGGCAAGGTACACCTCACTTTTCAGATGCTCCCCAGTAAGTAGAACACACAGGAGAGGAGAGCCTGGAATACGGATTTCCACCCGCTGTCAATCTGTGAAGGAGCTTACACAGTTTCAGCTCTCCGGAGAAGGTGCCCTGTCGTGTATTGGTTATTGGGGCACTCTGCAGTGAGGGCGGTATGTATATCTATCTCTCGTCCCAGACCGGGAATAGATCTATAAACCTCCGGTCCGTCACTGCCAGGATGCCCCAACACCAGAACGGTATGCTGCCACCAGTTCCTTGTTAGATATAAGCCCGGTCTAAACTTTGGTTGGCTAAGAGGTTCTGGAGAGCCAGTCTCGATAACTCGGTATCTGGGAGAGCTAGAGAAAGATGAGACACTGGGTTGTGTGTGGATGGCTCTCAGCAATCTGGTGGTATATCGGACATAACCCTGAGAAGCATGGTACTCATAATTCATCTCTAGATGTCAGTGCCCAAGCGTCTAGAGCTTTGCCTTGCACAAAAGACAGCAGGGGGTCCCAGCTCTGCTCCTCCTTGCCTTCATTAAACACGTGGCCTTCAATTCTCTGGCCATATGGGAAAGTTCTGTTCTTTTGGGAATGGTGTACTTATCCCAAGGGTGGGGGGCTACTTCACGAGTGGGAAGGGAGATCTCTGGATAATTTATCGGGCCTCAATTAATAAATCTAAAATGGAGTCTCCCTCGTCCCTCACAGCCCCTAAAGCATCAATGCTTCAGGAGCGCGATTCCAGCATCCCTCATCAAGACTGGTGTGAAAGATGCCATCTTGAAGAATTGGGGACAGTGTGCATATAAATATGCCACTTGGAGAATATCCGAGAAGTTGCATAAGCAAATTGCTCTGAAGCCAAAAACCGGTTTATGCAAAAACGAAATTCTAATTAAAAAAAAATAAATAAAAAAATAAAAAAAATGTGTGTAGCACCTAAAGCTAGTAATTAACCGTTTATTTCCTAAGGGCAGAGTATAAATAATAGCAGGGTGGAGGAGGTAGAGCGAGAACAAGGATATTTATTTTTATAAAGCAAGACTAAATTGGGATTTTAAAAAAAGTTAGCACGTCTCAGAGGGCCGGCCAAGGGGGTAAGTGGAATAGGCCACCAATGCTGACCATATAGAGAAGCCCATTTCACCAAAGCCCACCAATACTGACCATATATAAGTGCCCATTTCACCAAAGCCCACCAACACTGACCATATATAAGGGCCCATTTCACCAAAGCCCACCAATACTGACCATATATAGAGGCCCATTTTACCAAAGCCCACCAATACTGACCATATACAGGTCCTTCTCAAAAAATTAGCATATAGTGTTAAATTTCATTATTTACCATAATGTAATGATTACAATTAAACTTTCATATATTATAGATTCATTATCCACCAACTGAAATTTGTCAGGTCTTTTATTGTTTTAATACTGATGATTTTGGCATACAACTCCTGATAACCCAAAAAACCTGTCTCAATAAATTAGCATATTTCAACCGTCCAATCAAATAAAAGTGTTTTTTAATAACAAACAAAAAAACCATCAAATAATAATGTTCAGTTATGCACTCAATACTTGGTCGGGAATCCTTTGGCAGAAATGACTGCTTCAATGCGGCGTGGCATGGAGGCAATCAGCCTGTGACACTGCTGAGATGTTATGGAGGCCCAGGATGCTTCAATAGCGGCCTTAAGCTCATCCAGAGTGTTGGGTCTTGCGTCTCTCAACTTTCTCTTCACAATATCCCACAGATTCTCTATGGGGTTCAGGTCAGGAGAGTTGGCAGGCCAATTGAGCACAGTAATACCATGGTCAGTAAACCATTTACCAGTGGTTTTGGCACTGTGAGCAGGTGCCAGGAAGCATGAAGTGCTCCAAAATCTCCTGATAGCTAGCTGCATTGACCCTGCCCTTGATGAAACACAGTGGACCAACACCAGCAGCTGACATGGCACCCCACACCATCACTGACTGGGTACTTGACACTGGACTTCAGGCATTTTGGCATTTCCTTCTCCCCAGTCTTCCTCCAGACTCTGGCACCTTGATTTCCGAATGACATGCAAAATTTGCTTTCATCAGAAAAAAGTACTTGGGACCACTTAGCAACAGTCCAGTGCTGCTTCTCTGTAGCCCAGGTCAGGCGCTTCTGCCGCTGTTTATGGTTCAAAAGTGGCTTTACCTGGGGAATGCGGCACCTGTAGCCCATTTCCTGCACACGCCTGTGCACGGTGGCTCTGGATGTTTCCACACCAGACTCAGTCCACTGCTTCCTCAGGTTCCCCAAGGTCTGGAATCGGTCCTTCTCCACAATCTTCCTCAGGGTCCGGTCACCTCTTCTCGTTGTACAGCGTTTTCTGCCACATTGTTTCCTTCCAACAGACTTACCATTGAGGTGCCTTAATACAGCACTCTGGGAACAGCCTATTTGTTGAGAAATTTCTTTCTGGGTCTTACCCTCTTGCTTGAGGGTGTCAATAATGGCTTTCTTGACATCTGTCAGGTCGCTAGTCTTACCCATGATGGGGGTTTTGAGTAATGAACCAGGCAGGGAGTTTTTAAAAGCCTCAGGTATCTTTTGCATGTGTTTAGAGTTAATTAGTTGATTCAGAAGATTAGGGTAATAGGTCGTTTAGAGAACCTTTTCTTGATATGCTAATTTATTGAGACAGGTTTTTTGGGTTATCAGGAGTTGTAGGCCAAAATCATCAGTATTAAAACAATAAAAGACCTGACAAATTTCAGTTGGTGGATAATGAATCTATAATATATGAAAGTTTAATTGTAATCATTACATTATGGTAAATAATGAAATTTAACACTATATGCTAATTTTTTGAGAAGGACCTGTATAGAGGCCCATTTTACCAAAGCCCACCAATACTGACCATAGAGGCCCATTTCACCAAAGCCCACCAATACTGACCATATATAAGGGCCCATTTCACCAAAGCCCACCAATACTGACCATATATAAGGGCCCATTTCACCAAAGCCCACCAACACTGACCATAGAGGCCCATTTCACCAAAGCCCACCAATACTGACCATATATAAGGGCCCATTTCACCAAAGCCCACCAATACTGACCATATATAAGGGCCCATTTCACCAAAGCCCACCAACACTGACCATATATAAGGGCCCATTTCACCAAAGCCCACCAATACTGACCATATATAAGGGCCCATTTCACCAAAGCTCACCAATACTGACCATATATAGAGGCCCATTTTACCAAAGCTCACAAATACTGCCATATATAGAAGGCCCATTTCACCAAAGCCCACCAATACTGACCATAGAGGCCCATTTCACCAAAGCCCACCAATACTGACCATATATAAGGGCCCATTTCACCAAAGCCCACCAACACTGACCATAGAGGCCCATTTCACCAAAGCCCACCAATACTGACCATAGAGGCCCATTTCACCAAAGCCCACCAATACTGACCATATATAAGGGCCCATTTCACCAAAGCCCACCAACACTGACCATAGAGGCCCATTTCACCAAAGCCCACCAACACTGACCATAGAGGCCCATTTCACCAAAGCCCACCAATGCTGACCATAGAGGCCCATTTCACCAAAGCCCACCAACACTGACCATAGAGGCCCATTTCACCAAAGCCCACCAATGCTGACCATAGAGGCCCATTTCACCAAAGCCCACCAACACTGACCATAGAGGCCCATTTCACCAAAGCCCACCAATGCTGCCATATATAGAGGTCCATTTCACCAATGCTGACCATACAGAGAAGCCAGTTTCACCAAAGCAGGAGGAATTGTGCATTATAAAGAGCTATTGGGCTGCAACAGGGGCAAAATACGGTTCTTGCAAAGGGGTCTCTGCCTACACACAAGATAAACGTTCAGCCGATGGTTCTGGCAGCTCGCCCTCTCTAGATTCGCTCCCTACACAAGTGCTGGGAATGGCCATGGCTTTTGAGTTTTTAATGGAGAGATAAGAAAAAGCCGCCACTGCCAGACCTGCATACAGGATGAGCTGTCGAAATGTCAACTGCCCGATCTTTCTCTGCCCCAACATTACCTGATGTGTAGGTGAGGGGAATAGTCTTGAATTTCTCCATACAGAAATTCATCTGATGTTTATGGAGTCCTTAAAAAGGGGGTGTTCCTATTTTAAGATCCTACCCATTATGTAGTAGGTGTAATATTAGCAAATACCGCCAATTAGACATGTAGTCTAGGTTTCCTGATTCGTGGTCGCTTACCTCATGTGCAGGGCATTGCAGTAGCCATGGTTACGGCCACAAAAAGTCACTCTACGAGTGGTCATAACCATGGATACCCAAGCTGCAGCAATGCCCTGCACATGAGGTAAGAGACAGCTTTCTTGATTCATCTATAATATAATGCTAGGAGCGTCACTGTCTGAAGCCTTTATACACTAAGCAAGCGCGATGTGCCTGCGCAGTCTGGACCCCACAGAGTTACGCATCTGGCCGTAGCGTAGCTGCCGGGGGGCAGAGGGGGACATCACCCCGGTGCTCAGAGGGGGCCCACCCGGAGCTACGATGCTGTAACTGTATTGGTGCACAGCGCGCCGATACAGTTACATTCTGTGGCAGAGGGAGGGAAGGAGGGCTACGCTCCTCCTATCATCCCCCTGTCAGTGTCTGACGTCACCGACACTGACAGGGGGCGCGATGTCACTGCCCGGCGCCCGTGGTCCGGAGGTGAGCGGGAGCAGTGCAGGAACCAGGAAGAAGAGGTGAGTATATTGTTTTTCTTTATGGGGGCTGCCTTATATTACAGGGTCTGCCTGTGGGGGGGTGCTGCCTTATACTACAGGGTCTGCCTATGGGGGCTGCCTTATGCTATAGAGTTGACAAAATGGGGGTGCAGGATGGGAGCAGCACATGACAGAATGGGGGCGCAGGATGGGAGCAGCACATGACAGAATGGGGGCGCAGGATGGGAGGAGCACATGACAGAATGGGGGCGCAGGATGGGAGCAGCACATGACAGAATGGGGGTGCAGGATGGGAGCAGCACATGACAGAATGGGGGTGCAGGATGAGAGCAGCACATGACAGAATGGGGGTGCAGGATGAGAGCACATGACTGGATGACGGCACAGGAAAGAGTAGCATATGACAAGATGGAGGTTCACAAAACAGGATGAGGGCACAGGATGGGGGCGCAGGATGAGAGCAGCACATGACAAGATTAGGGCGCAGGATGGAAGCAGCACATACCAGGATGGAGACCGTATACCAATATAAATGCTCGCCACCCGGGCGTAGAACGGGTTCAATAGCTAGTTATGCTATATTTCTAATTGGAGGCATTTGCTAATATTGCTACATATTGGGAAAGGATCTTGGATATGGGAATACCACTAAGGCATCATAGTGAAAGGAAAAAAATAAATAAATAAAGGGGGCAGGAAGTTGATTTTTTGAATGAAACTTAATATGCCATTTCTCCGCTATTTCAGATCACATTTTTAGCAGTTTTTAGTAAAAGTTAATGCTGAATTTTACGGCACAGGGATGATCACTAAAGAGAAAACAGAAAAAAAAAACAAGAGAAAACAAAAAGAAAAACACACAAATCGGTAGTAACTGTCAAAACGCTCAGAAGAGCATGCAAAAAAACAAAAAACCAAAATAAACAACCATTCTACAGGAAAGCACATATACATACATTTAGTTCTATATGAACAGTGAACTGTTGTCATGGCAACAGGGAAAAATATTCAGGACAAAACGCTAAGGAAAGTGACCTAGCAACCCTCCACAGAGTTACCGCTGCTGTTATGAAAGCCCTTAATCTGAAAAGCTGGTGTGGAAAAAGTCTAAACGGAATCTATGATCATGCAGAGGTACAGGGCTTTTGTGAGGGGTGAAGGAGTTGGTCCTCCAGAAACGTTCAAGTTCCCCTGAGTGCTTTAAAAAAATAAATAAAAATCTTCGCTGTTAAATCCAGTGATCCACTGCCGCAGTGATGTCCTGTCCATTATTCACAGGAGTGTAATCACCATTGAGGCCAGCGACAGGCAGCAGCGGTCACAAAAAGGTATAAAGTCATCACTGCGGAAGTAGATGGCTCTACTGGGATGTCTGATGATTCAATTATTTAATAAACATTCCCTACTCCTTCAAAATTTTACATAATCTTAAAGGAATCAGATTTTAGACCTGATGAGGCTGGTGTACTTGGGAGCAAAAAAACCCCACGTATAATTTTTAGCATTTTATAACCAGTCTTACAAGTACTGAAAGCGTAAAATCGAGGGAATTAATTTTCTGCCCACCTAGTCAGGTTGCCAGTTGCAGCTTGCACTGAGCAGTGTGAGATCTCAGGAGCAGCAGGGAGGAGGAACACTGAGGAACGGTCAATTGGGCTGGTGGGAGGAGATTCAGCAGCGAGGACAATTCAATCATTTTAGGAGAGAGGAGGGGAACTGACAAAAAAAGTTTCACAACCAATAAGTATCAGGAACAAGATCGCTTTAAAAACTTAAATCAGTTTGTATTGAAAAATCTTTAGTGGTCTAGACCATTGGCAATTTAGGGCTGTTAAGATTTACAGAATCCTACAAATTTAGGTTTTAATTTTCATATCCAACATTACATTTTTGGTATCCTGTGCAGAGTCCAAAAAATAGCGACCTAGGCCCATACGAGTCACAAGCAGCATGAGAAGTCACAGGGAATCTTAAGTATTCAACCCCACTATAAACTTTCACTAAGCCTTCCTTGAAGGAGCCTACAACTTCCTCCCAAAGGACAACTCTACTCAATTCAGCCACATTCAATTCAAGGATCCAAAGTAGCAGTCTATAATTTAGCAACCCAACAGGTTTTACTCAAAAAATAAAAAGTCTTATTGAAGGGTCAGGAAAGCTGGACATGACCTGTTGGCTGTCTTTGGCCAGCTTTACAGGCGGTGCTCCTTGGGGGGAAACAAGTATGCAAATTAAAACATTACTTGACACTAGAGAAAGCTTTGTGGAGTAGACTTCATTTGCATGCCTTTATCCCAGAGAACACTGCCGTTAAGTCTCCGCACACCAGATGTCTCGCCACCTTTGTATGAAGTAGCTACAAACCTGAATGGAGGAGATACAGATTCTCCTTTTGGGACATCTTGCAGTTGTAAGACGGTCTTCCAGGAAACGATCCTGGGTAAAACACCGGAGGAGGGTAGCCGATTATAGGAGATACTGGAGAGAGAGTTCTCTTCCATTTGGAGGGGAGTTCAACTGCGTGCCCATCTCAGGGAGCTTTGGCTCCAAGACTCCATACATCTGGACCACCACATTAAGAATCCGAAGCCTTCAAAATGCTTTACCATTTATTTCCATTCGGCAGCAATTTCATTCAAGAAATTTGCAACACACTTCTTGGTGTTTGGCCTACTGGATCATTTGGCTTCGATCACCAAAAAGGGCCGACCCTTGGATCCCAAGTGATTAATAACAGTTGAGTAGCGATGCGGTAAAACTACCGCCAACCTGTTGCTAGAAAGTAATCGCAATGCTGAAGATTTTGCCTCCTGGGTGACAGTTTTGGTCACACTGACAAATAACAATTTTACATCCAACGAAAGCCAAGTCAGAGTGCAAGTGGAAGACGACTCATCGTGCCAGCTTTTTTAGCCAACAACCCATCTCTAAGGCCCAATGTCTCAGCTTTTATTTTGAGGGGTACATTGCTAGCAAAAATTAAAGCAAAAAACCCTTAAAAACGTCATTGTGGTGCCAACAATGGAAGATCACAGCGCACGTTAGAAGCTTTCCCGATTGCCCTTTACAAAAAGCCTTCACACAGATCTACCGCTGACATTTCCAAGCGTCACCACTGTCTTGATTGCTTTTTCTTCTTATTTATCACACTTTAACTTCCCTAGAAATTGTTCAAACCAAGTAGAAGATGTGCAAATCACACATTGAATTTCAATTAACCTTCGGCTGAGCTCCGGTTCCCTATACTGTGAAGGCAACAATCGTTCCGCAGGCTGTGCCATTTATACGGCTATGTAGTCTATTCAGTATGGTGACCCCAAGTGTAAGGAGGCACAGCAGGCAGCAATGCCATACATTCACATTAAAAACATTTTGCTCTGTGAACGGGATAGGTACAAAGACCTCTACTGCTGCAGTCTTCTACGTAACTAGAGCCCAACCTCTAGGAGGAGACAATAAAATGGATTTAAGCCAAAACCGGTGATTTATTGGCTTATGGCTCTTACTGGACCCAACAGCTTTTCTGTATCTGAGCATATTCTAGATGCCTTCATTTGCGAGTTCCTCCCGAGTCCTTTAGAAGAAATCTATAAAAGCTTAACTCCAGGAGGGTAAAAATGGGTTAACCAAGCAGGAGGAATTCGAGACCGTTTCCTTCGTGCGACATCAGAGGAGTTTGCTCGCAGGCAGAGGAACGCGGAGCACAAAAATCAGTGGTCACGTCACATCCAGCCATCTTCAAATCAAGGAGTATTATGTAACTGGGCGCTCGCAGCAAAGGACAAGTCATTGGAGATGGCAACGTCACATCAATGCCATGTCTTGTGATGTACAAAAGAATATTTTGGGGTTTTTTCTTTTTATTGCCCTTCTAAAGCAAAGACACCACACAACACAAAGTCAACCAAACAGAACACAGAATATCAGGGGGAGAAAAAAAGGCAAAAAATTAGCACATTACGCCCATGGGATACCTTTATACACTTTAGTCATGCAAGATGCCCGTAAGGCAAAAAAAAAAAAAAGGAACATACTAGAAGACGATAAATACAGCCTCCCACCTCCATTACTCAGATTTCCCTCACAGGTCATATATATTGGGTGACAGCTTTAGAGTCATGGGTAAAATCCTTTATTAGTTGCCTTTTTTTTTTTTCAGGGAAAGCGAGGAGTTTAAGGTTTGGCTTTCCAACTAAAGCCATGGTTGTGATAACAGGGGTCTTACAGATGGGACCCCAGCAATTCCAAGAATGGGGCTCTAAAATAAAACAAAAAACAACTTACTTTAGAATGAAACGGGAGGTGTACATACTTAACCTCTGCTCCATTCATGGTCTATGGAACTGCTGGGAGTAGTTTGACACTTGTTCAGCTTTTTCTGGTAGTTCCAGGTAAAATAGTGGTCAATCATGCACGCATCTGCTGCTGTCAAGATGGTGTCCTGCAGAACCCAATTCTTGGGATTTTAAGGAGTCCGATCGGTTAGATCCCAAGTCATCAAGTTAGCTCCTAACGTATAACTTCCTATGGGAATAACCCTTTAGGTATCATGTGAAAGCAGAGATATTACAAGCGAAAATATTTTGATTAAAAAAAAACACCCTCGGACAAACTCAAAGGTCTTCCACTGACCACAGCCTCCAAGGAAGCTCCCAGAAAAACAGCCAAGAGAAAAATTGAGACTGGCCATCTAATCTCATGACCTAATAAAATAGCTATGCTGATGCTTGGCCTCGAGCTCTGTCTCCATCACAGCCAAAATTTACTCAACAAATAAAGAACCAAAAAACACAATATACAGAACTCAACCATTACTGATCAGCGAAGGTGCTCAGATAAGGTTATCCAAGTATGCTCAAGTGCCAATCAAGTGACTTCTACAGCGGGAACTCAAACCTATAACTTGATCACAACGAACAGCAGCGAGACATGCAGCCGTGGTTACTCGAATATAGGTTTCGAGCACGCCAGAGACGCCATGTTAGCACGCAAGCAAGCTATGATAAAACCTTAACCAAGCGTTTTCGTAAGTGTAGGGACATTGTCACACAAGGCTTCGGTGCCCAACTATCTCTCTGCTCATATAGATTGAAAGGGTAAGCAGGGGACCACATTACATCTTTAAAGCTGAACCTACATCTTTAAAAAAAAAATCCACCTTCGTGCTTTCTAATTAGTGGTGCTTGACAATCTGCAGCATGATGAGGTTGCTCAAGAAGACTATGAACTTTCTAAAAAATATGACCATGACATCTGACTCCACGAGTAGACTACAAACCTTCACTTTAATGATGGGCTGCTGTGGACTCCTTACAAGGGTTATCAACTGCTAGATCCGATAACATGATTCCAGACACTCAAGTATTACATGACGATCATGGAAGCGAATAATCCACCATGTATTATGGGTGCTTCTTCTTGCCACCTACATAATTAAAAAAAAAAAAAAGTTGACCTGAGCAAGGGGAGGACCAAATTGTCCACAGTCTGGTGGTACCTCATCTGAAGGCTTTTTCTTCCAACTATGGCAACCTGTATTTCCAGAGGGCCACAAGACTAAGGCCACCATTTCTGGATGAAGCCAAGTAGATACTATTTGGAGTCAGGAATGTCATATCAGCTGCATTATGGAGGTTGCGAAGAATGAATTGTTGAATTTTAAGCAGATTTAGAGTTCCGAAGTCTAGACGAGCCAAGTGACAACCCCAAGACTGTCAACAAGCTTTCCAAGAACCACGAAGACCACTGCTCATCGCGTTCATTACCAGTGATTCCATCATCACTTTCCTAAGTGGTTACGCCCCGGGTCCTCTAGCAGCAATCCTGTTTTGCAGTTTTTCATTGCGGCAGTGTTTGCAGCAGCCCAGGGTGGAACATTATGGGTGTATACAAAAGCGGTGGCACCTTCTCACGCCGATATGTAATTATAGACGATTTTTTCTAATTCCTCCCCAAGGCAATTCTTGGGAGTACAGAGGAGCGAGGCAATTATTGATTTGTCTGATGCCTCAAAGAAGGTTCTCAAGCAGTTTGCTGCTATATATTGAGCTTGCCATGCAGGCATTATCGTGGTGCACCAGCGTTATGATGGGTATTTGTGTCTGTTCTGTGATGAAATCTGAAGGTATAAAATGCTATACCGCCACTATAGTGGCAACAGAGGGAACTACCGTAATCGATGCTCCACTAAAGAAAGCCCATGTTTTGCATAGGACTGCAAGACGTTATCATAAAAGAATCTGGTAATCACCTCTACACCTCATTTATTACCAGGTCTGCCCCACATTGTAGCCGAGAGATAAAGGAAACAACAACGTACAGCGCATCCCCTCTGCTCGGAGCCGCGGCAGGCCTGCTATTCCCAAGGTCATGCATCTATTCCCTGGGCTCCTCGTTGTTCTAAATAAGGATGTAATAGCGCCTGCAAGACATCAATTGGACGGTATCCTTAGCCATTCAGGAGGGTCCACGGGGACGCGAAGCCCTGAATATTCTGCAGATGCGATAACTGGTATTAGCTTACTTTCCACCAGTCAACCATGATGAGAAGAAAAAAAAAAAAAAAGAGGAGTTATTCACTAGGCTTAGTGCTGACTTAACAGGGAGAAAAAAAAAATTCACATTTTTCTCTTTACAAATTTAAGAAAATTACAAACACTATAAGGCATCAATAGGTTTGCTGGGTCAAAAAAAAAAAACAAAATGTTTGTCACAAGATACTGCGCAACATTTTAAAAACCACAAGTTAGATGGCGCCACGCTCAATGGGATTGCGCCACAAGCAAAGGGTTTCACAAATTGACACATGACCCTCGTCGTTAACCCCCCTTACACCACTACCTTTGTACAGATGGCTCACCGGAAGGGATTTCCTATAGCCGCAGAAGCCGGGGGGGGGGGGGGGGGGGGGGAAGTTGCGTCTTTAGAGTTGACAGCTGCATCTCAAGAAGCCCAAGACGCCATAATCGGATTTTAAAAATGGGATGATGAGCAGACAGTCTTAGGAAATGTGAGGAAGGCTAAACTATACGCTAGTGCTGCATTTGTTGGAGAGGGGAATTGCCCAAAAAGCTATTCCCATGGAGGAGGAGATTACTATCGGAAATACTTCGTTTATGAACCAATAGCGATCTGGATTACCCATTTTGAACCTTGTGGTCAATTTTCTGCGCTACCCTGATTTAAAGGCACGGTTATACAAACACCGAAAAAAGCTGCGCGAGCCACAGTCCAGACGCCCCATTATGGTAAAAATTTGCTTTAAATTGTACTTGACTACACTTTCTTCCTTTCACCACTATGAATGCAGATGAGATAAGGCCTCATCTGTCTATAAGTGTACACTTTAGCGAATGGGTGTGGTCCTCAATGACAGATAGCAAAAGGGTGTGGTCCTCAAAGAGAGACACACAAATAGAAAAGATGACCACCCCCACTAATTAAAAAACAAAACAAAAAAAAAACACCACACTGCTCTTTCCTGCGAGTGTGCCTCCTTCCTAGGACAGAGCGGCACGTGAATAAAAGTTAACCTACACATTTAGCGTATGTGAACACGTCAGGATTTCTTGCAGAAAATTCCTGAGGAAAACTGGACATTTTCTGCAAGAAGTCCGCATGTGTTTTTGACGCTTTTTTTTGCGTTTTTTTTTCCCGGAGCTTCCCAATGCATTAAATAGCGGGAAAAACGCGAAAAATCCGCAAAATTAATTAACATGATGCGTTTACCGTGATGAGTTTTTTTTGGTGAAAAAAACGCATCATGTGCACAAAAATTGCAGAATGCATTAAAAAGGATGGGATGCAAAGGTATGTGTTTTTATCGTGTTTTTATAGCAGAAGAAACTGCAACGTGTGCACACAGCCTTAAAACAGAAGCTCTACCAAAAAAAAAAAAAAAAAATTATATATATATATATATATATATATATATATATATATATATATATATATATATATATATATATATATATATACACACACACACATATATACACACATATATACATACACACATATATACACACATATATACAGTGCCTAAAAGTAGTATTCAACCCCCTGCAGATTTAGCAGGTTTAATAAGATGCAAATAAGTTAGAGCCTTCAAACTTCAAACAAGAGCAGGATTTATTAACAGATGCATAAATCTTACAAACCAAAAAGTTTTGTTGCTCAGTTAAATTTTTATAAATTTTACACATAAAAGTGTGGGTCAATTATTATTCGACCCCTAGGTTTAATATTTTGTGGAATAACCTTTGTTTGCAATTACAGCTAATAATCGTCTTTTATAAGACCTGATCAGGCCGGCACAGGTCTCTGGAGTTATCTTGGCCCACTCCTCCATGCAGATCTTCTCCAAGTTATCTAGGTTCTTTGGGTGTCTCATGTGCACTTTAATCTTGAGCTCCTTCCACAAGTTTTCAATTGGGTTAAGGTCAGGAGACTGACTAGGCCACTGCAACACCTTGATTTTTTGCCTCTTGAACCAGGCCTTGGTTTTCTTGGCTGTGTGCTTTGGGTCGTTGTCTTGTTTGAAGATGAAATGACGACCCATCTTAAGATCCTTGATGGAGGAGCGGAGGTTCTTGGCCAAAATCTCCAGGTAGGCCATGCTATCCATCTTCCCATGGATGCGGACCAGATGGCCAGGCCCCTTGGCTGAGAAACAGCCCCACAGCATGATGCTGCCACCACCATGCTTGTCTGTAGGGATGGTATTCTTGGGGTCGTATGCAGTGCCATCCAGTCTCCAAACGTCACGTGTGTGGTTGGCACCAAAGATCTCGATCTTGGTCTCATCAGACCAGAGAACCTTGAACCAGTCAGTCTCAGAGTCCTCCAAGTGATCATGAGCAAACTGTAGACGAGCCTTGACATGACGCTTTGAAAGTAAAGGTACCTTACGGGCTCGTCTGGAACGGAGACCATTGTGGTGGAGTACGTTACTTATGGTATTGACTGAAACCAATGTCCCCACTGCCATGAGATCTTCCCGGAGCTCCTTCCTTGTTGTCCTTGGGTTAGCCTTGACTCTTCGGACAAGCCTGGTCTCGGCAAGGGAGGAAACTTTCAAAGGCTGTCCAGGCCGTGGAAGGCTAACAGTAGTTCCATAAGCCTTCCACTTCCGGATGATGCTCCCAACAGTGGAGACAGGTAGGCCCAACTCCTCGGAAAGGGTTTTGTACCCCTTGCCAGCCTTGTGACCCTCCACGATCTTGTCTCTGATGGCCTTGGAATGCTCCTTTGTCTTTCCCATGTTGACCATGTATGAGTGCTGTTCTCAAGTTTGGGGAGGGTCTTATAGTCAAAAAAGGCTGGAAAAAGATAATTAATCCAAACATGTGAAGCTCATTGTTCTTTGTGCCTGAACTACTTCTTAATACTTTAGGGGAACCAAACAGAATTCTGGTGGGTTGAGGGGTTGAATAATAAATGACCCTCTGAAAAGACTTTTCACAATTTAAGAAAAAAATAAACAAAGAAATAACATTCTTTTTTGCTGCAGTGCATTTCACACTTCCAGGCTGATCTACAGTCCAAATGTCACAATGCCAAGTTAATTCCAAATGTGTAAACCTGCTAAATCTGCAGGGGGTTGAATACTACTTGTAGGCACATATATATATATATATATATATATATATATATATATATATATATATATATATATATATATATATATATATATATAATTATGGCAACAGACAGGTCCTCATTAAAAGCTCTTCATAGTTTCCTACACGGGCACCATAGGGACACCGTGCAATGTGGGTTGACCGTAAAACCTAAACCAGCACACCTCACCTTTAGCTAAGGCGTAAACCCTCACATACATGCACACTCTGTCTGATTGAGTGTTTACTTTAATGGGCAAAAGGGAGTGGGCAGAGTCCTACAATGGTGGCTTGTGTAACATGGGAATAACTGGATCAGATTCTGAATAGTTTCCCACAATGTCATCCAAGGTTGGCCTGGCCCACCAGAAACATGGCGATTCCTCCGGTGGCCCTGGCTTCTTCAGGAGGGCTCATAGTGCAAACCTTGCAGCAGCTAGGTTGAGAAAGGTGGGCCCTCAGAATCAAATCCTCTGATGGGCCCAATGTTCTTCAGTCTGACACAGATATCATCCGCAGGAAAAAGCCCCACACACAAAAAGGAGGGTCACCTGGTGGGATCAGTCAACATTAATATGTATGGGAGCCTATAGGTACTCCATATTACAGGAAATTGGGCGTACTTGGGTTATGACCTTACATTGCCAAGACGTGTCTGGTTACGTAGAGTCCTCCATACATTTGTGGCTGGATGGTTCTAAAGGAGAATCACGCCTCCCACCCAATAATAAAAATCAGTCCTCCTTTCTTCAAGGACCCTTTCACCACCAATCAGAGCTCAGCTTTCATTTTTTCAACAGCTGGGATAAACTGAAAGCCGCATTGTGATTGGGGCAGATGGCAGATGTCCCACGGCAACCAAATTCTTTCTATTGCTTCACTTTACATCCTGTATTCTGGGAAGAGCCTGGACTGACTAGATCATACCGAACTTGCCACGCGCCTCACCTTTGGGCCATTGTACGATTTTCTTTTATCTGACCAGTTCAGCAGTGAAATGGTTAATATGGGAGCCATTAAAGTCTCCAGATTGTAACCTGTGGCGATCTGCACCCTTGTATAATGGAGCGGAAGGATCAGCAGGACCCTGGTTCAGTGGTCACACCGGTAGTCCGTGGCCACTGGCCCACGAATCTCCTACCCGCCATCTCTTGTGATCAGTAGGCCCAGCGACTCACACAATGGGGAGGGGTGGTCACAGCGGAGGGGCCCTGGTAGCCGACAGGTGGGAGCTTTGCAGGGCTCTGGTCAGGTGGCTACCAACATGGCCGCCCGACCAAGATTCTGAAAATTACAGCCATGGGGTGAATGCCATGTTGCCGAACGTGCTTCCATGAACACAAGAGCTAATATTTTTTTTTTTGGACAGAGACTTGTGGCCATTGCAAAAAAAGAGTAAAAAAAAAAAAAAACTCTATAAAAGTTTTATTATTTCAGACAGCACACCAATGCAATCAGTGTTTCGTCCCAATTTTTTATTATTATTTTTAGATTCTTAGTTGCTAGACATAATTTGCCTACAAGAGGGGGGGGGGGGGGGAAACAAAAAAAATATAAAAAAAATCACACATGGATGGAAGTAGACTAAGAATGGGTGAATGTTGGATCCAGCGCACCATTTACCTGCATACCTCGTCCAATTGACACTAAGTTTGTTTTTTCTGTTTCCTCTCTTTTGGGTTTGTTTTTTCTGTTTCCCCCTCTGTTGGATAGCTATGTCCCCAAATATATAAAAAGGTACAAGCCTTCCCCTTTATCTGGGCGTATACCACAAGACACCTGTGGGTGTAGCTTTATTTCGATTGGTCTTTTTCCCCTGATGCTGGCCAAACACCCACAAAAGTTGTGGTATACGCCCAGATGGTTGAAGGAACAATTTTCAGCTTTATTTCGGGGAGGCAGAACTTTGCAACTGCATGGCACAGTAATAAGGGAATTTATCCATCCATTTATCCAAACATCAGTGATTGGCAATCAGGATCATGGGGTGCATTAAAAGAGGTCTGGATACACATGATGAGAGCATTATACTGCCTCTGCACAAATCCCAGATTAGACCACACATGGAGGACTGTGTACAGTTTTGGGCACCGATGCTCAGGAAGGATATAATGGAACTAGAGCGAGTACAAAAGGAGGACAACAAAATTAATAAAGGGGATGGGGAAACCACAATACCCAGAGATTAGCAAAATTAGGATTATTTAGTCAAGAAAAAAAAAAAAAATGACTGGGGCGATCTAATAACCATGTTTTGTAACTATGATTTAAGCTCTCAAAATTAACAGTGAGGAAATATTACTTAAATGATTCTCTCCCAAACGGGGGGCAGCAGGGGAGTCCTGCTTAAGTCACCTGACCGCTGCAGTCAATCACTGGTATTGCAGCTGGTGTAGACCATGGAGCAGCATCCACTTTGTCTAGGTGGGGTCTGATTCTTATGTAGTTTTTATAAGAGCCAAGCATCTAAAAAAAACACTGAGAAAATCATTTTAAGATGCTTGGATCTAAAAAAAAAAAAAAAAAAAAATTATTATATGAGAATCACAGATTCCACATGGATCCTGCTCCATGGTCTACACCAGCTGCAATACCGATGCAGCCAGTGATTGACTGCAGCGGTCAGGTGACTGCAGCAGGACATCATTTGATTTTTCCCCACCATACGATCTTTAAAGTCACGTGATCACTGCAGCCAGGAACTGGTGGAACGTAACTTCCTTTTCCTGTATGCTGTATACAGGTGGGTGTTAGGTGACTACCAATTATTATTATTTATTTTTTTTTTTTTGCCTAAGCACCCAAAATAAGGTTATATGGAATTTTTCAGTGTGGGAAAACTGCTGCAATGCAAAGTGTGATATGTGCATCAAATTATGAAGTCTGCCTCCTGTAGGCCGATTTTTCTCATTTATATGGTAAAAAGAAAAAAAAAACAAAAAAAAAAAAAAAAACACCACCACAATGTGACTGTCACGGCTACCTGGGTAACGGGAGGACGGAGAATACACTTATGTATGGACCATGCAGAACACAGCTGGCGCAGCCTTTAGAACAGGAAGGAACTGACACCACAAGAAAACTAAAGATAAGCACCAACAATCTCCTGCAACCATCACTACTGCAAAACAGTAAGAATGCGGACTACAACTTCCAGCACGAACTGATCAGAACTGCACCTTCATGAACAGTCGGGGCCACAGGTTGCTCATCTTCATCCCAAAACAGTAACGCAGCGGCCTCCTCCCCATCATCTGTGCAACATCAAGGACCATAGGTGGCACTCAGCTCTGCTACATCACACACAGGAGGGACCGGCGAGCCCCTTACAGCCTACACAAGCCAAAACCGCAATATACAATTCCTCGAAGGCAAGAGAAGGAGAGGGCGGCCATTTGTTTACTAGGGTACTAAAAAAAAAAAAAAAAAATAGAAAAAAAAAATTATTATATAAATCCACAGCAATAAAATAAACAGACTAAGCATTGTGGGTTACAATCTGATTTGTCGCCGTCAAACATAAAAACAGGTTTGACACCCTGAATTCTTCCGAGTCTCCACCCTACAGAATAAACCTTCCGCAGAGATCTAGAAGGAGCGGTGGACCTCTTTATATGCTAATAAAGCAGGCAGCCTTGTGGTCGATACATGATCAGCCATTGTTCCCAGACCAGGGACAGGGCAAAAACATTAAACAGATGCAGATATATCCAAAAAATAATAATATATTGCATGTACAAATCAAACTTGCATAATACAAAAAATAAAAAAAAATTCATAAAGACTTTTTTGAATGACGAACGATGTATTTTGCAGTAAGGTCGACCATAACCTTAATCGAGCCGACTGCTGCACAGAACAATGCCTCTAAAAATCAGGAAACACAAGCCTAGTCGGAACGGTAGGGAGCAAGCGACCCCGCAGTCACCCCCTTAATATTAAAAAGCTGCTAGCTCCCCCCAAGCCTTCAGTGAGCCGAAGGAGTGACATATGGCAAGCTCTATAGGTTGCAAAAAAGAAATGGAAACAAAACCAAGACCACCGTGTTCTCCAAGCCAGACCCCCGCCACTAAACCCCCCCTTGGTTGCAAAGGGGTTAATACACATATCCCCTCGAAGAGTAGGTTTTAATGTAACTTACATTTTTCTGACGCCAAGGGGAAAAAGTTCCAGGCGTGCATTCTAAGCACCAAACAACCACTAGAAGCAATTTCCTTCCGACGAACTTCAAGCCACAGGGGTTTGGTTTTTTATATATCTTTAAAAGCCAAAAGAATAAAAAACCCACAAAAAAAAAAAATAAAATAAAAATTAGCTTTTCCTCGTCCAAGTCTCGAAATATATCCCAGCGATACTCTCGTAGTAGATCCTACGGCAGATAAGGATTCCTCTCAATCAATGCAGGACCAAGTGGAACCTCCATCACAGATCCTTATTAAAAAAAAAGATAAAAAAGGAACAAAAATAAAAAAGGAATATTTTGCATTTGGGTGTATGTTTGTGAATCTTCGCTGTCTCCCGGCACGAGCTGAGACAAATTAAGGTTTTTTTTGCTGATCCTAGCAATTATTTCCCCCCCACCCTTTCGAAACGAACAGATTTTTATTTCCTCTTGGAAAGTTCTTTCCGGGGAAGAAAAAAAAAAAAAAAAACAGCCACACACTTTTTCAGTTGGGATTATGATCTCAACTTAATGCGGTTGTAGTGCCAAGGGGTGGGGGGAACGAAGAAGAAGAATTAGAAGGAGGGTAAAGAGTAAGCCAGTTAAAAAAAATCATAAAAAAAAAATCTGGGCTTCGAAACCAACATGTGTCAATTGTACTGGAACCACACACTATTTAACCCCTTTCCGACCAGGACCTATGTCTGGCAAAACAAAGCAATTCATTAAAAAAAAAATAATAATATTAAAAATTCACCCCCCAAGTGTAGCGTTACCTGCGATCCATAGAACGTCCAAAAAATAAATAAATAAAAAAAAAAAACATAAGTTTTAAAGCCTGATATTCATGCGGCCAGAAATCATATCCATGCAAATGCACCCAAAAAAAAAAAATATATAAAATTAAATCACGTGACGGGTAAAAAAAAAAATAAAAAAATAAAGTGTGAAGGCAGTGATGCAGCTAGAATTGGTCCGGCGGACATTGCTCCATCAGCAGCGCTGGGATATTAATAATCCCCCCATTCTGCACCCAATCTCTCATTGACACACACAAAAGCCAGAGAGGAATGAAGCAGGGACAGAGGTGGGAAGGGGGATGGGACAACAATGTATCCACAAGTCACAAGGAAATAACAATGAGATGAGCTTTAATGTGCCATTACCTAGAGGCAACCCCTTGTTTAGCAAGTGAGAACTTCCCATTGAGGTGTGGGGTGTCCAGCCTTTCTAAAAATGACTGAGATATGGAGAATTAATCCCAAGCATATGGCCGCCACTTCAATTTTTCCCAGAAGTAAAAAAAAGACACACACAGGCGCACACTGCCCAAATGTGACTGTCTCTGCAAGAGTGGGAGAGGCGGGAGGGGAGGAGACGCTTCTGCAAGAGGAAAAAAAAAAATCTGATGTTTCTAAGCTGCAGCAGAGGGAAGGGCCAGGCGGGAGGGAGGGAAAAATACAAATGTCACAGGATATAGATGTACAAGGTGGAGAATGTACATTTTATAGAGAAGACTAATTTTAACAATATTCACATCGTAAAAATGCAGTTTCCTGTATTGGGTTAAAATGAGGGATGGGGGTATAGAGAGAAGGCTAGGAAGGGGGTAAAGAGAGAAGGCTAGGAAGGGGGAAGAGAGAAGGCTAGGAAGGGGGAAAAGAGAGAAGGCTAGGAAGGGGGAAAAGAGAGAAGGCTAGGAAGGGGGTAAAGAGAGAAGGCTAGGAAGGGGGTAAAGAGAGAAGGCTAGGAAGGGGGTAAAGAGAGAGGGCTAGGAAGGGGGTAAAGAGAAGGCTAGGAAGGGGGTAAAGAGAGAAGGCTAGGAAGGGGGAAAAGAGAGAAGGCTAGGAAGGGGGAAAAGAGAGAAGGCTAGGAAGGGGGAAAAGAGAGAAGGCTAGGAAGGGGGTAAAGAGAGAAGGCTAGGAAGGGGGTAAAGAGAGAAGGCTAGGAAGGGGGTAAAGAGAGAAGGCTAGGAAGGGGGTAAAGAGAGAAGGCTAGGAAGGGGGTAAAGAGAAGGCTAGGAAGGGGGTAAAGAGAAGGCTAGGAAGGGGGTAAAGAGAGAAGGCTAGGAAGGGGGAAAAGAGAGAAGGCTAGGAAGGGGGAAAAGAGAGAAGGCTAGGAAGGGGGAAAAGAGAGAAGGCTAGGAAGGGGGAAAAGAGAAGGCTAGGAAGGGGGAAAAGAGAGAAGGCTAGGAAGGGGGAAAAGAGAGCGAAGGCTACGAAGGGGAAAAGAGAGCGAAGGCTAGGAAGGGGGAAAAGAGAGCGAAGGCTAGGAAGGGGGAAAAGAGAGAGAAGGCTAGGAAGGGGGAAAAGAGAGAGAAGGCTAGGAAGGGGGAAAAGAGAGAGAAGGCTAGGAAGAGGGAAAAGAGAGCGAAGGCTAGGAAGGGGGAAAAGAGAGCGAAGGCTAGGAAGGGGGAAAAGAGAGAAGGCTAGGAAGGGGGAAAAGAGAGAGAAGGCTAGGAAGGGGGAAAAGAGAGAGAAGGCTAGGAAGAGGGAAAAGAGAAGGCCAGGAAACGGAAATAGAGAAGGCTAATTGCTCAAGCATCAGTTTATCCTCCATCCTTCTAACAAGTCACATGATCAAAAGCCATTTGTGCAAACTAGTTTGCAGCTTCTAGGCCAGATTAGACACCGCACCCATTTACCTCCATGGTGGGATATACAGTGAATATTGGGATCTATACATTACGTATCCTGAATCCAATAGTATCGTGAGGACACTAGCTATTAGAAGAAAAAAAAAAAGAAGAGGCATGGCATTACAGACAATGGGCCCCACTGAAAACCTTGTATTCTAGAGCTGTTGGGCACTTTGTACCTTCATGATCATTAGGCCATTTTCAGTTATTTATAGAGAACTTTCCATCAAGATACTTGATGTCCCCTTGAGAAATCAAGGAAATATCCACGCGAAACGCACGTTGGGGTTGGAACCACCCGGTTTTTATGCGCTGCACTTTCATTCATTGGACAAGACGGCTTTTACTCGATTGAATGTTTGAGTTTTTGGTCAGTTAATATACATGATTGGGTCGCTGTGACCCGATTAGCCATTACCATTTCTTTTGATGGTATATACTGACCTGCGCTGTATATCCTCTACATTTACATCATATTACCAACGCTCAGTCATCTTGTGGACATCACCCTGTTGGATATAGTCAATCCACTGTTCATGTCGTCTGTGTCCTTTTTTAAACAGTTTTTAAAAGTGTGATTTTTTTTCTGTTTAATAAAAAATACAAGCTTTTTAAACCAATACTCCACATTTTTCGCCTTTTCTAAATATTGTATATTGGAGTTTTCCTTTAAATGTGATCAGATAGCACCCACCTGGCGCAAGGTCTCATTGACCATTATGGCACTCGGGATCTGGACACACCCCTTTGCTTTTTTGTTAAAATGTTCAGCTAAATTGCCTTCTATAGCCCCCATGCATTGCACTATATTGCAGACTGTAGAATGATCCCTTGACGAAGCTTGGTACAAAACGCGCGTCGGGAGCTTTTTTCATGGACTAGCGAGACTTTTGCCACTGTGCCTCATTATACCCCATATTTATGAACTTATACTCTTACTTTAGAGTATGTAACTTGGATCATCACTTCTAGGCATGAACTTTTTTTTTTATGCCTTCATATTGGTATCCTAGAATGAAAAAGGTGAATAATATATACCATGAAAAGTTACATTTTGGACTGAAATACAGATTACCAAAATGCATACACATCAACCTCTCAGCTACGAGTGTTGTGTCTTCTACACTGCTCAAAAAAAAAGGGAACTCTAAATAACACATCCGAAGTATCAAAGATATTCTAGTGTCAAATCTTTGATCTAGGTTTTTATTGTTCTCAAATGCATTCCACTATAATGAACACTGTAAATCAAAATTAACTATCCCATGGAGGCCTGGATTTGGAATGATGCTCAAAATCAAAGTGTAAAATTAAATTACAAGCTGATCCAACTTCAGTGGAAATGCCTCATGACAAGGAAAAGATGCTCAGTAGTGTGTGTGGCCTCCACGTGCCTGTATGACCTCCCTACTGTACAACGCCTGGGCATGCTCCTGATGAGGCGGTGGATGCTGAGGGATCTCCTCCCAGATCTGGATTAAAGCAGTCAATTTCTGGACAGTCTGTGGTGTTGGTAGATGGAACGAGACAACGTCCCAGATGTGTTCAATCGGATTCAGGTCTGGGGAATGGGCGGACCAGTCCATACCACCAATGGCTTCATCACGCAGGAACTGCTGACACTCCAGCCACATGAGGCCTAGCATTGTCATACATCAGAAAAAACCCAGAGGCCACAGTCCCAATATATGGTCTCACAAGGGGTCTGAGGATCTCATCTCAGTACCTAATGGCAGTCAGGCTACCTCTGGCAAGCACATGGAGGGCTGTGCGGCCCTCCAAAGAAATGCCACCCCACACCATTACTGACGCACTGCCAGACCGGTCATACTGAAGGATGTTGCAGGCAGCAGAACATTCTCCACATCGACTCCTGGGTGTCACGTACCCAGTGTGATCCTGCTGTCATCCGTGAAGAGCACAGGGTGCCAATGCCGAATCTGCTACTCTTGATGTTCTCTGGCAAATGCCAATCGCCCTGCATGGTGTTGGGCTTTAAGCACAACACCCACTTGTGGACATTGGATCCTCATACCACCCTCATGGAGTCTTTGACAGTTTGAGCAAACACATGGATGTTAGTGGCCTGCTGGATGTAATTTTGCATTGCTCCTCCTTGCACAATGTAGGAGGTAGAGGTGCTGCTGGGTTGTTGCCCTCCTATGGCCCCCTCCACATCTCCTGGTGTACTCGCCTGTTTCCTGGTATCTGTTCCATGCTCTAGATACTGTGCTGACAAACACACTTCTTGCCACAGCTCGCATTGATGAGCCATCCTGGATGAGCTGCACTAGCTGAGCAACTTCTGTGGGTTGTAGACACTGCCTCATGCTACTGGGCAGTACCTCTAGAGGTGAGAGCAATGACAATTTAAAAAAAGTGACCAAAACAGTCAAAAAGGATGAGAACACAAATGGTCTGTGGTCACCCCCTGCAGAACCATTCCTTTATAGGGGTTGTCTTGCCAATTGCCTGTTTATTTGCATAACAGCAGGAGAACTTGATTCACAATCCATGTTGCTTCTCCATAACTGGACAGGTCGATTTCACAGAAGTGTGAGTGACTTGGAGTTAAACAAAATGCAATTATTATTTTTTTTGAGCAGTGCATGTTAACTTTTTTTATTTCAACTTTTAAGAGAATCAATTTTTAGACATCTTTGTGCCTTGCACTTATCTATCATGAGCATAGAGTGGGTGGGCCAAAAATCCACATAAAAATAGTAAAACAGATGAATATGCAAGTATATCAATGGCTGTAGAAGGAGTTAACAGAGCATCCATCAGCGAGTTCCTTGTGACAGGGAGTTGGTAAACTTTGAGCTGTTCTCCGCTTACATAGGACCATACACCACGTCTAAAATTGAATGAAGGTATAAATAAAATAAAAATCAAAAAAATTGGGGTGCCATAAAATATGCATTTGGGTTTCAATACAGATGTTGCACTGCATTTTTTTTTATTTTTTTTTAAAGTACCCACAAACGAGGATAACCTTAACTTTTTTCAAAGCGGTTCATGTATTCACTTTAAAAAATGACCAATTGTGTGCAATAATTATGATTTGCATTTGGTTTCATAGAGAAGGAGAAAAGATAAAAAGTGTGGGCAGGGACACAAAGCAAAGATTTTGTCTGGTTTCTTCCTATGATAGTTAGCTGGCGTGGTCAGCTGACTTCAATAACAGAACTGTATGCAAGCGGCATCTATTAAAGGAACAATCAGGCCTAAATAAAGGCGGATGACTGGAAGGCCTAATAACGGCTCATCGCAGCACCAAATCCCCCAGCCACCCCCATAGATACGTGGTCTCCAGGAAGTCAGACATGAATAACTGCATTATGTGGCTCCGCATAAAAGTTTCAAAGCCGATTTTAATTTTACAGCACTTCCTGCCGCCAGTAATGGCTTCCCATCCCGGAGCTGAACTCTTAATGCAACATCACAACTCAATTATTTATAAAGGAAATTCTCCAACTTGGTAGAAATTTAAAAAATAAAAAAATAAATCTCCCTAGTTCTGCAGTGGTACACCCTCCAGTCTTATGGATCTGTTAGATTTGCCAATCAGGACTCTAGAAAAGTTGGGTGGCTGCTCCCATAAAGCCCGGTTCAGACTAGTAATGCAGCAGGAGACAGCGTTGCAGTCACCGAGCCCACTTACATGGTTTCCTTGCCTACTTGTGAGGACAACATGGTTGCATGAAAATATAGGGTACATATAGCCACTTTCTGTGGGGCATTACCACCATGTGCAGAACTGAGGGGCATAGAGATCGATTATCTATTGGGGCACCAGGAAATACTTCTGATGGCGCACCACTTTTTCCCCCCCCAACGGCGGCAGCGTGCGGGGCAGCAAGGAGCCCAACGGCGGCAGCGTGCGGGGCACCAAGGAGCCCAACGGCGGCAGCGTGCGGGGCACCAAGGAGCCCAACGGCGGCAGCGTGCGGGGCACCAAGGAGCACAACGGCGGCAGCGTGCGGGGCACCAAGGAGCACAACGGCGGCAGCGTGCGGGGCACCAAGGAGCCCAACGGCGGCAGCGTGCGGGGCACCAAGGAGCCCAACGGCGGCAGCGTGCGGGGCACCAAGGAGCACAACGGCGGCAGCGTGCGGGGCACCAAGGAGCACAACGGCGGCAGCGTGCGGGGCACCAAGGAGCCCAACGGCGGCAGCGTGCGGGGCAGCAAGGAGCCCAACGGCGGCAGCGTGCGGGGCACCAAGGAGCACAACGGTGGCAGCGTGCGGGGCACAATGGAGCACTTTTTTGCACCACACAGCAGGGCAGTAATAGGGATCACAATTGCAGAAACCGGCGATGCAGGATGAGGAATTTGTCCCCATCTATTCCAACCTGCACAGAGATGGAAATTTGGGAAGTCAAGGTTATCTGATCTTTGCAGACTACTTGTGGAAGGAAGTAGTCATGGCGGTCTGGGCTAGATGGAAAAGTGAAGGAACTGGAGCATCTATAGTCTCATTCTGCAGGACTGGCATCTAGCACAATACTGTCACCATACGGCGAGATCAGTCTTTATAGCAACTTCTCAATTAACAGCGTGGTCAAATGCTGAGGTGTCCGCTAGAATTCGGAAGCTCACCCCCATAGGTGGAGACAGATACCCAGGTTTGGTGCCCACTCAGGGGTTGTCCCACCTCCTTGTGGTAAACCCTTACTACACGTTCTCCTGTTGTGATGATCTGGCTGGACAGTGGATGGTGTCCTGTGCAGCAGTCTAGTGACCCTCCTGTATCATACCATATAGTGCCCAATTAAAAAAAATATATAACAGTGCCAACGCACAAACCAAGCTATAGACAGATAACCACCATTGTGCTGCCCCTGGCTGCTACACTGTACAGCCCTACTCCAAAACCCAAGCCTGGTCGCACAGCATGGACAGGAGTGTTCTCCCTGCGGACATCACAAGATACACTCCTTGTATAGTGGGTTGCGTATACAGAGGAGCAAGACCACCCACATTCTGTGCAGGAAAGCGCCCACTCTGGAAAACTGGGGTGCAATGGCCCCTCATCTGCATGTCAATTAGTGGTACATTTAACGGCTACAACATGGCTCTAACCATACAGTGCAGTATTGATTCTGGATTGTGGGGGTGACAGACTACCTCTAAGTCACTATTGCGGTAATATTTGTGTATTAGGGGGCAGTTTTTTTTATATAAAGATAGACAATGGACTTCAATGCCAACAGGAAGGATGGGAATGGCTTCACTTAGGCCGGCGTCACACTAGCGAGTTTTATGGACGCAAGAGCGCAGAAAATACGTCCAGAAAATACTCATTACACACGGCCCAATGATTTACAATGGGGCAGCTCCTATCTGCCGTATATTACGCATCCGTAATACACGGCATGTTACGGGCGTAGAAAATCGCAGCATGCTGCGTTTGTCAGCATATAGCGCAAAAAATCCACCAATGAAAGTCTATGGGGGCGAGAAAATTACGGATTGTACACGGACTATGCATGTAACTTGCGAGAAATACGCAGCGGTGTTCTATAGAAAAGCCGGCAATTCAGTGCGGTGTACAGTAAAGATCACACTGACAGGTTAGAATAGGTAGAATAAATGTGTACACATAGAATAGGATAATATACATATATAAACACATACACGCACACTATATATATATATATATATATATATATATATATATATATATATATATATATATATATATATATATATATATATATATATATATATATATATATATATATATATATATATATATATATTCTTATTTATTTTTTTAATTCAGAGATGGATAGCAGAACAGCCGGTAATTCAATTGCCGGCTTTTGCTCTCTCCTTCACAAAACCGACAGGATATGAGACATGGTTTACATACAGTAAACCATCTCATATCCCTTCTTTTATTACATATTCCTCTTTACTAATGTAACAAGTGTTTGTAAAATTTGTGGTCTCTAGCTATTAAAGGGTTTAATCCTGGAAAAAATGGTCGTGGGCTCCCGCGCAATTTTCTCCGTCAGAGTGGTAAAGCCAGTGACTGAGGGCAGATATTAATAGCCTAGAGGGGGTCCATGGTTATTGGCCCCCCTGGCTACAAACATCTGCCCCCAGCCACCCCAGAAAAGGCACATCTGGAAGATGGGAACTTTGCAGAATATTTTCCCAGGCTCGAGTTCATATGAGTTCATCCAGCAGAGGGCGCATCACCGCGACTCGAGGTAACTACAGGACATTGCCCTGCATTCCATTCATTCACCAAGTTTTACAGTCAGGAGCACAGCTGCATTAGCAGAGCTCCTGGGTGTAAAGTGATTTAACCCCTTCAGATGGATTTACAGCGTGGGACAAGACTGAACGACGGAAGGTGTGGAATATTGTTGTTTGTTTTGTTTAACTTTGTTTCAGGTGACAAGGTTCTTCAGGTGGATTAAGAGTATAATTAAATATTAAAACACCCTGTGTCTTTTTCATTAAAATACTTTGTAATCGTGTGTGTGTTTTATTAACCATTTCGTACTATTGGATTAATAATGGATAGGTGTCAGAATTGACGCTTCTCCATTATTAATCTACCTTAATGTCACCTTACAATAGCAAGGTGACATTAACCCTTCATTACCCCATATCCCACCGCTACACGGGAGTGGGAAGAGAGTGGCCAAGTGCCAGAATAGGCACATCTTCCAGATGTGCCTTTTCTGGGGTGGCTGGGGGCAGATGTTTTTAGCCAGGGGGGGTCCTATAACCATGGTCCCTCTCTAGGCTATTAATATCTGCCCGCAGTCACTGGCTTTCCCGCTCTGGCGGAGAAAATTGTGCGGGAACACACGCCAATTTTTTTCTGGGATTTAACCCTTTAATTTAATAGCTAAAGCCCCCAAATTTTACACAGACACTTGTTACATTAGTAAAGAGGAATATGTAATAAAAGAAGGGATTTTGAGATGGTCTACTCATAACCATGTCTCATATCCTGTCGGGTTTGTGAAGGAGATCGGAAAAGCCGGCAATTGATTTACCGGCTTTTCTGGTATCTAGCGCTGAATTAAAATCTAAATATATGTATGTATATACGTTTTATAGAATATTTGAGCCGATGGATCCATGATATGTCCATTTTGCAAGCCTGCGAGAAAAAAACGCAGTATGGAAGGCATACGGATGGCAGATAAAATTGTGCGTAAAAATCGCATCTTCGCATTGAATACGGAACAGTGTTTTGGGACAATTACTGCGTATTACGGCCGTATAAAACGGACCGTATTTTCATACGCCTAGTGTGACGCCAGCCTTACTGGTTTTCATGATGGCTGACACCAGTTACATTGCTCTCCTTCCCTTACTTCAGCAGCTCCTTACACAATCCCTTAGTTTTCATTAATTCCCATACTTCAGCGATGGCAGAGCTTTGACCCTTACAAAGAAGGTCTTGAAGTGTTGATCGAATTAACTCCCTTCAGTACCAAGAAGTAAAGTACTGCATAACCTGACCATTGCGAAATGTCTGGGGAAAATGTGTAGTGAACCCCCTACCAACACCCTTCTCTAGCACATGGTTGATAGTGTGAGTAAATTGCTCACCTACCCAGTCCTTCATGGCAGATGGTCTTCACTTCTACAACAGGCATCCTCATCACTGTGCTAGCGATCTCGCGGTGCGACGTGCATACTCTACTGGACGTGCATACTCTACTGGACGTGCATACTCTACTGGACGTGCATACTCTACTGGACGTGCATACTCTACTGGACGTGCATACTCTACTGGATGTCCAGCTTTGTGGAAATCAGTACATGAGGCCAGCCAACTGTCTCCTGCCTACAAGTGCCCATACATGTTACAGGATAGACATCCCATGGATTTCTGAAGCCGTCCTAACCATCATCGTGGAAGATACTACAAGTCCGACATTCAGTCTAATAAGCACTATGCAGTCTGGACTGGAACAAGTTCTCCTGACCAATACAGGTTCATACACTCATGAAGCCATAGAGCTCAGGTCAGTCCAGCTGTCACGGTCTACAAGCCAACACTCATGGTCCATTATAGGTAAAGCCCCAATAATGCCAAGTTTGGGTCTTACCTATAATGGACCGTAAAAGATTTGGCCTTCGCATCATCATGATGGCCTTTCCCTTAATAGCCAGTTCCTGCTGCATGGCCATTGATGGTGGAGGTGACCTCCTTATGCGCTCGATGTCTTACACCGTGTGCAAGCTCCAGCCTCCCCTAACAGCATCATACATGGACATTTGGGGAAGCATTACTTGGGTCAATAGACAAGCTCCCCACTAAACTAAAAAACCATTAATACTTGGATCTTTACATACTATAGCGCCATCATAATCCATATCACTACAGACACTGAGTGCCCCAGTGGACAGTAGATATACATTTCCTCTCAGTAGGTCTTTGAAGTGTTGGAGGAAACCCAGGCCAAAATTGAGAATCTACTAATCCTTGATGTGGTCATTCATGGGATCTGATCCCAGGGCTCCAGTGATGCAAACCAGTGCTAGTCAATGAGCCACCGTGCTGCAAATCTTGTCACATAATACAAGTGACCACACACTTCACACAACTTTCCTACATATAGAATTAAATGGTCACCAAGGAAACACCACTTGTTCTTGAGGAGGGTGAACCAAAAGATAGATAATGGTTAATGTTCATGGTATACACTCAAGTCCTCGAACCATTCATATGTAGGACAACAAAAGCGCCGTGTTCCACCAGCCTTACTAACCCACCAAAGAAAGCAAAATCGGAGAAGTGAAGGGGCTACAACCGTCTACACCGACATCCTACAGACAATGCCTTCACAGCTCTCCATAGTAGCTGGAGGCACAGATCGTAGGTGTTATTTGACCCACAGTTGCTAAAATCTACATGCTTCCCCCCCTTATACCACTCGAGTGTTGCTGTAGCAGTGTTTTGGGTCATTGATTTGAGACTGAAGGTTCACCTTCCAACAAGAGACTGATACAGGTTTTGCTCAAGAATATTCCAGTAGTTTGAACCATCCATCTTCCCCTTGACTATATGGCCATTTTCCCTGTCCCTGCTGCCAGAAAACATCCCCACAGCATGTTGCTTTTGGGGTGATAATCTGTGTTGGTTTGACACCAGTTTACCTTTGTAGCCAATAAGTTCAATTTTGGTGTCACCTGACTACAGCAACTTCCTCACTATATTTGTGGAGTCTCCCACATGTCTTGAAAAACTCAAAACCCTTGCCTGGGCTGAGCGTTTTGGTGGGCGGCCCTCTCTTGGCGGGTTTGTTGTTGGACTAGGTTTTCCATTTGATGGTGCTCCAGGGGATTAGATAGGGATATTGAGCGATTTTTTTTTTTATTTTATTTTAATTGTAACTCAACCCTGACTTGTTTGGAGATTTGTTGGTCTTCATGGTGTTTGGTTAGTGGTGCCTCTTCCTTCGCAGATTCGCAGCAGTTTTCCATCAGGTTTACAGTACCATGTAAACCTATGGAAAACCAAATCCGCTGTGCCCATGGTGCAGAAAATACCGCGCGGAAACGCCTTAGATTGCACACAGTGCGACGTCCAGTCACTATCATGGGACTTAAGGGAATTGCTTGCACCAGAATTTAAATTTTTATTTTTTTTAGGGTTTCACAGCAAAACGTGTGAATACGTATGCACATGCCAATTTTTTGTCATTTGATCCCATAAATTTAAGCCCATATTTTTTCGTCACTTCAACTTATTTAGTGCCGATGCATGACAAACACGCAAAACAGATTATAAAACTATTTAAACAGGTTGTAATGTAACAAGATAGGTAAAAAGCTAAGGGGGTGGGGGTAATTTTGCAAGCCTCTAAACATGCCCAATTACAAAATGCCATCGTGCACTTCCGCATCAAAACATATGGGTGGTATGTGCACAGCTTTTGAGGAGCCTTTTAAAAACAGCTTCCTGACCCCTACCCCAAAAAATAAAAAACCTCACACTCCATATTCATTTCTAGTGTAGGAGGACCTGTCCATATTATATGTTTTTTGCATTTTTCTTCAAGCGTTAGATAATTTACTGTTGGGAGAAAAGAAGGTGCAAGATGCAGCTTTAGAGAGTCCTGATGGAAAATGCTCCAAACACGGCACGGTTCTTCAAACACCCTACACCAGAAACGTTTCCGGAAGCAATTTCCACTAAAAAAACAAAAAAACACATTGCTTGTCAATTTTTCTGTGCAGCTGTAAAACCTGAAGGATTTCCTAGTACCAGCAAAGTGAATGATCTTCAAGTCTCATTCACAAGTAACTTTTTTGCTTGCAGATTTAAATCTGCATCGGATCTTCCACCGTTTTTGCTGCAGTTTTCACCCATTAGAATATGTGAATGTATGCTTGTTACATATTTTTTTTTTTTACCCCTGCCAACACAAGGATTCTACACAATTACAGAACGTGCACACATGCCAACGCATTCATTTTTTTTTCTTTTAAATAATGCATTAAAAAAAAAAAAAAAAAAAAAAAAAGTCATATTTACCCAAACGTTCTCACTGTACAACAAAATGGGTGCAACTCCCAACCTACTGAAGTGGGCAATGTCGCACATGAGGCTTGAGCTGTGAAAATCATCATTTAACAGGTACTGAGTGATTACTTCAAGATTAAGAACTAAATTTACAGCTTTCTGTATCCCGTGGAACCACAGAAGTAATTATCTATGCAGGAAAGAATAAAGTGCTGGCATTTATCATGGTAAATTAGGAATATAGCGAAGCGCCAGTACTTGGGACTTTGTAGAATTGTTAATTTAAAGTGAAAGATTCCCCTCTGGTCAATAATGTACAAAATCCCAACCAGGTGGAGAAATCCATAAACCGAACAGCTCCCCAACCTACCGAGCGGAGGACTAAGCCGTCGTAAAGATTTTTTTTATTTATTACGTTACTTGGACTGCACTTGTGGGAAAAAAAGCATTCTCAATGGTATAAAATCAAGGTTTTTTTTATTACACCAACGCGTTTCGACACTCAAGTCTGGTGTCAAAACCCATTGGTGTTATAAACCTTGATTTTATACCATTGAGAAGACTTTTTTTCCACAACGCGTATCGACACCAGACTTCAGCCGTTTCACGTTTATCAAATTTTCTCAGTTCGTAAAGAGGCTCCAGCCTGGTGTCGAAACGCGTTGGTGTAATTAAAAAAAAAAAAAAAAAAACCTTGATTTTATACCATTGAGGATTCTTCATTTTCACAACTGCAGCCCAGGTGCAGTGACCTTGCCACTAGAGTGAAATGCTGTCTGGAAGATTTTTACTCCAACCACACATTAAGACTCTTATGGGTAAAACTAGATGGTGGCCCGATTCTAACGTATCGGGTATTCTAGAATATGCATGTCCACGTAGTATATTGCCCAGCCACGTAGTATATTGCCCAGTTACGTAGTATATTGGCCAGCCAACATAGTATATTGCCCAGTTACATAGTATACAGCACAGAGCCACGTAGTATATTGCCCAGTGACGTAGTATACAGCACAGAGCCACGTAGTATATTGCCTAGCCACGTATGTCACAGGTTAAAAAATAAAAAATAAACATACTCACCTTCCGAGGGCGCCTTGTAGTTCTGTCGCCTCCTTCTCGCGCAGGCCCTGTGATGACGTCTGTCACATGACCATGTCGCGGTCATGTGACCGTGACGTCATGGCAGGTCCTTCTCGCAGACCATCCTTGCTACCGGAACCTGCCGCTTGCATGGACCGGTCACCGGAGCGTCGCGAGGAGCGGGAAAGGCGGCAGAAGGTGAGTATAATGATATTTATTTTTTATTTTTTTAAATTATTTTTAACATTAGATGTTTTTACTATTGACGCTGCATAGGCAGCATTAATAGTAAAAACTTGGTCACAATAGCGGCGGTAACGGAGTGAGTTACCCGCGGCATAACGCGGTCTGTTACCGCCGGCATTAACCCTGTGTGAGCCGTGACTGCGGGGAGTATGGAGCGGGCGCCTGGCACTGACTGCAGGCGAGTAGGGAGGGACTAATCGGACTTTGACCGTCGCTGATTGGTCGCGGCAGCCATGACAGTCAGCTGGCGAGACCAATCAGCGACTTGGATTCTATGACAGACAGAGGCCGCAACCAATGAATATCCGTGACAGACAGACAGACGGAAGTGACCCTTAGACAATTATATAGTAGATGTCCACACAACCACCCCAGGTGAGCACTACCATCACTCACCCCCATTTCTCTCGCGGTATTGTTTTATTGTGTGCTCCTGTCCCAACCAGATCTTAGCAATGAAGTCAATGACTTATGGGAGGGAGGAAAGGGCTATCATAAAAAATAAAGTGTAAAGAAAAAATTAATTTTTTAATGTACACGTAATCATCTCTAGTCATCTCAAATCTGACAGGACTATCCAAATGGTTAAATATATCATATCAGACCTCCATCGGGGCAGGTTTGTTGCCATAGAGACATTTTTCGTGTCCAAGCAGTTATATTTAACTTAAGAAACATTAATTAGTGCCCATGACCTTGGAGGCTGAGCGTGCACATTGCTTACTCACATTTTATTATAATGGAGGGACGCTCGCCACCACCACATGCTGATAAATCGCCTATAAAGCACTCACAGAATGTGCCGGTCCAAAACGCGTCGTCAGTCAGAAGGGGCCATTTATAAGTATGGAGACTATGTACATCAAGCAGAGTTACTGGCAAATCCAGGAACACAGATCGTTGGGATTGTGAGAAAACCTTATGCAAAAAAATTGAGGGAATAAACTGAAAAAAAAAGTAAGATTTCGCAAGATGTGGCAGCCCTTTTGTGCAAGTGTACTGCTGAGAAGAACGGACGCTAACATGAAGACACAGTCAGGGAATTGGGAGGACTATAGTCAAGTGTACCAGTAACACAAAATACCAAAGTATTTTTTTTAATTTTTTTTATACAGAGGGCAACAGCCATTAAAGGGGTTGTCCAGGCCTGGGGTTTAAGGCCACTGTCAATATATGTCACTGCAGACTTGTGAAACCATACATTTGCGTTTAAGATTTTCCGATTTGCACACAGTCACATGCCGACTAGACGTGACCAACCTTGCTCAACACAATTGAATAGCGTGATGTCTGAAGTGTGCAAGAGTGACTGCAGACTTTACCCATCAAACAGCCGTGTACGAGGCCTAGAACTAGGCGAGGAACCGCCAAACTGCTAAGACAGTTTCATGGTCATATGCAACGTTGTGTGAGGCGATAGCAGTGGGTGAGGTATTAGTCTTACGCCCCGGCATGTTATTTAAGGTGTGGACTTGTGCTATGGGGGCGCTACACCATTGCAGGCAGCATATAACCAATGACAATGGCCGGGACCAGATTTTTGGAAAGAAAGAAAGAAAGAAAGAAAGAAAGAAAGAAAGAAAGAAAGAAAGAAAGAAAGAAAGAAAGAAAGAAAGAAAGAGAAAGAAAGAAAGAGAAAGAAAGAAAGAAAGAAAGAGAAAGAAAGAAAGAGAAAGAAAGAGAAAGAAAGAGAAAGAAAGAAAGAAAGAAAAAGAAAGAAAGAAAGAAAGAGAAAGAAAGAAAGAAAAAGAAAGAAAGAAAGAGAAAGAAAGAGAAAGAAAGAGAAAGAAAGAAAGAAAGAAAAAGAAAGAAAGAAAAAGAAAGAAAGAAAGAAAGAGAAAGAAAGAAAGAAAGAAAGAAAGAAAGAGAAAGAAAGAAAGAAAGAAAGAAAGAAAGAAAGAAAGAAAGAAAGAAAGAGAAAGAAAGAGAAAGAAAGAAAGAAAGAAAGAAAGAAAGAAAGAAAGAAAGAAAGAAAGAAAGAAAGAAAGAAAAAGAAAGAAAGAAAGAAAGAAAGAAAGAAAGAAAGAAAGAAAGAAAGAAAGAAAGAAAAAGAAAGAAAGAAAGAAAGAAAGAAAAAGAAAGAAAGAAAGAAAAAGAAAGAGAAAGAAAGAAAGAAAGAAAGAAAGAAAGAAAGAAAGAAAGAAAGAAAAAGAAAGAAAGAAAGAAAGAAAGAAAGAAAAAGAAAGAAAGAAAGAAAGAAAGAAAGAAAAAGAAAGAAAAAGAAAGAAAGAAAAAGAAAGAAAGAAAAAGAAAGAAAGAAAGAAAAAGAAAGAAAGAAAGAAAGAAAAAGAAAGAGAAAGAAAGAAAGAAAGAAAGAAAGAAAGAAAGAAAGAAAGAAAGAAAGAAAGAAAGAAAGAAAGAGAAAGAAAGAAAGAAAGTTGGCCTAGGACAACTCATTAAGTCCCAAGGCTTCCAGTACCACCTGTATGCGGATGACACTCAGATCTACCTCTCTGGCTCAGATGTCACCTCTATGCTGTCCAGAATCCCTGAGTGTCTATCAGCCATTTCCTCCTCCTTCACCTCTCACTTCCTAAAACTCCATGTAGACAAAACCGAACTCGTTTCCTCCATCTTGCGCATCTCCCCTACCCGATTTATCTATTATGGTAAACAGCATCACGCTCTCTCTCGCACCTGAAATCCGCTGCCTCGGAGTAACGCTCGACTCTGCCCTGTCCTTCAAACCACGAGTCCAAACTCTTACCACCTCCAACTCAAAAATATTGCCAGAATCTGTCCCCTCAGCCCACAATCTACTATAACTCGTGCATGCCCTCATCATCTCCCGCCTCGACTACTGCAACACCCTCCTCTGTGGCCTCCCCGCTAACTCTCTTGCACCACTCCAGTCTGTCCTCAACTCTGCTGCCCGACTAATCCACCTCTCTCCTCACTACTCCCGTTTCTCCATTAATTTGGTAGGTTGTGAGTGGCTGCTTCATCGGTTATGCTGCACCTGTGTTTTTTCTATCACATGGGTCCACTGCATCCTGAGAGTGCATTTGTTTGGTGGCCTAGGCAGGTAAGCATCTTTGCCTTGTTTTGCTGTATTTTCTATTTTTGGAGGATCTTTGAATCCTCTTTTTGTGCTTTTGCTGTTTAGAGTTACTCCCGTTTCTCCCCTCTGCAAATCCCTCCACTGGCTCCCAATTCCCCAACGAATCCAGTTCAAACTACTAACACTGATCTACAAAGCCATCCACAACCTGTCCCCTCCCTATATCTCTGAACTAATCTCCCACTATCTTCCCTCACAATCTTCGATCCTAACAAGACCTCCTACTCTCCTCCACACAACTGCCTCCAAGATTTCTCCCCATTATCCCCCATCCTCTGGAATTCCAAGCCTCAACAAGTCCGATTATCCACCACCCTCGGAACCTCAGACAGAACCTGAAAACACATCTCTTCAGGAAACCCTACAATAACCATTCTGCTGCCTCATCACCACTGGAGCTGCTGCACCGTCGCCCTTCTGTCTCTTCCCCATTATCCTGTAGAATGTAAGTCCACAAGGACAGGGTCCTCTCCCCTCTGTACCAGTCTGTCACTGTAAAATTTGTTTATGGTAAACGATATCTATAACTTTGTATGTAACCCCTTTCTCATGTACAGCACCATGGACTTAATGGTGCTATATTATTCTTCGTCATAATAATCATACACAGTAAGTGTTTTTCACTTAGCAAGAGTCCTTTACTCAACCCACATAACAGCATCTTCCCCCCCCCTCTAGGAAATTATATTGCCAGTATAGCGGGTACTCATCTTATGTCCCTGACGCTCAGGAACTCACTCCCTGGGTATTCCTCACCTCACATACTCTGTTCTGTCCAGCTACCTCTTGCAGTTATTAGCACTTGGCCGTACTGCTAGGAGTCTTCCTGCATGTCTCCAATTGACCACTGCCTTTTGGTCAGCTCAATCCTACTTTCTGCTAGGATCTCGCTATCCTGTCACGGTCTCCTCTCAGAGTACGAACACACCATGCAGTATGGCTCAGAAGAGACCCACCTGAAACGCGCGTCAGGGCACGGAAGCACACATGCTCTTGTCCATACAGTGCACTGTGCCCATTACTGGTTTCTTATCTGGTCAGTCTCTCCACAGCAGTTTGTGCACTAGGATATGTCATGCATGAACTGAGGAAGGTCAACTTTCTTACATGGAACTTCCCTTGTCTTCATACTTTCACCACTTGAATTATTGTGCAGCACCTGGGAGCACCATCTAGTGGATACATTATGCTACTGCACAGTTGTGTATACCACACACACACACACACACACACATCCCTTTGTCTATGATTGCCAATTTTGGCCAACATGTAACTAGCATTTGTACTTCTATCTTTTAGATGTTATAGAAGGGCAGTAAAATAATGCATTGTCTGCCCTTTGTGTTGTCCCATTGTGTCACCGTTTTTTGGACAGTTTATACAGTGCTTAATTTTATACCCATTTTTACTATACTTAATAAACAACAAATATTTTTCCCATGATTTAGGTCTTACTTTGTGGGGTACACATGCTCCAGGTCATTTTATTTTTATTTTAATTGTATTGGGAGTTCCCCCGTTTAGTTTTTTGTACCATGGCCGTTATTTTTGGCCATTATTCTGTTAATTTCTGTATAGTCACATCAGACCTCAAGTCTGCTTTCAATGCACATAGGGCCCCTTTCTGGCATTCTGATGGGAAACCGTTCTTTCAGTTTTGTATCTCCCACTCTGGGATTGTCCCAAACATTAACTCTCCCAACATTAACAGTTAAGACTGTACAAATGTATAACTTTATACAGCAAGAGGAAACATGGGCAATATGTCCATCTTCTTACACATACACCATGGCAATACAAAAAAAAAAAAAAATACCCCCCCCCCCAAAAAAAAAAACAAGGTAGTTCTACTTCATCAACAAGGTGTTTCTCATGCAGGGATTTAAAGTCAGACTGGCACCTCGAAATATGCTGTTCAAGCGGTGTAAAAAGAATCCGCAATTGGCAACATTGAGGACCGTGGTCAGCTAAGGAAGTTTAGTACATCATAATTACTTATCTTTGAAGTCAGATGTCCAGCAGTGCCATCAGCTCAGAACAGGCAGAAAGAAGTGGAAACCAACTACTGTTTGGAGACTTCATGCACCACTTCTGGCCAGATGTGGCCAAATGGCCATATATTCTACATACAAGCAAGATCACTTGACGCAATTCTAATGAAAACATAGGAACTGAGGTGCAGAAAAATGATGGCATTTGCTCTGGACTGAGGAGTCAAATGTGAAATTTTTCACTGTAGCCAACAGTGAAGCATAGGAGGGTTCTGCAAGTATGGGGCTGCACTTCAACAAACCAAGTCAGACGATTTGTTCAGGATTAATGGTGTCCTCAAAGCGGAGAAATAAAGGCACATATGTAAAAACATCAAGGAGGTGTCTGATTGGGGTCAATATTCTGCTGCAGAAAACATTTTGAACCAGCGTCATTGAGAATAATTTTCTGCTTAAAGAACACAGAGCCGTGGAAGTGATGATCCGGCCCCCACAGAGCCCTGATCTCACATTATCCAGTCTGTCTGGGATAACACGAAGAGACAGAAGGATCTGCACAAAAGTCATCCACAGAAGATCTAGGGTCAGTTGTCCAAGATGTTTGGAACAACCTTCCTGCAGGTTTTTTTCTTCTTCTTTCTTTTAAAAAGGAATCCTGTGCAGACAACAAGTGTAAATAGAAGAACTGATGAAGGCAAAAGACAGATCGCTCCAAATACTAAATTTGAATTAAATAACCCAAACTTGATTCAGATCTTTCATCCATCCCCTACATCCGATCACTGGCTCGCACTTGTCATCTGCACCTCAAACACTTCTAGAATTTGACCTTTTCTTACTTTTTACTCTGGACTATTGCAACCCTCTGTTAATCGGTCTCCCTCTTACTAAACTCTCCTCTCCAACCTGTCTTGAATGCAGCAGCCAGGACCATATTCCTCGCCAACCATAACACTGATGCCTCTACTTTGTGCCAGTCATTACACTGGTTACCCATCCACTCCAGAGGTCAATATAAACTCACTCACCCACAAAGCTCTCCACTCTACATCTCCTTCTGTGTCTCAGGCTACCACCCTTCCCGTGCACTCCATTTTGCTTATGACCAAAACCAACATCCTCAACAGTCCCAACATCCTCAACAGTCCCAACATCCTCAACAGTCCCAACATCCTCAACAGTCCCAACATCCTCAACAGTCCCAACATCCTCAACAGTCCCAACATCCTCAACAGTCCCAACATCCTCAACAGTCCCAACATCCTCAACAGTCCCAACATCCTCAACAGTCCCAACATCCTCAACAGTCCCAACATCCTCAACAGTCCCAACATCCTCAACAGTCCCAACATCCTCAACAGTCCCAACATCCTCAACAGTCCCAACATCCTCAACAGTCCCAACATCCTCAACAGTCCCAACATCCTCAACAGTCCCAACATCCTCAACAGTCCCAACATCCTCAACAGTCCCAACATCCTCAACAGTCCCAACATCCTCAACAGTCCCAACATCCTCAACAGTCCCAACATCCTCAACAGTCCCAACATCCTCAACAGTCCCAACATCCTCAACAGTCCCAACATCCTCAACAGTCCCAACATCCTCAACAGTCCCAACATCCTCAACAGTCCCAACATCCTCAACAGTCCCAACATCCTCAACAGTCCCAACATCCTCAACAGTCCCAACATCCTCAACAGTCCCAACATCCTCAACAGTCCCAACATCCTCAACAGTCCCAACATCCTCAACAGTCCCAACATCCTCAACAGTCCCAACATCCTCAACAGTCCCAACATCCCACTCCGGTCTCCAAGACCTCTCACGTGCTGCGCCAACTCTTTAGAATGCACTAACAAGGATAATTTGATTAATCCCAAATACCCACAGTTTTAAGCATGCTCAAAAACCCATTTCTTCAGACTGGCCTATCGCCTCAACATATCTATCCCTGTATTGCCCTATCAAAATTTTGTTCAAAACTTGGACCCTCCTATCTGTTCTCACACCCTTTATGGATTTAATAGCTCTTGGAGTCTGTACTTTTACACATACTGGCTGGTTACCGGTTCATGCATTACATCAACACCCGATTACATTGATGACTGGACCGTACAGTGAAAGCAATTGTTACCATCCACCTTTTGTTTCCTCCCCCATTTCCTCATAGATTAAGTAAGCTTGTGAGCAGGGCCCTCATTCCTCTTGGTATCTTGATTTAAGCAATTATTGTGCAATGTCTTTGTCTGTTTAAGTCCACTCCAAAATGTAAAGTGCTATAGAAAAAAAATAAAATAAAAAAAATCTATATTGTTAGAGTTGGAAGGGACCTCCATAGTCAGTGTCCAACCCCCTGCTCAATGCAGAATTCACTAAACCATCTCAGACAGATGTCTGCCCAGCCTCTGTTTGAAGACTTCCATTGAAGGAGAACTCACCACTTCTCGTGGCAGCCTGTTCCACTCATTGATCACCCTCACTGTCAAAAAGTTTTTTCTAATATCTAATCTGCGTCTTCTCCCATTCAGTTTCATCCCATTGATTCTCGCGTCTCCATGTACAAACGAGAATAATGATGATCCCTTTACATGGTGACAGCCCTTCAGATATTTGTAGACCGCCATTTAAAAAAAAAAAAAAGAATTGTCAGACTGTTTTTGTTACCTCATCTGAGAGCAGCATGATTTAGGCAAAGAAGCTGAATCCAACAATGTATCACTCAGATTACAGGGTGCAGCGGTTCTCAGGAGAATTTAGAGTGAAGCAGAGCTGAGGAAGCTAATCCCGCCCCTACAAGGCTCTCTGTGCATAAAGTCCATAGACCGTGAGCCGTTAGTCACCACTTCGTGATTAATCCTTCAGTTAGTAAACTACAGCACACATTGACAAATGACAGATCCCTGAAATCTGTGTTTAAACCCCTACCTTCTGCGGTCTTCAGATGACATAGCTAAAGTCTGCTGACGGATTCCCTTTAAATCTCCTCAGCCTTTCCCCACCCCAAGCTAAACAGTTCTAAATAGGGCACATATACATAGACTATAAAACTGAAATGGAAGCCATTTAGGAATATTCCTTTAAATAAAAAAAAATTGACATACACACTTGGATATTCATAAATTTTGCAACTAGTTGCTGTGTTCATATTGAACAGGATGAACAGACATGTCAACGAAAAATATTCAAGCAACGATTTATTCCGTTTTGAGTAAGAGCAACAAAAATTCACACAATTCTCCTCAACGCCTTTCATCAATGGGTTAATGGTTCTTTGGAGTAATGATCTCCTGTGCTGAAAGCACTTGGGCACAAAAATCATCAAGATCAGCTGCTGGCAGCTCCCTGTGTATTCACCGACCAATGAAGTACCAGATGTTCCCGATAGGAGACAAGTCTGGAGACGCTGCAGCCATGGTAGCACATTTAGGCCACGCAGGCTGCTCACAGTATCAGCAACACGCAGCCTGGCCTTGTAGTCATGTTGAGTAACAGCTCCTGGGATACTTCGATTTGCTGGTGGAACCAGTGGTACGGCCATTTCTTCAGAGAATCCCAGGATCAGTTTTTAACCACAGCAATGCTTGTGCCACCATGTCCTGCAGCATCTCCAGACTTGTCTGCCATCAAGCACATTAGTGAGTTCTATAAATGCATGACTTCATTTTGGGTTTCCCCACCCCCCCATTTTATATGGTAAAGAGTGGATTATCTAATGTTTTTCCTATTAAGCTTTTTCTCCAGTACACTTCTGGTCAGTAGAGATAACATAATTTAAGGCCAAGTCTCATTTCCAGGCTGTAGAAGAAGTCAGTCGGCCATGCAAGTTGGTCATGGGGTCCAAACACTAGCATACATCTTAAAGGATGTGCACAGCCAACACTTTCTGGTCAAGTAAAACCACAGGAACGCTACAGTCCACCCCTTCAATCTTAAAAGGCTGAGAAATGGGCAGTTCTGAATCCATGACTAAGTGAAATGATAATTGGCAGGGCGAGGGTTCATAGGAATTCTCAGTCACACCAGTGGCAAATTATAGGGGGGCAGGGGTAAGAGGATGCAAGAATCATTCTTCTTAGAGAGGGAGTGGGTCACTGACCACTGCGCTCTGCATAGGCAGCAACAGATGACCATACTGAATTACGAGCAATTTCCATGCCTCGAAACTGCTTGGAAATCTACGAAGACAGTTCTAAGTTTTTCTCTTTTCACTTTCTATCCTTAAGAGTTAGCCTTCAGGTCAAATAATTATTTTTTTTTTTAAATCAAAAAAAGTCGGTCAACTCATCCTCTCCCCCATAAATAAGGGATGTGCTGCTGACAATATGGGAACCAAATGATGACCCCCTTCCATCACCACCTATAAAGGGCTTTTAGAGGAGCACATGGGTTGTTTTATTATTGATCATCACCATCGATGTGGGGTGTGATCTGCTCATATAAGACCCTTAGACTCAGGGGTATTAAATATATTTCACTTGACACTGTGCTGAGGGCTGAGCCTGCAGGTAACAGGTTAACAGGTCTGTGCACATGATGGATGGATGGAGAAAATATATATATATATATATCTCCGGTGTAGGATGAGCACAGCTCCTGAAGTGTCAGCTCTGGACAGGGACGAGCCTCACGTTTTCCATAACTGCTCCAGGTTATAGGGAGGACTGTAATTCTGGAGTATACCGCCTGCAAATATTACTACACCAGGACTCTTACATTGTCGGTGCGGCAGGTGCTCGGCACAATCAGTAATGATCCACTAATGACACACTGCTACTTTTGGGAGCAAGGTGCCAGGAGTGACTGGGTAGCAACACAAAATGCCCATTATAGAAGAATAAATCCATTAGGCTGGTATCCAGGAATCCAAATATTATACACTGTTCATGTGCATATAAGCTACACAAAAATATGTCACTATAATTACTTATTTTGCATTATACCCCAGAGCTGCACTCACTATTCTGCTGGTGCAGTCACTGTGTACATACATCACATTACTGATCCTGAGTTACATCCTGTATTATACTCCAGAGCTGCACTCACTATTCTGCTGGTGCAGTCACTGTGCACACACATTACTGATCCTGAGTTACATCCTGTAGATCTTTTATTATAAAAATGAAAAACGTAACAATAATAATAGCGGAAACCATAACAAAAAAATTTAGCCAGAAAATAATCAGTATACTGAACACTGGTCCAGCCGCTCATTCTCTCCTCTCACACATATTATACAGTATATACAGAATAATAACTACTTTGACCTTCTGGTCCGGTCACCAAATAAAATAAACAATGGCAAACAAAATATATACATGAATTTTCTTTAGTTTTTTTAGTTTTAAATAAAATAACCACAAATATATACAATACTAAGCTATCCTCCATTCCCAACCCCCCGCACTGACCTGAGAGCTGGTCCTGTATCTCATGCCTCAGTCCATGTCCAACGTCCATAGGCCAGATTAGGCAGTGCCAGTTTTCCCCCAAACAACCCAGTGTCCCATAGTCCCACAAGATAAACCCACCTCCCCCCCTTTCCCACCACCCAAATCTATATCCCCATATACAATATATACAGCAGCACACACCACAATAATCACAACTCACGAAGCCCAAGTTCGGCGCCTGCAGCCCTACATCACTGTATAATGATCAAACAAAACAAAAATCTACAGTGTCAGCAGCAGCCCACCACCAGGAAAGATGACCAGACTAGGGCACACTAAAAGAAAAGCCCCTCCAGAGGAGAGCGGCCCTCCGTGTGCCCATTCTCCCATACTCCAGAGAGCGCACCTTCACCAGGTCACCGAGTATGGTCCTAAACACATCGTCCACTGGGAGGATTTTTCGTTGCGTCGATACTAAGCACCGTGCGTTCCACGTGTGATACCTAACCACTGCGCTAACTAGAAATAAGGTGCAACGGTCCCGACCACCAAGGTCTCCGAATGCTCCATAGGCCCATTCCGCATAGGAGAGACCGGCCAGCCGAGACCAGCCAATGAAGGCGCCCACCCTGTTGTACACCTCTGTGTTGAAGGGACAATGAAGCAGGAAGTGGTCCATGCTTTCCAGCAAGGTACCACAATGCTCCCGAGGACAATTCCTGTCCTCAGAGCTCCTACACTTCAGATTGTCCCTCACACACAGTTTCCCATGGAAGCAGCGCCAAGCCAAGTCCCAAAACTTCGAGGGGATCCTGATAGAATTCAAAAGATGCAAAGCCACCCCAAGATCCCGACTTGGGCAGTCCCTGAGCGCCAGAGGCCCCTGGAAATGGGTCAACAGAACCCTATTGTCAAGGAGTTTCCTTGGCAGAGTCCTGATCTCCCACATTCCCAGACCCCACCGACGAATTACCTTCAGAACCAAGGTAGCGTAAGCCGGAAGATGTCCATGCGGTGTGCGAAGATCCTTCACTTGCCCTCCTGTCTCCCATTCCTGGAAGAAAGGCTGAAACCATCCCCTACAGGAGAATACCCACGGATGAGCCCTCTCTTTCCAGAGATTTGCAATATTGATCTTAATGAAGGTATCCACAAGGAATACCACAGGGTTGACCATACCCAACCCTCCTAGTCTCCTCGTACGGTAAGTAACCTCCCTCTTGACCAGGTTCAGTCTATTCCCCCATAACAGTTGGAAGAACAAACTGTAGACCCGAGTCCAGAGAGATTCCGGCAAGATGCACACACTGCCCAGATAAATCAGTAAAGGGAGCAGGTAAGTTTTGCTCAGGTTTACCCTTTCCCTTAGGGTCAAAGACCAACCCTTCCATTGGTTCACCTTCTGAGTGGCGATCTCTAGCCTGCTGTCCCAATTTTGTTTGGGGTAATCCCCCTGGCCAAATTCGATGCCAAGGATTTTTGCAGAGATTTTGGGTCCTGGAAGGGTGTCCGGGAGTTCAAAACCAGGATCTCCTCCTCCCAGCCAGAGACTCTCACACTTATCCCGGTTGATCTTGGACCCGGATGCCTCCGAGTAGCGATCTACCTCTGACATCAGCCACCCTGCCTCCTCGTGAGAGGAAACAAACACGGTGACATCATCGGCATACGCCACCACCCTCAGAGTGGCCTCCGGTGCTGCCTGGTCCATCCCGATCCCAGCCAACGGTCCACACTCCACCCTCCTAACAAGAGGGTCAATCGCAAACACGTACAGCAGCGGGCTCAAGGAACAACCCTGGCGAACACCGGACCCAACCTCAAAAGAGCTGCCAATCCAACCATTCACAAGCGGGAAACTCTCTGCCCCACTGTACAAGGTCTTAAGCCAATCAACAAACCCCCCCCGGCAGGCCATATCTCAGAAGGATGGACCAGAGGTACTCGTGATTAACCCGATCAAACGCTTTTGCCTGGTCCAGTGACAGCATGTACCCCTTCCAGTGACCAGCCCTACCCTGCTCCACTGCCTCCCGGACACAGAGCACAGCACTAAATGTGCTGCGGCCTGGAACAGAGCAATGCTGGGCCTCCGAAAGGAGTCGGGGTGCAAATTTCACCAGCCGATTAAACAGCACCTTTGCCAGAACCTTCCTGTCTGCATTGAGATGCGCTATGGGACGCCAATTCTCAATGCAAGACGGTCCTTACCCTTTGACAAGATGATCAGAGCAGACCTCCTCATTGACTTCGGCAGAGTGCCCGAGGAAAGACACTCATTGAATACCTCAGTCAAGAGGGGAACCAAAACGTCCTTAAAGGTCTTATAGAATTCAGATGTTAAGCCATCTGGACCAGGCGATTTTTTGGGAGCAAGCCCTTCAATCGCCAACTGAACTTCCTCTTCCCTGATCATTTCTGTCAAACTGTCAAGAGAGGGTTCTACCCCTGGTTCGGGGACGGCTTCAGCCAGGAAAGCCGACATCTCATCCCAATCAAGATCCCTCTTCCCCAAGAGGTGCGAGTAGAAGGATCTGACAACCTCCAGGATCCCTGATCTGGATCGCCTCAGGGACCCCGTAGTGTCGACCAGTCCTGTAACTACTTTACTATTCACTGACATCTTGCAGTTTCTGTAAGGGTCGGGCGAGTGGCACTTCCCGTAATCCCTCTCAAAAACCAAAGATGCGTATCTATCGTACTGACACCTCATAAGCAAAGATTTCACTCTGGAGATCTCCTCGCGGCTACCTCCAGTTGAGACAAGATGTTCGAGTTTCCTCCTCAGACCCTGATACAGGCGGTACCTGCTCAGATTCCTGAGGCTCGAGAGCTGGCGGAAGAATCTCGCCACCCTTTCCTTGAACATCTCCCATCACTCTGACTTACTACTACAAAGATCCAGTAAGGGTACCTGGCTCTGAAGAAAATCCTCAAAGGACTGTCTTATCTCCGCTTCTTCCAACAGACGAATTGAGCCTCCAAAAGCCTCTTACCATCCGGAGGGTCTCTAACATTCAGAGAAAACAAAATTAAACAGTGGTCGGAGAACTCCACCTCAACAACAGACACTGCTGAAGAGACAGCTTCCTCCTTTAAATAAAACCTATCTATTCTGGACCTACAGTTACCTCTATGATAGGTGAACCCCTCGTGGCCTGGGGTGTGCCGAATGTGGACATCCACCAGGCGAGCCTCACTAGCTATACTATTAAGGGCAACGCTATCATAAGTCAGCTTGTCTCTGGAACCTCCTCTATCTCGGGGCCTCGTGACAGCATTGAAGTCCCCTCCAAAGACAACCTGCCAACTTGTAAAAAGGTAGGGCTTGATCCTCATAAAGAGACACTTCCGGTCCCACTTAGATTGGGGACCATAGATGTTGATGAGCCGGAGCTCTTGTCCCTTCATGAGGACATTAAGATCAGGCACCTCCCCATTTCTAACTCAATAACCCGTCGGCATTCCACCGGTGCGGTAAAAAGGACCGCCACTCCGCTATACGGCTCGGCCGCAAGAGACCAATAGGAGGGCCCGAGTCTCCACTACCTCTTAGCTTTAAACACATCTGCCATGTTTGGCAGCCTGGTCTCTTGCGAAAAGAAAATGTCAGCTTCAACCCGGCTTAGAAAATCAAAGGCCGCAAATCTAGCTGTATTTGACTTTATGCTGGCGACATTAATGGACGCCAGCGTCAACGGAGTGGGTTCCGCCATCATTGGTGACTGAGTTAGATGGCTTTCTTTTTCCCACTACCCTTATCCTCTGCCTCAGAGGAGGAATCCTTCCCCCTCTTTAATGACAATGAGGTATCCATTCCCATGTGTTTTTTATTTTTTTCGTCCTCGTCTCCGGACTCTGGGCCAGTCCCTCCCTCCAAGGATCTTACGTTCCCAGAAGGAGGAGACTCGGCGCCCCCTGTGAGCCCCGCCGAAGCCAGAACCTCATCCTCAGCTTCCTCCTCAGAGGAAGAGATGTTTTCAAGGGCTTGGAACCGGTTAGAAAGACCAACCAGAGGGGAGCGGGAGATTTTTTTATCTCCCTTCTTTCTCTTCTTTTTGGTGCCGAACTTATGCTTGTCCTCTAGCCACTGCCTATTATCCTCATCCATACTTTCATAATGGGAGGACTCTGAAGCAGTGGCACTTTCCTCCCTGTGGATCCTCCTGACCTCCTCATCCAACTCATCATCCCTCGGGGCCTCAGCAGCAAGACTGGCATCCAGGACAGGGGCCGCCCCAGTAGCCCGAGGCTCGCCCAGCTCCCTATCCTGTCTGCGCTTGTCTAGACGCCTTAGCTGGGCAGGCGTCTTTTTATTGCTTTTCTTCCTTGGCCCCTCAGCTCCCTCACCCCTGCTAGTCCCTTCCCCTGCAGAATCAGCCTCACGGCTTTCTCCCACCGGGGTCACGACTGCGTTAGCGAAGGAGCGAGGACAACGGCTGAATGGGTGACCTAACTCACCACACAGGTGGCACCTAATATCCACACAAGATGCAGCAAGAAGGCCGATATCCCCACACAATGCACACTTCTGCACAGTGCAGTTTGCGCTGAAGTGTGTGGGGTCGCCGCACTTGTGACAGAGCTTCGGTTGCCCCTGGTAGAAGACCAGGATACGATCCCTACCCAGGAAGGCAGATGATGGTATGTGGGCAACCGTACCACCTGAACGCTTAAGTTTTACCATAAACGTCCAGGCACCTGACCAGATACCAAACTCGTCACGGTTTTTCTTTGGCATTTCTACCACCTCTCCATACCGGCCAAGCCACGTCATGATGTCATAACAAGAAAGAAACTCGTTACAAGTCATCACGGTCACTTTCTTGACTTGGTTTTGGCGAGACACCACCTGAACGGCAAAGTCTCGCCAGCTAGGCTCATTTATTGCCAACTCATAGTTCGACCAGAAGAGCTCAAGCCCCTCCGGCCGAACAAAGCTGACATCAAACTCAGGTGTGGAATAGGGATGTATCAAGGCATAGATGTCAATCACCTTGAAGCCCATCCTCAGCAGGAGCTCCACAACTTTAGACCTTGGAGGACACGCATCACTGCCCCTCCACCGAAGACGGACCACATTCCTACGCACACTACCCGGCCCAGCTGTTGGGAGGGACCACACTGTATCCCCCCCCTCTTTGCTCTCGGAAGGCCCCGAGGCCATGCCTCTCTATCCAGAAGGATAGATCAACCTCTCGACCCTCTACCATTAGTGATCTCTCTCCCTTCTTTAGAGCCTCCAGGAGACGCCGTTGCAACATGCCGTCCCCAGAGCCCGGAGACGAGGAGGATGCCCTGTTTCCCCCGGAGGTGACAGCGGCAAAACTCTTGACAGGTGCTGCCACCACCGGGGGGGGGCAACCGGACCAGTGACCACATCCACACCAACAGCATCACCATTACCCACCTCCATAACCCCCTCACCCTCTACCAAACCAGCAACCACACCACTAGACAGTTTTCCTCATCCATACCCACGACCACATTCACTCCTGCTGGACCAGTGACAACAGGGGGTGACACTTTGACCTCCGCATCATCAGGCACAAGGGGCTGAGTCTCCTCCACAGAACTGGAGGCGACCTCACCCCTGGTCTTACGTGTGCCCTCCGCATCATCAGATGATATTTTCCGCTGCTTTACTGCTGATACCAGGCGCCGCTGATCTTTCGCCGCTGTGGCGCGCCGCTGATCCTTTATATCAGCATCTTGTTGACCAGCGACGCCAACACAGAACAGGACTTTGGTGGGAGGACCGGAACGCCCAGCCCCGGTAACCCCCTCACACTGCCGCCGCTTCTCAACTAAGTGATCAGCGGCAACAGCATTCAGGGGCACCGAGGCTACCGGAGCTGCCCCTGACACCGGGCTGCTCCCCCCTCCCACTGGGGAGCGCACCACAGTATCGTGGCCTGATTTTTCGCCCGCCGCCGGGCCGCCCTCACTGTCCAGCCTCTCGGCTGATGCACCTGCTGCTACGTCCCTGCTACTACAAGCAGAGACGGAGCTCTGCGCCTCACTACATTGCTTTGTAGTCTCCCCGCGCCTTTGCACCGGATCCACAGCAGAACCCAGGCTGGGCTGGGCAACGGGGCTTATACAGCGAGCTGACCCTGCAGCCTACTCACGGGGTACAGGGAGGGGGGCATATACATAGCTTACCGCTTCCTGCAGCTTAGGTTTGATCTTCTTTACCTTTTTTTTCTGGCCCCCAGGTGCCTCCTCTGGCAAATCATCACCAAGATGGAAGTTCTGAAGGCACACTGGGGACTCCAGGAGCTTGATCTCTCCCATTAGCGCCCCTCCCTGGCCGATGTGGTCACTGTCCTCCCCAGAGCCAGCAGAACTGCGACGAGATGTCATTGTCGCCTGTCCAGCAGGGAGCTCGCTGCACGTGGCCTGTGAGTGACTAAGCAGGCTGCCAGGTGGGGCTTTCTGCTGGTCATCCTCCTTCTTATCATCATCATCATCATCCACCTGGCTCCCAGGCTGCAGCCCTATCTGCCTTTGCTCTCTGTTATCAGCCATTTCTCTGAATCGGTCTTCATTTTGCAATTTTTCTTTAAATGGTCCACTTTTTTCTTGGATAAACGCTTTTCTTACCTCCAGGTCATTAATTTCAAGCTTCAGCCTCTTTACCTCCGCCTGGAGGCGCCTGCAGCTTTTGCGCTTGTGCAGCGCAACTCCTCCCGGAGCCTTCTCAATCTCTTACTTGCCTCTTCATGCTCACGGAGGTGGCTCATGACCCGGGAGGCATAGGTGGACACAGACTCCCGGGGTCTCTGCAGCGCCCAACCCTCCTCAGTGAGGTCGGCCTCACCTCCGTGAGCACTTAGCTTTCCTCCGGAAGGGCCGCCATCCTGCACGCTAGCAGGCTTCTCCATGGAAGCCTTGCGGCTTCTCTCGGTCTCTGCAGACCTGGGGGGGAGTAGGAGCCACATTGCTGCGACTCCTGGTGGAGCGTCTCACCCCCGAATATTCTGATGTGCAGGCTGGTTGCTGGTTCCTTCTGCCCCCCGCCAGCCTGGTCCGGGAAGCAGAAGCCTGGGACTTGGCCCCCTCATTCATCCCAGGAAACCCACTCACTCCTTGGGTAAGAGAGCAGGTCCCCGGGCGGAGAGGTGGTGGTTCCCAGGAGCTCAGGAGCACACAGCAGGTTCAGCAGCGACCGCACCCACAATCAGCACAATGAGCAGCAGCTGAGCAGAGCTGCACCCACTATTCTGCTGGAGCAGTCACTGTGTACATACATTACATTACTGATCCTGAGTTACATCCTGTAGATCTTTTATTACAAAAATGAAAAACATAACAACAATAGCAGAAAACATAACAAAAATATTAGCCAGAAAATAATCAGTATACTGAACACTGGTCCAGCCGCTCATTCTCTCCTCTCACACATATTATACAGTATATACAGAATAACTACTTTGACCTTCAGGTCCGGTCACCAAACAAAATAATAATAACAAATAAAATAAACAATGGAAAACAAAGACTATATACATGAACTTTTTTTTTTTTTTTTTAGTTTTAAATAAAATAACTACAAATTAAACAAATATATACAATACTACAAGCTATCCTCCATTCCCAACCCCCCGCACTGACCTGAGAGCTGGTCCTGCGTCTCATGCCTCAGTCCATGTCCAACGTCCATAGGCCAGATCAGGCAGTGCCAGTTTTTCACCCAAACAACCCAGTGTCCCATAGTCCCACAAGATAATCCCACCTCCCCCCTTTTCCCACCACCCAACCTAATACCTACACCCAATTCTATATCCCTATATACAATATATACACTATATACAGCAGCACACACCACAATAATTACAAAACACGAAGCCCAAGTTCGGCGCCTGCAGCCCTACATCACTGTATAATGATCAAACAAAACAAAAATCTACAGTGTCAGCAGCAGCCCACCACCAGGAAAGGAGATGACCAGACTAGGGCACACTAAAAGAAAAGCCCCTCCAGAGGAGCGTGGCCCTCCGTGCGCCCAGTCTCCCATACTCCAGAGAGCGCACCTTCACCAGGTCACCGAGTATGGTCCTAAACACATCGTCCACTGGGAGGATTTTTCGTTGCGTCGATACTAAGCACTGTGCGTTCCACGTGTGATACCTAACCACTGCGCTAACTAGAAATAAGGTGCAGCGGTCCCGACCACCCAGGTCTCCGAAAGCTCCATAGGCCCATTCTGCATAGGAGAGACCGGCCAGCCGAGACCAGCCAATGAAGGCACCCACCCTGTTGTACACCTCTGTGTTGAAGGGACAATGAAGCAGGAAGTTGTCCATGCTTTCCAGAAAGGTACCACAATGCTCCCGAGGACAATTCCTGTCCTCAGAGCTCCTACACTTCAGATTGTCCCTCACACACAGTTTCCCATGGAAGCAGCGCCAAGCCAAGTCCCAAAACTTCGAGGGGATCCTTATAGAATTCAAAAGATGCAAACCCACCCCAAGATCCCGACTTGGGCAGTCCCTGAGCGCCAGAGGCCTCTGGAAATGGGTCAACAGAACCCTACTGTCAAGTAGTTTCCTTGGCAGAGTCCTGATCTCCCACATTCCCAGACCCCACCGACGAATTACCTTCAGAGCCAAGGTAGCGTAAGCCGGAAGATGTCCATGCGGTGTGCGAAGATCCTTCACTTGCCCTCCTGTCTCCCATTCCTGGAAGAAAGGCTGAAACCATCCCCTACAGGAGAATACCCACGGAGGAGCCCTCTCTTTCCAGAGGTTTGCGATATTGATCTTAATGAAGGTATCCACAAGGAATACCACAGGGTTGACCATACCCAACCCTCCTAGTCTCCTCGTACGGTAAGTAACCTCCCTCTTGACCAGGTTCAGTCTATTCCCCCATAACAGTTGGAAGAACAAACTGTAGACCCGAGTCCAGAGAGATTCCGGCAAGATGCACACACTGCCCAGATAAATCAGTAAAGGGAGCAGGTAAGTTTTGCTCAGGTTTACCCTTTCCCTTAGGGTCAAAGACCAACCCTTCCATTGGTTCACCTTCTGAGTGGCGATCTCTAGCCTGCTGTCCCAATTTTGTTTGGGGTAATCCCCCTGGCCAAATTCCATGCCAAGGACTTTTGCAGAGACTTTGGGTCCTGGAAGGGTGTCCGGGAGCTCAAAACCAGGATCTCCTCCTCCCAGCCAGAGACTCTCACACTTATCCCGATTGATCTTGGACCCGGATGCCTCCGAGTAGCGATCTACCTCTGACATCAGCCACCCTGCCTCCTCGTGAGAGGAAACAAACACGGTGACATCATCGGCATACGCCACCACCCTCAGAGTGGCTTCCGGTGCTGCCTGATCCATCCCGATCCCGGCCAACGGTCCACGCTCCACCCTCCTAAGAAGAGGGTCAATCGCAAACACGTACAGCAGCGGGCTCAAGGGACAACCCTGGCGAACACCGGACCCAACCTCAAAAGAGCTACCAATCCAACCATTCACAAGCGGGAAACTCTCTGCCCCACTGTACAAGGTCTTAAGCCAATCAACAAACCCCCCGGCAGGCCATATCTCAGAAGGACGGACCAGAGGTACTCGTGATTAACCCGATCAAACGCTTTTGCCTGGTCCAGTGACAGCATGTACCCCTTCCAGTGACCAGCCCTACCCTGCTCCACTGCCTCCCGGACACAGAGCACAGCACTAAATGTGCTGCGGCCTGGAACAGAGCAATGCTGGGCCCCCGAAAGGAGTCGGGGTGCAAATTTCACCAGCCGATTAAACAGCACCTTTGCCAGAACCTTCCTGTCTGCATTGAGAAGCGCTATGGGACGCCAATTCTCAATGCAAGACGGGTCCTTACCCTTTGACAAGATGATCAGAGCAGACCTCCTCATTGACTTCGGCAGAGTGCCCGAGGAAAGACACTCATTGAATACCTCAGTCAAGAGGGGAACCAAAACGTCCTTAAAGGTCTTATAGAATTCAGATGTTAAGCCATCTGGACCAGGCGATTTTTTGGGAGCAAGCCCTTCAATCGCCAACTGAACTTCCTCTTCCCTGATCATTTCTGTCAAAACGTCAAGAGAGGGGTCTACCCCTGGTTCGGGGACAGCTTCTGCCAGGAAAGCCGACATCTCATCCCAATCAAGATCCCTCTTCCCCAAGAGGTGCGAGTAGAAGGATCTGACAACCTCCAGGATCCCTGATCTGGATCGCCTCAGGGACCCCGTAGTGTCGACCAGTCCTGTAACCACTTTACTATTCAATGACATCTTGCAGTTTCTGTAAGGGTCGGGCGAGCGGTACTTCCCGTAATCCCTCTCAAAAACCAAAGATGCGTATCTATCGTACTGACACCTCATAAGCAAAGATTTCACTCTGGAGATCTCCTCGCGGCTACCTCCAGTTGAGACAAGATGCTCGAGTTTCCTCCTCAGACCCTGATACAGGCGGTACCTGCTCAGACTCCTGAGGCTCGAGAGCTGGCGGAAGAATCTCGCCACCCTTTCCTTGAACATCTCCCACCACTCTGACCTACTACTACAAAGATCCAGTAAGGGTACCTGGCTCTGAAGAAAATCCTCAAAGGACTGTCTTATCTCCGCTTCTTCCAACAGACGAATTGAGCCTCCAAAAGCCTCTTACCATCCGGAGGGTCTCTGTAACATTCAGAGAAAACAAAATTAAACAGTGGTCGGAGAACTCCACCTCAACAACAGACACTGCTGAAGAGACAGCTTCCTCCTTTAAATAAAACCTATCTATTCTGGACCTACAGTTACCTCTATGATAGGTGAACCCCTCGTGGCCTGGGGTGTGCCGAATGTGGACATCCACCAGGCGAGCCTCACTAGCTATACTATTAAGGGCAACGCTATCATAAGTCAGCTTGTCTCTGGAACCTCCTCTATCTCGGGGCCTCGTGACAGCATTGAAGTCCCCTCCAAAGACAACCTGCCAACTTGTAAAAAGGTAGGGCTTGATCCTCATAAAGAGACACTTCCGGTCCCACTTAGATTGGGGACCATAGATGTTGATGAGCCGGAGCTCTTGTCCCTTCATGAGGACATTAAGATCAGGCACCTCCCCATTTCTAACTCAATAACCCGTCGGCATTCCACCGGTGCGGTAAAAAGGACCGCCACTCCGCTATACGGCTCGGCCGCAAGAGACCAATAGGAGGGCCCGAGTCTCCACTACCTCTTAGCTTTAAACACATCTGCCATGTTTGGCAGCCTGGTCTCTTGCGAAAAGAAAATGTCAGCTTCAACCCGGCTTAGAAAATCAAAGGCCGCAAATCTAGCTGTATTTGACTTTATGCTGGCGACATTAATGGACGCCAGCGTCAACGGAGTGGGTTCCGCCATCATTGGTGATTGAGTTAGATGGCTTTCTTTTTCCCACTACCCTTATCCTCTGCCTCAGAGGAGGAATCCTTCCCCCTCTTTAATGACATGGAGGTATCCATTTCCACGCGTTTTTTATTTTTTTCGTCCTCGTCTCCGGACTCTGGGCCAGTCCCTCCCTCCAAGGATCTTACGTTCCCAGAAGGAGGAGACTCGGCGCCCCCTGTGAGCCCCGCCGAAGCCAGAACCTCACCCTCAGCTTCCTCCTCAGAGGAAGAGATGTTTTCAAGGGCTTGGAACCGGTTAGAAAGACCAACCAGAGGGGAGTCGGTTTTTCCTTCCTTAGGTACCTTGGTCAGAGTGAGAGAAGATTTTTTATCTCCCTTCTTTCTCTTCTTTTTGGTGCCGAGCTTACGCTTGTCCTCTAGCCACTGCCTATTATCCTCATCCATACTTTCATAATGGGAGGACTCTGAGGCAGTGGCACTCTCCTCCCTGTGGATCCTCCTGACCTCCTCATCCAACTCATCATCCCTTGGGGCCTCAGCAGCAAGACTGGCATCCAGGACAGGGGCCGCCCCAGTAGCCCGAGGCTCGCCCAGCTCCCTATCCTGTCTGCGCTTGTCTAGACGCCTTAGCTGGGCAGGCGTCTTTTTATTGCTTTTCTTCCTTGGCCCCTCAGCTCCCTCACCCTTGCTAGTCCCTTCCCCAGCAGAATCAGCCTCACGGCTTTCTCCCACCGGGGTCACGACTGCGTTAGCGAAGGAGCGAGGACAACGGCTGAATGGGTGACCTAACTCACCACACAGGTGGCACCTAATATCCACACAAGATGCAGCAAGATGGCCGACATCCCCACACAATGCACACTTCTGCACAGTGCAGTTTGCGCTGAAGTGTGTGGGGTCGCCGCACTTGTGACAGAGCTTCGGTTGCCCCTGGTAGAAGACCAGGATACGATCCCTACCCAGGAAGGCAGATGATGGTATGTGGGCAACCGTACCACCTGAACGCTTAAGTTTTACCATAAACGTCCAGGCCCCTGACCAGATACCAAACTCGTCACGGTTTTTCTTTGGCATCTCCACTACCTCTCCATACCGGCCAAGCCACGTCATGATGTCATAACAAGAAAGCGACTCGTTACATGTCATCACGGTCACTTTGACTTGATTTTGGCGAGACACCGCCTGAACGGCAAAGTCTCGCCAGCCAGGCTCATTTTTTGCCAACTCATAGTTCGACCAGAAAAGTTCAAGCCCCTCCGGCCGAACAAAGCTGACATCAAACTCAGGTGTGGAATAGGGATGTATCAAGGCGTAGATGTCAATCGCCTTGAAGCCCATCCTCAGCAGGAGCTCCACAACCTTCGACCTTGGAGGACACGCATCACTGCCCCTCCACCGAAGACGGACCACATTCCTACGCACACTACCCGGCCCGGCTGTTGGGAGGGACCACACTGTATCCCCCCCTCTTTGCTCTCGGAAGGCCCCGAGGCCATGCCTCTCTATCCAGAAGGATAGATCAACCTCTCGACCCTCTACCATTAGTGATCTCTCTCCCTTCTTTAGAGCCTCCAGGAGACGCCGTTGCAACATGCCGTCCCCAGAGCCCAGAGACGAGGAGGACGCCCTATTTCCCCCGGAGGTGACAGCGGCATAACTCCTGACAGGTGCTGCCACCACCGGGGGGCAACCGGACCAGTGACCACATCCACACCAACAGTATCACCATTACCCACCTCCATAACCTCCTCACCCTCCACCAAACCAGCAACCACACCACTAGACAAAGAGTTTTCCTCATCCATACCCACCACCACATTCACTCCTGCTGGACCAGTGACAACAGGGGGCGACATTTTGGCCTCCGCATCATCAGGCACAAGGGGCTGAGTCTCCTCCACAGAACTGGAGGTGACCTCACCCCTGGTTTTATGTGTGCCCTCCGCATCATCAGTTGATATTTTCCGCTGCTTCATGGTTGCTACCAGGCGCCGCTGATCTTTAGCTGCTGTGAGGCACCGCTGATCCTTAGCATCAGGATCTTGTTGACCAGCGGCGCCAACACAGAACAGGACTTTGGTGGGAGGACCGGAACGCCCTGCCCCGGTAACCCCCTCACACTGCCGCCGCTTCTCAACTAAGTGATCAGCGGCAACAGCATTCAGGGGCACCGAGGCTACCGGAGCTGCCCCTGACACCGGGCTGCTCCCCCCTCCCACTGGGGAGCGCACCACAGTATCGTGGCCTGATTTTTCGCCCGCCGCCGGGCCGCCCTCACTGTCCAGCCTCTCGGCTGATGCACCTGCTGCTACGTCCCTGCTACTACAAGCAGAGACGGAGCTCTGCGCCTCACTACATTGCTTTGTAGTCTCCCCGCGCCTTTGCACCGGATCCACAGCAGAACCCGGGCTGGGCTGGGCAACGGGGCTTATACAGCGAGCTGACCCTGCAGCCGACTCAGGGGGTACAGGGAGGGGGGCATATACATAGCTTACCGCTTCCTGCAGCTTAGGTTTGATCTTCACCTTTTTTTTCTGGCCCCCAGGTGCCTCCTCTGGCAAATCATCACCAAGATGGAAGTTCTGAAGGCACACTGGGGACTCCAGGAGCTTGATCTCTGCCATTAGCGCCCCTCCCTGGCCGATGTCACTGTCCTCCCCAGAGCCAGCAGAACTGCGACGAGATGTCATTGTCGCCTGTCCAGCAGGGAGCTCGCTGCACGTGGCCTGTGAGTGACTAAGCAGGCTGCCAGGTGGGGTTTTCTGCTGGTCATCCTCCTCCTCCTTATCATCATCATCATCATCCACCTGGCTCCCAGGCTGCAGCCCTATCTGCCTTTGCTCTCTGTTATCAGCCATTTCTCTAAATCGGTCTTCATTTTGCAATTTTTCTTTAAATGGTCCACTTTTTTCTTGGATAAAGGCTTTTCTTACCTCCAGGTCATTAATTTCAAGCTTCAGCCTCTTTACCTCCGCCTGGAATTGCGTCTTCCTGGGTCTGGAGGCGCCTGCAGCTTTTGCGCTTGTGCAGCGCAGCTCCTCCCGGAGCCTTCTCAATCTATTGCTTGCTTCTTCATACTCACGAAGGTGGCTCATGACCCGGGAGGCATAGGTGGACACAGACTCCCGGGGTCTCTGCAGCGCCCAACCCTCAGTGAGGTCGGCCTCACCTCCGTGAGCACTCAGCTTTCCTCCGGAAGGGCCGTCATCCTGCACGCTAGCAAGCTTCTCCTCCATGGAAGCCTTGCGGCTTCTCTGGGTCTCTGCAGACCTGGGGGGAGTAGGAGCCACATTGCTGCGACTCCTGGTGGAGCGTCTCACCCCCGAATCTTCTGATGTGCAGGCTGGTTGCTGGTTCTTTCTGCCCCCCGCCAGCCTGGTCCGGGAAGCAGAAGCCTGGGACTTGGCCCCCTCATTCATCCCAGGAAACCCACTCACTCCCTGGGTAAGAGAGAGAGCAGGTCCCCGGGTGGAGAGGTGGTGGTTCCCAGGAGCTCAGGAGCACACTGCAGGTTCAGCAGCGACCGCACCCACAATCAACACAGTGAGTAGCAGCTGAGCAGAGCTGCACCCACTATCCTGCTGGTGCAGTCACTGTGCACATACATTACATTACTGATCCTGAGTTACTTTCTGTATTATACCCCAGAGCTGCACTCACTATTCTGCTGGTGCAGTCACTGTGTACATACATTACTGATCCTGAGTTACATCCTGTATTATACTCCAGAGCTGCACTCACTATTCTGCTGGTGCAGTCACTGTGTACATACATTACATTACTGATCCTGAGTTACTTCCTGTATTATACTCCAGAGCTGCACTCACTATTCTGCTGGTGCAGTCACTGTGTACATACATTACATTACTGATCCTGAGTTACTTCCTGTATTATACTCCAGAGCTGCACTCACTATTCTGCTGGTGCAGTCACTGTGTACATACATTACATTACTGATCCTGAGTTACTTCCTGTATTATACTCCAGAGCTGCACTCACTATTCTGCTGGTGCAGTCACTGTGTACATACATTACATTACTGATCCTGAGTTACATCCTGTATTATACCCCAGAGCTGCACTCACTATTCTGCTGGTGCAGTCCCTGTGTACATACATTACATTACTGATCCTGAGTTACATCCTGTATTATACCCCAGAGCTGCACTCACTATTCTGCTGGTGCAGTCCCTGTGTACATACATTACATAACTGATCCCGAGTTACATCCTGTATTATACCCCAGAGCTGCACTCACTATTCTGCTGGTGCAGTCACTGTGTACATACATTACATAACTGATCCCGAGTTACATCCTGTATTATACCCCAGGGCTGCACTCACTATTCTGCTGGTGCAGTCACTGTGTACATACATTACATATGCTTTTTTGGAGTTCTATCCAGTATTTGACTCAAACAAAATTACAAATGCAGCTCTGAAGTATAAAACAAACTGATCTCGTTTTACAGCTGAAGATGCATTACTGTATGTAGTGTGTGCATCTCTGTAACTGGGTCATTACACAACAAGATATGTATACTTATACTCCAGAGCTGAACTCTGTCTGCTGGTGAAATCAAAGTTATACATACATTACTGTATTTACTGTGTGCAGCTCAAAGGCATTACAGAACATGTAACGCATCTTCGGCTGTAACTCAGGATCAGCATTGTTTTATACTCCAGAGCTGTATTCATTATTCTGCTGGATACAGGAATCAGTCAGTGGTGTTTGACCACAAACTAAACACAAAATTTGCTTTCGGCAGCCATAATTGTATCAGGGCAAGAAGAAATATTACAATCTGATGTTCAGGATCAATATAGCAGCAGTGTTAGATGATGACATTGTAGATAAGGACCTGGAGTTCCAGTCCTCTGATCACCCGTCATCCCTGCTTTGTTCTGGAGTATCCGAAAGTCCTAGAAAAGAATGAAGAATCAAAGTCCGGCACCATAACGGGGGCCCAGTTTCATCTTTGTAGAGCGATGCAGACATCGCATCCTTAATACGTCCAGTAGATCCGACCTTACATCTTCACCAACAATTACAGCTCCGCTACAGAGGCAATTTGTGGTCGAGGAGAATGTGTATCGACAGAGCAATTGTTTGCCAAGGTGGACACGTCAGCCTCGTACCTAGTACTTATACCCAGGTTTGAGCACGGAGAAAAATATTCTTCCTCTTAAAAGGCCATTTTATCACGGAGGCCGCGTAAATTACATTCCTGTCACCTTCAAGAAAAGAATTGATCGGCGTAGTATTACAGCACATCCAACAGCCACACAAGAGGAGATCGATCCAGGACGCCGGCCACTTGCCAGTGTGCGGATTAACACGCATTAGTCTACAGTCGCCATCTAATTTTCCTTATGATGGCTTTTATACAAGTTATAGGGATAAGAGAAGAAAAAATAAATAAATAAAATAGAGGCTCCAACCCCAAAACCTTGTGGGGCCCAAAGTCTACACTGAAGGAATTCGGAGCTGCAGTTCTCTTTGTGATATAGGTTCTTTAACAGGTGGAATAACTATTTTCAGTTGAAGAGCCAGATATTTTTTACCCCAGGAAAAAAATATAATTTTTTTAAATTAAATATAAATCTAAAGCAAATCTAACAATAAAAATACATAAGTTTCAAACACCAAACTAAGACTCTACTCATTCCTAATGGAGACCCAAGACTAGGACATCCCATCTCATTGCCCCGCTCTACACCAATATCAATTAGATCGTGTCAGAAAAGTAATGTCCATAACACCTCAAACGAATATTGGGATGGTGTTTCATAAGAAAGTCCATCTACATGCTTTTACGGAGGTTCCTGGAAGTCATGCCATCGTCCATCCTTGCTCAAACCACAAAGTAAACAAAAAAAAAAGAAAAAAAAGATCCTCATTTCTGGACTATACTGGGTGGGAGTCAATGAAATCCATCTTGGTGTCCCAACATGACATAAAAGCCTAAATGACACCATCCTAACACATTTGTGTGATGAGTGGAGCATCTAAAGCCCGAGCTGCTAGGCCCTGTGGGGGAACTTAGACCTTATCTTATGAACAAGCTACACCTGGTTGGAGAAAAACCACTTATTTAATACCGATACCAAAATAAATCTAGCATGCTTTTGACCTTTGAGGATCTCAAAAACCGTCACCAAAAAAATAAATAAATAAAAGAAAAAAAAGCATTTTGTTCTCTACGCCACACATTTACAGCCCAGATAAATAATGCTCCAGCATCCAGGTGAAATTAATGGTCAGGATAAGAAGCGATGCATTATTGATGGTAAAGTAGAGCCAGAACGTCTTTCATCTCTACAAGGACGGCACCGTATATTTGTGCACAGCTTTGCATATTTTGAAACCTAATAACGCACATAAATAATGATACCTCCTAGCGTCACAGAAAATATACAGAGGGTATATCATACTTACAAGCCTTTCTCAAGGGGTCCAAACCAAGAACATCCCTCAGCGTCCCATAGTCTAATGCTAAAAACAAAAGACAAGAAATCCTTAGGACAGGCCGACAATGTTTGAGATCTGGAGAACCCCCTTTAATATGTTACAAATACATACATTATACACATTAATTACAATACAATATGCTGACAATCATGGACAGGGCAGCGATTATTCAAATTCTGGACTATGAAGGAGCCAGTTTCTCAGGGTTTTGGGCTCCCATATAAATTATTAAAATGGGTAATTTTCCCATAATGTTATGACCAGTTGAGAAGATAGATCTTAAGACCTAATCTGTACCCCACAATCTGTTCAAGAAGATCACAAGAAGGGCACCCCTCCACCACCACGGTCAAACATCGGTGGCCTATCCCAAGGAAGGTCTGGCCATACGCACGGAGCCAAAGAAGGAAACTTGACAAGACCTGAAGAAAGCCGATCACCCACAAACATCACCAGTTATTAAATACTTCCATACAATGCAACCATGCAAGTCATACTTTACAACGTTACACAAGAACGGCCATGCTCCCCAATACAGTGTCCCATCATGCCCCCATAAACCGTTAATCTGTGTACAGCCATGACAAGTCCTTAATTGTTGAGCTCACCAGTTCATACAAGTGAACTCCCTGTAGACTTCCAAGATTATTTGAAACTACAATTCCCAGCAATGGACCAGTTTGACCCTCCAAAACCAGCCAATTTCAGATCTATGCCTCGAGGGCAGCAATTGATGAGGAGACGCTAATGAGATTGACATGTAGAGATGACACGAGTTGACTTGGTAAGCCCGGGACCCAGCCTTAATTCTCTTAAAGGGGAGCTGATGTCACATACAATACTAAGAATTTATAATTTCAGCAAATATTAGTTTCCTAAAGATCAGTAGACATTCATAAAGCCAGATTAGCAATAAGCGGGAACTTTCGGAAAGTGCAAATATTTTTCTCATTGCATTAGAAGATCTAGCTGGAATCACAATTTGGCAGAGCTCCTTCTCCTGGAGAAGAAACATTTCTGACCGCCATCCACACAAGGCCCTTTGGAGCATCTTAGGCTACTTTCACACTAGCGTTAACTGCATTCCGTCACAATGCGTCGTTTTGCCGAAAAAACGCATCCTGCAAAAGTGTTTGCAGGATGCGTTTTTTCACCATTGATTAACATTAAGCGACGCATTGTGACGATTGCCACACGTCGCACCCGTCGTGCGACGGATGCGTCGTGCAGTGGCGGACCGTCGGGAGCAAAAACGCTACATGTAACGTTTTTTGCTCCCGACGGTCCGCTTTTTCCGACCGCGCATGCGCGGCCGGAACTCGGCCCCCACCTCCCCGCACCTCACAATGGGGCAGCGGATGCGCTGGAAAAATGCATCCGCTGCACCCGTTGTGCGGCGGAGACAGCGCTAGCGTCGGTGGCCTCGGCCCGACGCACTGCAACGGACCGAGCCCGATGCCAGTGTGAAAGTAGCCTTAGAGGAGACTAGCAGAACTCACAAGGAGGGGCTGCTGTAAAATTAATGTAGCGGACACTTGCAGTTGAGGCTGGTCCGTTGTGCAAATTAACTTTTTGCGCCTTTGTTGTTCCCCGCATAGTGTCATTTAGGACAATATACTCTGATATGTTCTGTGGTGCTACAGAAGTGCTGGAGAGCAGGAGGAACGGTGACATCTCAGCGTCATTCTTCAGTGAATTTTCCTTGCTTATTTATACTCAAAAAAAAGTTGTATGGAACTTATGGGGCATTCCAGCTACAGGACAGTTGATAACTAGTAGATCGGTTGAGACCAGACTGTTTGGCCAATATGATCTCCACTGATTATAAGAAAGGCTTCTCTGCCAGCCGCGCACAGATCAAACAGAATAGGCCCATTGTGCCATTCAAGAACCAGTCTTCTGGCGACCGATTTTGCCTACCCTGAGACCCCTAACCAAATTATCACTTATCCTGATTGGTGATCAATGCTCAACGGGAAATGGGTAACTATGAATGACTGCCTACTACAAAAAAAAAAAAAAAAAAAAAACACACCCCACGTTTGGACCTCCACTGCTCAAAGGGCTGCAGGGCTCCTGGTTCAGAACTAAGGATGAGTAGTTCCCACCACCAATGATCTCGCCTAAAAACCCATGGTTGAGAACGTAATAAAGTGTGCACATTGCTCAACCGACTTAACCTTGTACCAGTTCCACCTTCACTGACTGAAGGTGGAAAGTTACTGCTTTAATCCCACTTTCTCCTACAGGGAGCACTTCTGCTCACACCACCATACTTTGCCAGCGCACTTGCTCATGGGACTAACACTCAGACCACAGTTGCCAATATCTTGTTATGTCCAGGTCAATTCCCTACTTGCCTCTGAAGTTCTCACACAATAACCTCACCACAGCTTTGCAGGGCTAAAGGTCTACATTCCAAATAAACTTGCAGAGTAGACCTCCCTCAAGTCACTTGTGTGCCTACAGGGTCTCCTTGACCAAACTCTTGCCTTGAGGATCTTTTAGCTCAGACACATGAACACATTGAACCCTGTTAAAACACAAGACAGTCCACCAAGCAGCATTTACTCAGACACCATCACTGTTGAGCTAGAATCGGCAGCCAGCATCAGGTCTTGGCAACCGCTGGAATTCCAAAACACTCCATTAAGGCACCGAACACTACTGTTGAGTAACCTATGCCGACTGGTGCCGCCTCCTGCAAGCTAGTAGTCTACTTACATATTAGACAGCCAAGTGACACAGAAGTGGTCATTTGGCGGTCGATGCCTGTATGCTCTAAGAAAAAGCCACTGACATACCTGGTAGTGGCTCATCTCTGGGAGAAAGTGATCGGCAGTCCAAAATCCGACATGCCTGAATGACATTGACGATCAGTTGGCCTGAGCTCCTATAAAATATTAGTCTGTCAAGACGCCTCGTTTTCAACAAGTTCGGACGACATTAGTCTAATGTGTAAAGGACCCCATACACATCAGAAGAAGGTTGTCCCAACTACAGTCCCAGGTTGTCCCAACTACAGTCCCAGCCTAATCTCCCCTGTGAGCTGCCGAATGCCAGGTTCTTTGCCACCCACAGAACAATGGGACATATTAGAAGACTAAAATAGCCAGACCAGGCAAAAAGGTCAAAATTAAACTAGGATCAGTGAGAAGACCGAACGTGGGAGCAGCGAGATGTCTCAGGCAGGGTTTACACTGCTTATTTTTTACAGAATCTCCTCTGATCGGAGCCCTGGGTCTATGGACTGACGGAATACTGAAGCAGCCTCTAATAGACTGCAGGGGAAGAGCGCTCTGATCTGATGAAGGGGGCCTGTCCGGGAGGCAAGTATTTTTCATCTTTGGATAGGCAGAGGAGCCAGCATTTACAAGCATGCAGAGGGCGTTCCTTCGGCTTGCCAATTGGTGCCCCCAAAACGTCGTCACGAGGGGCCGATCATTGCCATGGTGACCAGATGTAGTCATGACTACACCAGTGCTACCAAACTTGCTACATCAAGCTCAGATAATGATGCAGCAAGTTTGTCAGTGCAGCACTTACCGTTTGTAAGTATAGGGATGCTCCTGAATTTTTTAGGTTTTACAAGGGATCAGCCTGAAAAAAAAAAAAAGTTATAGTCCCAAAGTTGGACAAAGTAAAAAAGAAATATTAAATATTTTACTTTCTAAATTTTTTAGTGAACACCACAAAAAAAAAATCCTGTCATGTGCCTTAAGATGGTACAAATATAAAAGGTCAACATGGTATCCCTGTGGTCGCACTGACCCGAAGAATAAAGTTGACTAGTCACCTATACCAAAGAAACAGCATTTAAAAAAAAAAAAGAAAAAAAATAAGAGAAACCAAATCTTAGCCTGCTGTTTATTTGTTCATTTTGCCACCCAAATACTGCAGTTAGACTCTGCTCTCATTTATCCTGCACTATACACTGAGCACATACACCAGGGATTCCTTATTATCTGAAATATGCGATTCAGATGGAACCCCTGGCAGAAGAGTCCCCGTAATGAGGCAGATTGAGGCACTGTGGACAACATCTGGCTGCCCATGACCCCTATGTGGGGGGGGGGGGGACAACGCTGAGCAGAGGCCAGACGTAGTCCAGGGTTAACTCTGCTGCCTCATTCTAGCGAGTGGCTTCCTTAGGGCTTTCATCTGAATCATGTCACTCAGATTTAAATGGAAACCCCAAAAGTGCTCACCATGGAGCACTGAATAAATGTGATTCCAAATGTTGTGTAAAAGGTTCCAAACAAAAAGCTCCAACTCCATAAAAAAAAAATTTAAAAAAATATAAAAGTCCCCACTCAGCTCCATCACCTGTTAACAGAAGTATGGGTGACTTTCACATCACTTGTACAAAGGCTCTAGAAAAGCTAAATTGCTCCTCGCACCCCCAAAACAAATTCATCAAATTCTGCAGTTGCATCCAAATGTTTAGCATTTCTGTAGAGACAAGAGCTCACCTAATTTACAGCTACACAGGCGGTCACTACAACGTACTGGTCACTACAACGTACTGGTCACTACAACGTACTGGTCACTACAACGTACTGGTCACTACAACGTACTGGTCACTACAACGTACTGGTCACTACAACGTACTGGTCACTACAACGTACTGGTCACTACAACGTACTGGTCACTACAACGTACTGGTCACTACAACGTACTGGTCACTACAACGTACTGGTCACTACAACGTACTGGTCACTACAACGTACTGGTCACTACAACGTACTGGTCACTACAACGTACTGGTCACTACAACGTACTGGTCACTACAACGTACTGGTCACTACAACGTACTGGTCACTACAACGTACTGGTCACTACAACGTACTGGTCACTACAACGTACTGGTCACTACAACAGTTAACAAATTTTCCACTGCTGCTTGTTTCTGGATAACTCCCATGAAGTAAAAATCACTACACCTAAATTAATTCCCAAAATGAGGGTCACTTGGGGGGGGGGGGGGAATTCTGCCCCAGCACATAGGCGCTCTGTATATTGAGTCAGCAAACTATTCTAGGAAAATGTGCTCCAGGAGGTCAACAGCGCTCTGTCCCTCCAGAGTCTTGCTATATGGCCAAGCAGTACTTTTCTGGCACCTCAGAGGCTCTGCCAGTGTGACATGGCACCCTCAAACTAGACCTGCAAAATCTGAACTCGCTGTTATTCAAAATTATATATACCCCACATATGGGGCATCTGTACTCAGGAGAAATTGCACAACAAATTTTGGGTTCCAATTTCTAATGTTACCCATGTGAAAAATAAAGGGCTAAAATAATGTCGGAAAAGTTTTATATACTTTTCAAAGCACTACATTATAGACTTCTGTGAAGGCCCTGGGGGGGCCAAGGTGCACACCACACATTAAATACATTCCTTGAGAGGTCTAGATTCCAAATGCAAGTTTTGCATTCATTCAAAAAGTCAAGTGGCGCTCCTTCCCTTCCGAGACCTGCCGTGGATTTCCCTCCCACATATTCAGCATCTGCATGCTCAGGAGAAATTACACAACAAATTTTGGAGTCAATTTTTCCGGTTATTTATTTTTTTTAATTTTACAAGGCTAAGTCTAAAAGCAAAACGTGTGAAAAAATATAAAAACAGTTAAATGTACATTTTTTTTCCTTCCACATAAGATTCCTGTGAAGCAACTGAAGGGTTAATAAGGTGCTCAAAAACACATTCAAGAAGTTTGAGGGGTGCAGTCTTTAGAAAGGTGTCAGTCGTGGGTATTTTCTGTCATATAGACCCCTGAAAGTCACTTCAAATGTAAGGTCGTCCCTAAAGGAAAAAAAAAAAAAGTCTTGTAAATCAGGGGAAAAAAAACAAAACCTAAACCACCACTATGTACAAGCTATTTATCCCTTACAGCCTCAGTGCTGTTCCTGCAGGAGTCCTGTTGTGGACCCGTTATTCACATGACCACTGCAGTCAATCACTGTACATGACCTGTGAATGTAAGGCACGAGACCGCAGAGGCCACCGATTGACTGCAGTGATCGGCGTTCACTTCACTTCTGCAGGCGGCATCTTGGCCCCGCATTCTGGCTGCGTCTAGCATTTACTAGGCCCCATGACGTCACTGTGTGCATGGCAGCTCAACATCATGACGTTGAGGCCCTGGTAAGTGGCACATGTGCCCAGGATGTTGGCTGATACAAGGGATAGTGATCATTTGTTGTTGACCAATGTCCTCAAAATTCAGTGATTGAGGCCAGGAATAAAAAAATAAATATATATATATATATATATATATATATATATATATATATATATATATATATATATATATATATATATATATATATATTCATATTCTCTATATTATTTTTTACTACCATTTTAACAGAAAGGGACTTTTTTAATTTTTTTTTTTTATAGTGCCTCTTGGAAAAGGGATCAAGCATCGCAGTACAACGTGTCAAAGGTTCATCTGTAAAAGGAAGTAAAAAAAAAAAAAAAAAAAAGTCTGCATAACATTTCCAACCACAGATGACAGATGAGAATGAGTCGTAGGCCAAAAAACTCAGAGAGCCATTATCTTTCCTTGCACAGCTGCACCCACTCCTCCCAGCCTCAGAGTGCTGACTGTCAATGTCACCGGGAAAAGGAGAACCCAGACTAAATATCTTTGGGCCACGGAACAACCTGAATTTTGGCTCAGCCAGGCGTAACTAGGAGAGAAAAAAAAAAAAAAAAAAAAGTGTATTTGACAAAGGAAATAAGGTTCCTTTTTCTTGTGGCGTTGTTCGCAGGGTGAATTATAGCTATGGGCAGAGACTGACTCGCAGCCTTTAAAGTCAATTCTTTATCATGTTTTTACAAATTGTTATCCGCAGTCACAATTTCCTGCATTTTACAGTGTGATTGCGCCGCTCTTACTGGTTGTTTAGCTTTGACAATATATTTTCATACACCCCATATAAAAGAAAAAAAATTAAAAACCCTATGAGGAATACTATAAAAAAAAAAAAAAAAAAGTTAGAATGTAATATTGAAATTTTTTTTTTAAAGAATATAAATAAATGTATATAGCTCCAACATTCTGCAAGTCGAAAAAATTTTTTTTTACAGTTTGTCACTTTGGAGAAACTAACATTGATTGCTAGTTATGTACACAGCAATAAATAGGAAAAGGTTAACACCCATGAGGAGCTTCATGCCAGCCCCCTAGCAGCCATCACAACCCATCGGCAAGCTGCGATTGCAGGGGAGGTGTTAAAAGTTGCCGGTCTACATTTGTAATTGTGCCATTTCGCTTCTGCCGTCAGGGATTGATAGATGCCAGTAACGTCAGTCGGGTTGTACAGACGTTTCCCCATCTATGGGCCCAATTTAGGGCCTTTACGTAAAATCTTTGAAAAATTGCATAATTTAAATTGCAACTTGGAGCTTGGTGAAAATGGCGTAAAACGCCAAAAGATGCAAAATGTTATTTGGTGAAGCTGCGCTATGACGAGCGACAGTGACACTACAAATCTTACTCCAGCAGGTACTGGAGTAAGATGTGGCCTCAGCATCCGATTCCAGGACAGATCATTAAGACTGTTGTGAAGAATGTTAGTCTTGATGAATTGGGCTCTATATGAAAGGGCAGGATAAACTAAAAACCACCAATTGAGAAAGTTCTACACTTAGAAATACAGATTCAGAATTATTTCACAGCCTTTGGTGAAGTTGCTATAGACCGATTGGCAAAGAGGGGGAAAAACTGGGACCAAGTCGCCATCTATATCACAACAATTTGAAAAGTGGAATTTTAATTTAACTGTGTAATCCAATTCATCTACAAAAAAAGAAAAAAAAAAAAAAAGTTGAACCAAAATTTGAAAGGATGGATTCCACTATACATATTCAGAGATCTTCGTGATCAGAAAGTAAGCCATGATATTGTCGAAGGTAACCGGGTTATAAGTTCCACAGAGAATGAATGGAGCAGCTATTTATCCCATAAATATGGGGATAAAATGTAACACCAATGCCACACAAAGGTTTCCAAACTATAGTTAATGACACCAGATCACAGTAGGGTGGCACAAAAGGGGTTAAATCTGCATAAAAAAAAAAAAAAAGAAATTCACTAGCAATTAGTCCAACAATCTGGACGTAATGCCGCCAAGGCTTATTCCTCCAGAGAAGTAGGTCATATGTAATTATCCCCCCGGCTAGGACACCAAAACAATGAAGGAAGTGTTCACGAGGTAAAAACAACAAAAGAAAAAGTATTAACAAAAGGGAATAAATGACTTCTCTATAGGAGACACGGAACTACAGTCCTGGAGCAACGGCGCTACATGACTGTATGAAATGTCCGTGTACGATATGTATGCCTTATGTTTACCATATCCACCAGGTCAGCAGTTCTTACTAATGGGTTACCCACCAGTGCCCCAGTTTTATAACGTTTTGTGATGTTAAAATTTCAGTTATGGTAGTGGCTTGAAGAATCTCGTATTGTTTGCAAAACCAGAAAATGGCTTTTCAGACCTGGCCTTCACCTGGATATCCTCATATCTCACATTTAGCATCTCCTATTCCACCTCTTTATACTGCCCTCTGGGTCCCTAGAGGCTCTTGTTCTGGTACCCCTTCTCTTGGCCATCTATACCTTCAGCATGGGACAACAAAGTCCCATGGCTTCTAGTACCAACTATATACACACACACGCTGATGACACACCAATCCACAGTACCCCTGGCCAAGATGGCACCTTGCCGACTTCCAGAATCTACCTCTACCATGTTCATCTCTAAACACAGTCTGGACCAAACAGCTCATCTTAGAGATCCCACCAGATCCATCATCGTTAAATATCTCAACTCCACTGTCTAGGCGTAATCCACGACTCCTGTCCTTCACGTTACTTAGCAAAGAACAACTCAAAACAGTTCCCATCCTTCCCTCAACTGCAAGTCAATGTTATTACATGCCCTCATCTCCCACAATATCCTCTGTGGCCTCCAAAATAAATAAAAAACCACTTGCACCACTCCAGTCAATTCTTACCTTTGCAACCCAATTACTCCACCCTTCCCCTAAACACCTTTCTCCGCTCAGCAAAATAGTGAAGGTATTGCCAGTTACGTGAATCCAGTTTAATTATATGAATGATCTATAAGGCCTTACATAATCTGTCTTCCCCCATACATTTCTGCCCTAATCCCCTGATAAATCCCACAATGATCTCTGGTCTTCACAAGACCTCCTTTCCTTCTCTAACTGTCTACAAGAAAGCTCCCATCCTCTGGAACTTCCCACCTCAGCATATCAGATAGAAGGCTTTGATCATGGAAGATAGACGCAACCTAAAAACTCATCGCTGAAGGAAAGCCTCAAACACTGCTGCTGCCACCAATACTGATCCAACCCTTAGAGCGGTTGTCTGGATTGGACTTATGACCAAAGGATAGGTTATCAATATCAAATCGATGTGGTCCTCTATAGCAGTCAGTTTGTTTATTGTACTTGCTGGTATTCTATTCATGTCAACGCTCACCACGTGTACAGCACCCATTGTGGTGGACATTCACCTGTTCCATCTCTAAGAAAACGTATAAAAGATAAATAGGACGTTACCATTCTCCTTGCCAAAAGGAGGAAGCTTCACAAAAAAAAAAAAAAAAGTGCTGTTCGTTTTCGACTGGACAGTGTTGGGCTTTGTAGGAACATTACCCAATCTGTTAATACCCATCTGGATGAAGAGCAACCCCCCCACACGAAGGGTCTAAGGATTATTTACTGTTGGTATGACAGTTTGTCTTAAGAAAAAAAAAAGTGAGTTCTGAGTATTCTGCAATTCAATATTTTTAATTTTCTCCAGACTGAGAGATTGTGCAGGGAGTGGACTGCAGAAGACTGAGGTTAAAGTTAAGTCTGTTGATGAAGCCCCCTTCAGACTGTTCAGGGACATCTGGCAAAATAATTGCCCAACAGAAAAAGGTGAGCACTACCCATGGTGTGTGATCCCAACAGTAAAGCACCCTGAGACCATTCGTTGTGTGGGGGCTCTTCATCCATGAAGGAGCTCACCCACAATTTTGCCCAAGAACATTGTCATGAATTAAAGAATGGGATCTAAACCTCCTGCAAGAAGAACTTCTCCCAACCATCCAAGAGCAATTTGGTGATACACAATGCTTTTGCCACCATGATGGAAATGGGGGGGGGAAGTGGGGTGGGGGGAGAAGAGAAGCCGTATGGACCAAAGACCATACCATAGAGAGCCCACTCTTTCACCATGGGCGTAATACTCAGACAACACAGGGTGAGGGTTAAACAGTGGCAATACTTTGTTTGAACCACCAAACACATGTAGACGAGTCCCAGCAAAATACCCAAGATGGTGTAAGTTACAAAGTCCCATCCTTTTGCTGACGCGACAGGGTAAGAGCAGCTGTTACTTTAGAGCTTCCAAGGCCGACTACCCCACCTGTGGCATGCACACAGAGAAGGTAATGACTAGCTTAGGAAGATATTAGTCCATTCAGGTACAAGGCCAGTTGACTGGAGGGTCACAACCTGGCTTCACAAAAAAAAAAAATCTATATATATTTTCTTCATGAGGCCGAGGTGACCAGTGGGACCCATCCCTGGCTTTCTTTAACATATCCATGGGGCTCATGTGACTGGTTGGTCCAAATACTGACTACATATCTGCTTGTCAATGGAGCAGATCTGTATTTTTCCAGCCAGGGCCCCTTAAGCCAGCCAGGGCCTCTTAAGAATGTTGTCTCTTTGCCTGATACAGAGGCATATAACTTTTTTATAGTTAACTATCCTTCATGCCAGCATTCACAGGTAAATGGTAAGAATGGTGACGAGATTAGCTTGCATTTTTTAATTAGGTCATCTATTTGCATAGTTTCTCCTACTGTTTTGCAAGTCAACAAACTAGCTGGTCTAGACAATATGTAATTAACATATCAGCAAATATTGTTCAGTTATCCTGAATCTCTAGTCATCCAGGACAACAGCACAATGTGCTACAACAAAAGTGTCAACTTACAAGTCAATATTACAGACTTACAAACAAAAAGTCTGTTTTCTTTACTAACCAGAAAGACACAAACGTCAACATATACATAACAGTCTGACTCTTGGCTTACTGAAAATAGAAGTCTGGTTAATTAGATAAAATGCTGTGCCATCACACAAAGTTTAAAGCATGATGTAAACTTGTGAGTGAATTTCTGAACTTCTGTACTTTGTGCACCCAAAATCAGCATCATATAACATCTTACAGGATTAAAATGGGAATTGTTGAACAAGCGCAACGTCGCTGAATATTCCCAAGCACTTATTTCCTTCCTACCGAACACTATTTTTACAGCTTGGAGACAACCAGGACTAGACCTCATGGAAGTAGATCTCTTGGTAAATGATATTGTAATATAGGTGATTAAACTAGAAACTCGGACAAAGTAGAAAAATTTGCGAAAGTCTGGTCGCTCTGGGTGGAGTACAGTAGCCACACTTTATGCTACACTACCTCTGCAACTTTTACAATTTTTCTTCTATACAAACTGAAGTAGGTTTTAGCCATCTCATGGGTATTTAACAGATGCGGGTTCTACCTATGGGACCCAAGTTTATATTCAGAAGAGGGTTTGTTTGGAGTAGCAGATGCTTAGAATGGAACTACACAAGAAAAATAAAAAAAAAACAAGGCAAACTTTTTGTGCAGTAAAAATTTAAAGGGGGGTGTGTACATTGTGTTTTTGTTTTGTTTTTTACTGCACAAAAAAAAAAAAAAAAAAGTTTGCCTTGGTCTTTCCCTCCCCTTACCAAGTACACCACAAATGCTTCATGCCTTAAAATATGGAGGTGGAATTTAAAGTTTGTCACTTCATCCTTCTGGAGTAAACAGCATCCCAGCTTGTAGGGGGCTGTGCACTCTTGGTGGACAGTTCGGACAGTATCTAAGTGTGTATGCAGGCCCTTTGTGGGTTCTAAGTTTAGTGTTTTTTCCCCTCCAATCTTGTATGAAGCAATGTATTCTAAAGACATTTATCTACCTTCTACTTCCTTCACCGCTTTCTTGCAGACACCGCAGTGTGCATACATGGCGGTGATATATGTCCCAGTCACTATTAGTCATTCTGACTATGAGGAATTAAATATTACCCGGAGGTGCAGGTGGAAATGAGTGTGCGTGACTCAGAGGAGCTGTATACATTATATTAACAGGGTAGAAAATTATACACAAAGTTGACCCAACGAGTCCTACTGAAACCAGACCACCACTGATTACTGAAGACAAGTTAGCTAGAATATCATTAAAAAAAAAAAAAAGTACCAGACTATCCTCAGCTGGGACCAGTTGCTAAAGTAATTGTTCCCAATCACTAGGGTCTACTTGCGGGGGAAATGATCAAACCACTTTTTTTTATGAAAGCTGCATTTGTTTTTACCATTTTCTGCCAATTGTTTCAGAGCCTAGCACAGGTTGAAAGGGAGAACCTCCATTCTTTACAGTCTAGTTTTGCCCAAATCCTTAGCACTGGAGACAAAATTTAGTATTTTTTGCTACTGAAATGTTGTATGGAGACTACAAAAGACTTTGATAATCTAGAGCCTGAAGAGTCAGAATTATAGGGTATTAGATAGTGACCCGACAGGTGGCATGTTGCCCACCTGGCCACACTCTACGAGTGACCATGAAGTCAAGCCTGCCCTCTGCGCCCTTGATGGACTACATTTTTCTGAACAGATTTAACCTCGTCTAGTTTTTGTTTTGGTAAAACAAGGCTGGTGCCAAGCAATAAATGCATAATAATTCATACTAAATATTAGGACATGCAGAAGGGTAATGAACAGGGAAAATAAATGATCTATGAATTAAGGATTAGCATGGAAGTCACACTTAGAAGCCAGTGTGATCGCAAGGTCATCCAACCCAAAAAACATTGTTGGAATGCTTCCTTGGTAAGATAAATGGATTAGTGTCCTTCAAAGACATTTACCAGAGTACCCAATATATAGGAAAGAAGAATATGGTTGTCTTAAAATACAAAATAAATAAATGAAAACAGTGGCGGACCATTTTCTCCTAGGGTTCCTCAAGTCCATCAGAGAAGATAAATGAGGATAGGAGCAACTCATCCTCCCAAGAGCCTGTATAAACCTGGAGCCAGCCCTGGCTATGGGGCATTCAGAGTTACCACGTGCCTATATGCCATAATACAGGAGGCACCAGGATAATCATATGGTACGTAGAGAGCCACTTCTATCTTGAAGCTCCTGGAGCACAATGCATAAAGCTGTGCCTCTGCCATGGAAGAAAATATAGTGAGAGTTTGATATGAAAACAAACCTCCAGACTCATCCGTCAGGAGCAGAGGCGCTTTATACCTAAACCTGGACCCAATCCACTTCTTGCAATCCGGTGCATTCATAATACAGTCCCCCAGGTCAGGAAGCAGAGAGGGGAGACAGGAAGAGGTCTGAGGTTTGGAGATTAGACGGTCTGAGCGATCAGCGTGAACACCAGGGGATGGTCCCCCTACTGCACCGCGCTGAATAAACCAAAACCAGGTTAGGTGGGGACACCGTTCATGTCCTGAAATACTGCGATAATAAACAGTAAATCCTAGTGCCCATACTGGGAACGGTGTACGTCTGCTGATGGCCACTTTATAATGCATCAGAATGTGTAGTAAACAGCTAGACTGGCAAGTTAAACCAGCAGCCATGACTTTAGGGCTCATACTCAGGAAGACTGACGAATGGGAAAAAAATATAATAAAATGTAGGATTGCATTCTGACCAATGTTAATCTATGAGTCATAGCTCGACGTGATTTTCTTAGCTGAAATCTGAGGAATAATATATATATACACTCACCGGCCACTTTATAAGGTACACCATGCTAGTAACGGGTTGGACCCCCTTTTGCCTTCAGAACTGCCTCAATTCTTCGTGGCATAGATTCAACAAGGTGCTGGAAGCATTCCTCAGAGATTTTGGTCCATATTGACATGATGGCATCACACAGTTGCCGCAGATTTGTCGGCTGCACATCCCAAAGATGCTCCATACAAGGCAGGATGGATCCATGCTTTCATGTTTATGCCAAATTCTGACCCTACCATCCGAATGTCGCAGCAGAAATCGATACTCATCAGACCAAGCAACGTTTTTCCAATCTTCTACTGTCCAATTTCGATGAGCTTGCACAAATTGTAGCCTCAGTTTCCTGTTCTTAGCTGAAAGGAGTGGTACCCGGTGTGGTCTTCTGCTGCTGTAGCCCATCTGCCTCAAAGTTCGACGCACTGTGCGTTCAGAGATGCTCTTAGGCCTACCTTGGTTGTAACGGGTGGCGATTTGAGTCACTGTTGCCTTTCTATCAGCTCGAACCAGTCTGCCCATTCTCCTCTGACCTCTGGCATCAACAAGGCATTTCCGCCCACAGAACTGCCGCTCACTGGATTTTTTTTCTTTTTCGGACCATTCTCTGTAAACCCTAGAGATGGTTGTGCGTGAAAATCCCAGTAGATCAGCAGTTTCTGAAATACTCAGACCAGCCCTTCTGGCACCAACAACCATGCCACGTTCAAAGGCACTCAAATCACCTTTCTTCCCCATACTGATGCTCGGTTTGAACTGCAGGAGATTGTCTTGACCATGTCTACATGCCTAAATGCACTGAGTTGCCGCCATGTGATTGGCTGATTAGAAATTAAGTGTTAACAAGAAGTTGGACAGGTGTACCTAATAAAGTGGCCAGTGAGTGTGTATATATATATATACATATACATATATATATATATATATAGTCCCCCTATAATAACCTCTCCATTATCAACAACTGGGCTCATAGCATCTTCTGGCTGTGTCTTGTCTGGGGTGGCACCAATATCCATGGCCCCTTCCTAGGTTATTAATACCAGCCTGCAGCCGTCTGCCTAGCCTTTGCTGGTAAATTATAGGGGACCCTACTATATTTGTTGATGAAGAGTGGTCGAATGGGGGTCCCCTCCATTTTTTATAACCAGGAAAGGGCAAGTATACAGCTATGGGCTGATAATAGCCTGGGAATCTCCATGGGCATTACCCTCTTCCCAGGCCATATATCTGCCCCAGCTGTCAGCTCTCTCTCTGCTGGTTAATAAGATGTCAGGGGATCCAATGACTAAGAAAATAATTTGGTATGTAACGACATTTACAGTAAGCTGCACAAGCACTGTACTAATTAAACATGTGAAAAGCATCTTTATATCCATCTCTTCTATGTGTACATATCCATTGTCAGGTCACTGATTTTACGGTATTCAGCAGACCAATTCCTGGCTTTTCAAAGGACATGGGGAATCGTAGCAGAAGGGGTCCATCAGCCAGGGAGGACCTCAAAATCTAAGAGCAACATGGACAGGTATGGACTTAAATATGAAAGTTCTCAGATTGTGCATCATGGGGGACGAGGGGGGAAGCAGGGTGGCCCCAGGTTAGGACCACTACTCAAGCTTTGAGGGGTTGTAGTTGGGTTCATGACGAAATCTTTATGGTGTGATCAGACTTCACAATAACCTTTCCACTACCACATCCAGGAACCACTCGAAGATGGTGAGGTTTCACCGCAGGGCACCAGGCACGGGATGAAGTGAACGCTTCAGAGTGTAATGTTAATAACTACAGTTTAGATGGTGGATTATTACACCCTCGTTGGGAGTTTTATGGTGTGAAGTGCACACGCTTTTTTACAGAGTGCTCCCATAGAGGCTTTCCCAGCCATGACCTCGGGCTCACCTTACTCCGCCATCTGGCAGTAGAAGCGTTTTAATTAAAGGTCTTAAGAGAACACGCAAGAGTTTCACAGCCACAGAAGACCGGCCAATGTTAAAAACAGAGCCCAAGGAGCATTAACGACCCGCTTAACTCCAGCTCTGCTAGAGGCTGGCATATTATTTCCCCAGTTATGGAAATCTGTCCAAAATTCCTACTTAAAAGGCTTTCCTTCTGCAACCACCGCATTTCAGAACCATCTAGCCTCATTAAACTTTAGATTTTGTTCCCTGGACTGAATTTTGTTAGACTATTGAAAAGAAATTTTTACTTGCTTGTCACCATTTTATTGCTCACAGCTATGAGGGACCATAAAAACCGCTTCGAAATATACTGCTTCACAAAAGGGGGTTACTTCTGGTGCAGGTTAGTGCTTTTATCTCCTCTCTATTAAAAGAGAACTGTAAAACAATGGAGTCACCACACAGCACCATAAGAATTATGGTCATTACGGTTATCACCCTTTTCGATGCTTTGTGGTCCACAATTAAACCCATGCGCAGTACTTGGAAATTTGCAACCAAGTCAGAATTCCTGCAATGTGTGAAAATATTGAAAAAATAGGTATTAAGCTTACCGTTAATTATGTTTCCAGGAGTCCATCCTGACAGCACTATGGAGGACGTCCTCCTCCCCCTTGCTGGGACAGGAAACACACGAGTTTAAAAGGTCCGGTCCCACCCCCATTCCTCAGTGTTGTAACAAGAACCGCCTCAAGGGAGATGCAAAAAAATAATATTTAATAGTAAAGAACATAACCACATATATTATGAACATATTACATCATATGTTAGAAACATACTACGGACATGTCAGGCTCATGTTAACAAACATAGTTATATTAACAGGGAGGGAATTACCCGTGCTGTCAGGATGGACTCCTGGAAACATAATTAACGGTAAAGCTTAATACCTATTTTCCAGGACGTCATCCTGACAGCACTATGGAGTACCAAAGCACCTCCTCAGGGTGGGATTACCGCTTGGAGAACTTTTCTCCCGAATGCAGTATGTTGACCGGACAAAACATCAAGTTTATAATGTTTGCAAAAGGTATTCGCACTAGCCCATGTAGCGGCCTTACAAATCTGCTCTAGAGAGGCGCCCGCCCTCTCAGCCCAAGAAGTAGCCATCCCTCTAGTAGAGTGCGCATGAAGACCTTTTGGAGGAGGGATGCCCTCTGACTGATAAGCCTCAGAGATCACCGAAGTGATCCAGCGAGCAATGGAGGCCTTAGAGGCCTTTTTTCCCTTATTTTTACCGGCGAACAAAATAAACAGGTTTGGGTCGATGCGCCATGGGTTGGTGGCTGACAGATAGTCGATGACCGCCTGTCTGACATCCAAGGAATGCAGAGCTTCCTCTTTAGAATTGGAAGGGTTACAGCAAAAGGATGGTAACACTATCTCCTGATTCCTATTTTTTAGAGTACCCACTTTTGGAACAAATGAAGGATCTAGTTTGAGGACCACACTATCGTCTCTAATTTGAAGGTACGGGTCCCGAGTGCACAGGGCTTGAATTTCCCCCACCCTCTTAGCCGTGGTGATCGCCACTAGGAATGCCGTTTTACGTGTCAGGGTTGAAATGGACATGTTATCTGCCGAGGCGTAATTATTTTTGCAGAGGAATCTCAGGACAAGGTTAAGGTCCCATGGAGGAGATTATTGTCTGATAGTGGGACGCAACCTCTGGGTGGCTCTGATAAACCTAACTATCCAAGGGTGTGTTGCCAGGGGATAGTCTAGAAAGGAGCTAAGTGCTGAGATCTGCACCTTCAATGTACTCGGCCTAAGCCCTTTATCGAACCCAGCTTGCAGAAAATCCAGAATTCTGGGTAAGTCGGGAGTGCCTGCCGCAACCTCGGACCTGCCACCCTCTAGACAGAAACGCCTCCATATCTTCAGGTAGATTGCTGACGTGACTGGCTTCCTGCTAGCCTTGATAGTGGATATGACCTGGTCAGACAAGCCTCTTGCCTTCAGGATGTTCCTTTCAGGATCCAGGCTGAGAGATGTAGCTTCTCTGGGTCCGGATGGTACACTGGGCCCTGGTGGATTACATCTGGTCTGTGAGGGAGCTCCACTGGACTTTCTATCGCCAGGTCTACCAGCAGGGAGAACCAACTCCTTCTTGGCCAGTATGGAACTATCAACATCACTCGGGCCTGTTCTTCCTTGATTTTCCTGAGAACAGCCGGGATTAGAGCTAGAGGAGGGAAAGCATACGAGAGGGGCTCCGTCCACCTCTGGCTTAAGCCATCTATCCCTTCCGGCAGATCTAGAGGGTTCAGCGAGAAGAACCTTGAGACCTTCGAGTTTCTCCTGTTTGCGAAGAGGTCTATACTGGGAGTGCCCCAACGCCGGCACAGCTCCTGAAAGATGTCCTGGTTGAGTTCCCACTCTGTTGCAAACACTCTTCTTCTGCTCAGGTAATCCGCTACAACGTTCTGGGAGCCCTCTAGGTGGATTGCCGAGATGGAAAGGATCGACCTCTCTGCCCAGCGAAATATTCTCCCTGCCAGCTCTTGGAGAAGATGGTGTCTTGGGCCTCCTTGGTGTTTTAGGAAGGAGACAGTTGTCACATTGTCGGACAATACTCTGACGTGACGATTCTCCAGAATGCAATGATTCCTTCTCAGGGCTTCCCAGACGGCATACAGCTCTCTGAAGTTGGATGAGTTGCGAGCGACGTCTGGAGGCCACCTTCCCTGGAGGATCCTTCCTTCTAAGTGAGCTCCCCAGCCCCAGGCGCTGGCGTCTGTAGTAACTACTACGTAAGGGTCGGTAGTCCATAGTACTCCTGTTCTTAGCTTCTCCGGGTCTGTCCACCACAGGAGGGATCTTCGTACCGGATCTGGTAGATGTAAAGTATTGTCTAGAGAAGACTGACGACGGTCCCACTTGGAGAGGATTAGGCTCTGTAGAGATCTTGAGTGGAACTGTGCCCATCTTACACATGGTATGCATGCCGTCATTAGGCCAAGCACTCTCATAGCCATCCTTATCGAGACTCTGCGTTCTAGTAGGAGTCTGATCTGAATCTGAATTGCCTCCAGCTTGGATTCGGGTAGTAAGGATATTCTGTTTGCAGAATCTAGACAGACACCCAGGAAGACCTTCTTGTGCTCCGAAATTAGGTCTGATTTTTGCCAGTTTATAATCCATCCCAAGTGCTCCAATACCGCGATGGTTCGGTTCCTGTGGTCCAACAGGATATCTGGTGTTCTTGCTATCAGGAGAAAGTCGTCGAGATACGGGACTATAACAATCCCCTGATTTCTTAGGAACGCTACAATCTCCGACACCAGCTTTGTAAATACACGAGGTGCTGAGGCAAGACCAAACGGCAGGCACTGAAACTGGTAGTGACAGGTCCCGGACGGCAGGACTACCGCGAACCTCAGAAGCCTCTGAGATAGATGGTGGACAGGAACCTGATAATAGGCACTCTTCAAATCGAGAGTGCACATTACCGCGTTCTGATCTATAAGGAGGATTGCAGAACGGATGGACTCCATACGAAACCTCTTGTACCTGACCCAGGCATTTAGAGGTTTCAGGTTTACGATTGTGCGTGAGTCGCCGGACGGTTTTGTTATGGAGAACAGGGAAGAGTAGTGTCCCTGGCCTAGCTCTAGCGGTGGTACTGGTATTATGACTCTTGAGGACAGCATGTCCATTAAGTCTTTTAGCATGGGAGAGTCCTGCATAACCACCGTGGGTACGATGTACCTGTCTGGAGGAGGGGAGTAGAACTATACTGTAGCCCTCTGATACAGTGCGGAGGACCCATTGATTCTGCGTGACTCTGCTCCAGTTTACCGCAAAATGGCGAAGCCTTCCCCCTATAAGAGTGGCGTTATTGTGATTTGGACTTAAGAGGAGGGGCTGAAGAAGAAACTCCTGTTCTTACTGCTGTGACCGCGGGAACCCCTATTAAAGCCTCTATTGGACCTTCCCCCTCGGAAGTCGGACCTGTAGTCGGACTGTCTCCTAAAGGGAAACCCTCTCCGAAAGGACTGAGGCCTCTTAGGCTTGTCCTCTGGGAACCCTTTTTTCTTGTCCGAAGCCGACTCTAATATAGTGTCGAGGGAAGGACCAAACACCCTTGCGCCTGAGAAGGGGATTGAACACAATTTTGTCTTGGACGCATTATCACCCGACCAAGACCTTAGCCAGACTGCCCTTCTAGCCGCATTAGACAATGAACCATTTCTGGCTGAAAATCTTACAGACTCAGCCGTCATGTCAGATAGAAAGGCAGTAGCCGATCTCATTATTGGGAGAGAGTTTAGGATCTCTGATCTTAGGGTCTTATTAGAGAGGTGCTCCTCTAATTGACCCATCCAGAGGTGCATAGACCTGGCAACCGAGGTAGCTGCGATGTTGGTCTTAATTAGAGCCACAGAAGACTCCCAGGCTCTTTTTAGCAATATATCCGCCTTTCTGTCCATTGGATCGCGCAAGCTTGATGAGTCCTCGAAAGGAATAGCAGTCTTTTTTGCGACCTTCGCCACCGGGACATCCACCTTGGGTATCTCATCCCAAAGTTTCACGTCATCTGGCTCGAAGGGTAGGCGTGCCTTAAATTCTTTAGACAGAGTCAGCCGACGTTCTGCCTCCTTCCATTCTTCAAGCACCATAGCCTTGATATGTTCACTAACTGGGAAGACGGTCTGCCGACGCGACATAAGTCCCCCAAACATCAGGTCCTGCCTGGATTGCGGCTTAGATGCCTCCTCTACTTGCATGGTGCACCTTACAGCCTGCACCAGCTCGTTTGTGTCCTCCGCCTGGAAAAGGTACTTCCTTTGATGGTCCTGGCTTCCAGATGGAAGCTCGCCCTCTTCCTCAGAGATAGGCTCTTCAGAATCGGACCTGTCGTCCGAACTATAATCCACCTCCCGTCTGGCCCTTTTCCTGCTGGGCATAGGGCTGGACTTTTCCGTCAAGGTGGCCAGAGATGCTTGGACCTCTTCTCTTATTAAGGACCTCATCTCGGACAATAGGGAGGGCTGCTCGTCTCTCATAACCTTAGATGTGCAGTCTGCACACAAGGTATTGCCATGAGTGTCCGGAAGCTTTGTACTGCATATCGGACATCTACTGGACTTTGCTGAAGCCTTCCCAGATTTCTTAGCTTGACCAGGGGGGACCGCTGAAGTTCCCTTATCCTTAAACAATATAAGATAGGGAAGGTAACAGGGAGGCTCACTATCAGGATGCAGGGGGAGTTTGCGCTCTGCGCACTTACCCCATCCTCAGGTGGCATGCTTTCCATAGCTCCGGAGTACTGGTGCTCCTTGCGGCTTGTCGGCGTCTGAGCGCTGTAGTTCCTGAGCTGTTGGCTGGAGCGCACGCCTCCCCTGTATTCTCCGGCGTTACCGGAAGTGCCGGCAACGAATGGCGCAAACCGGAAGTGACGCGGTCCCCGGAACTTCCGTTGGAAGAGTCAGAGCCCGGCGTTCACGCCGCATGGAGGCTGCTGACCTCGGGGACCGCGTCCGCAGCCGAGAGCCCCCCCCCACCGGGAGGAGCGGCCGCTGGTCTTTGGGACCGAGGGACCCCCCTCTGGAGGGTTTCGGCCCTGAGCCTCTTGACAGGGGGAAGGATCTGGACGAGCCGCACGATCCCCCTGAGCTCCGGTAAGCAGCGCAACTTTCTCTCATGTGTCCCTTGCAGGGACAGGAAAAACACTGAGGAATGGGGGTGGGACCGGACCTTTTAAACTCTCGTGTGTTTCCTGTCCCAGCAAGGGGGAGGAGGACGTCCTCCATAGTGCTGTCAGGATGACGTCCTGGAAATATATCGTTTCACGGACAAATCAGTCCATCTGTCCAAGATTCTACGAGGCCAACACGTTATGTTCTCAACTTGAAGATGGAAGATTAGTTCCCCAGCACAGTCAGTATTGCAGACGACATTATGACCCCGCAACCTGCTGAGAGGCCTGCACGTTCAACCATCACGCAAGTGTGTGCAGTGGTAACATCTCGTAGAACTGAGCGACTGATGACTTAGAATGACCTATTTAAGACTTCTGTTCATGAATAAATGCATTTTTTGGGGGCTAAATGGTAGGGTTCTTATGGAAGTAACGATACCTACCACTAACCTCCTGTTTCTCCAGCTCTGATGGTCTCCAAGTTTGAGAGGTCATCATAGATGGGCTGCAGTGGTCAGGTGACTGATGAGTTGGCCGTCACACTGGAAGTAATGACATCCTGACCACTGCAGCTAATCAGTGAGAAGGCAACTAGCGGTTGAAGACATGACTGCTTCGAGTAATGATATGCCATGTCTGTTAAGTGTCCCATTAGCTCTTCGAAATAAAGCAAAATGATCCCGTGCCAAGAACGGTCTACCAAGTCGCCTAAATGATCCCCATCTTGATGTCACCCTTTTTTTAAAAAAAAAAAAATTGGGTGGTTTTGTTCTTTATACCTCGAGGACTCCATCCCCATCAATCACCTCGCTCCCTTTCTTAAAACGCATTTTTAACCAGGCTGATGGACGCAAATTACCTTGAGAACGACTTAAGGTATCATTCGTTTGAAATTAAAAAAAAAAAAAAAAGAAGAAGCTTGACGACATTGAGTAAACATGACATGACGGAGCTGAAAAATACTCATTTACAGTTCGGCAGAAGAAAAATAGAAGATTGGTCCTTCAAGCGACTTTTCCATTCCGAGAGTTATGACCTGCGCATAATAAATAGTTAAGCGGGGATTAAATTATGTGGAATGTGTCACTACGGAATGCATAAGGACGGCGCCGACATCGCGATGGAAACAGGGAGAAGTATTAAACTGCAGTCAAGAGTAATCAGCAGAACACTGCATGACTTAAATTATGCATTCGGTTACCGAACTGACACTGCACTTTATCACAATGGATAGAAGATGGGCATATCATTTTTTTTTTTTATCCCCTCTAATGCTAGTAGAGGATTCCAAGCACGTACTATTTAAAAATCAGTGAGTGTTATGACACAGTGAACCACTAGGAGGTGCTGTGAAGACAAAAGGTTTGACTTCTACACTTACCTGACCCCAGGGAATTGAACTACTTAGGACCCCTCAAATATTTGTAGGGTCCTGGACCAGTGGCCACAGCCTCACTTGCCCTTCTTCTGGTTAGTAGGTCCTCACAACATCATGTGTGCGTCGCAATGACATCACGGGGCCTACTTATTATTTATTGTTATAGCGCCATTTATTCCATGGCGTTTTACATGTGAGGAGGGGTATACATAATAAAAACAAGTACAATAATCTTAAACAATACAAGTCATAACTGGTACAGGAGGAGAGAGGATCCTGCCCGCGAAGGCTCACAATCTACAAGGGATGGGTGAGATTACAGTAGGTGAGGGTAGAGCTGGTCATGCAGCGGTTTGGTTGATCGGTGGTTACTGCAGGTTGTAGGCTTGTCGGAAGAGGTGGGTCTTCAGGTTCTTTTTGAAGATTTCGATGGTAGGCGAGAGTCTGATGTGTTGTGGTAGAGGGTTCCAGAGTAGGGGGGATACGCCAGAGAAATCTTGTATAGGATTGTAGGAGGAGGAGATAAGAAGGGAGTAGAGAAGGAGATCTTGTGAGGATCGGAGGTTGCGTGCAGGAAAGTACCGGGAGACGAGGTTACAGATGTATGGAGGAGACAGGTTGTGGATGGCTTTGTACGTCATGGTTAGGGTTTTGTAGTGGAGTCTCTGGGTAATGGGGAGCCAGTGAAGGGATTGACAGAAGGGAGAGGCCGGAGAATAGCGGGGGGACAGGTGGATTAGTCGGGCAGCAGAGTTTAGAATAGATTGGAAGGGTGCGAGAGTGTTAGAGGGGAGGCCACAGAGCAAGAGGTTGAAGTAGTCAAGGCGAGAGATGATGAGGGCATGGACTAGGGTTTTTGCAGATTCTTGGTTGAGGAAAGTACGGATCCGTGAAATATTTTTGAGTTTAAGGCGGCAGGAAGTGGAAAGGGCTTGGATATGTGGTTTGAAGGAGAGATCAGCGTCAAGGATAATGTAATGGATAGGTTCGTTGGGGGGGGGGGGTCGCGTGAGATGGGGGTAAAATGATGAATTCTGTTTTGTCCATGTTAAGTTTCAGAAATCTAGCAGAGAAGGATGAAATAGCGGATAGACATTGAGGGATTCTGGTTAGTGGGGAGGTGATATCTGGTCCAGAGATGTAGATCTGTGTGTCATCAGCATAGAGGTGATACTGAAAGCCATGAGATTCTTTGAGCTGTCCCAGGACAAAGGTGTAAATGGAGATGAACAGGGGCCCTAGGACTGAACCTTGTGTGACTGACAGATAGGGGGCGAGGTGAGGAGGTGGTGTGTGAGTGGGAGACGCTGAATGTCCGGTCTGTTAGGTATGATGAGATCCAGGATAGGGCCAAGTCTGTGATGCCAAGGGATGAGAGGGTCTGTAATAATAGGGAATGGTCCACTGTGTCAAAGGCAGCTGACAGGTCAAGGAGGAGGAGAACAGAGTAGTGTCGCTTGCTCTTGGCGGTTAAGAGGTCATTGGTGACCTTAGTTAGGGCAGTTTCAGTGGAATGGTGTGACCGGAAGCCAGATCAAAGAGTTAAGCAGTCAAAGAGGGAGCAAGGAGATGAGAGGACAGTTCAAGGTAGACGTGTTGTTCCAGTAGTTGGGAGGCATAAGGGAGAAGTGATATAGGGCGATAGCTAGATACAGAGGATGGGTCAAGAGAGGGCTTTTTGAGGATAGGTGTGATGGAGGCATGTTTAAAGCTTGAGGGGAAAACACCAGTTGTTAGTGATAGGTTGAAGAGATGGGTTAGGGTTGGGATGAAGACTGTGGTGAGGTTTGGGATGAAGTGGGATGGTAGGGGGTCAAGTGCACAGGTGGTGAGATGCGATTTTGAGAGTAGAGTGGAGAGTTGATCTTCTGTAATGGTGGAGAAGTTGGTTTTAAAGGTGGAGGGCTGGGAAGACGGGAGGAAGGGCTCTGGGGGTTGTTGACCAAAACTGTCTGATGTTCTCAATCTTCTGCTTGAAAAATGAGGCAAAGTCTTCAGCTGAGATGAGTGGGGAGGGAGGAGGTGCTGGGGACGGAGGAGAGAATTGAAGGTGTTGAATAACTGTTTAGGGTTGTGAGACAGGGAGGATATGAGAGATGAAAAGTAGGTTTGTTTAGCTGTGGCGAGTGTGGTCTTGAAAGTAGTGAGGGACTGTTTGAATGCGATGAAGTGCTCGTTGGAGTGGGATCTTTTCCATCTGCGCTCAGCAGCCCTGGAAGCTCGCCTCAGTTCTTTGGTCAGGCTGGTGTGCCAGGGTTGTCTGTTGATTTTGTGAGCTTTGGTATGTGTAAGTGGGGCAGCAGATTCCAAAGCTACAACTATTGTGGTGTTATATAGAGCGGCAGCGTCATCCGCATTGTGTAAGGAACTTATGTCTGAGAGGGAGGAGGGATTCAGAGAATGAATGTAGGTCAAGATGTTTAAGTTTTTTTCAAGTTTGTGGGGTGGGGATTGTAGACAAGGAGTGGAGAGGGAAGAGAATGTGAGAAGGTTGTGGTCAGAGAGGAAGAGTTGAGTTAGAGAGGTTAGATAGGGAGCAGAGCTTTGCGAGTGGCTGCAGAAGACCACCGAGTGAGGCCGAAGGAGGAAGTGAGAGATAGAAGTTTAGTGGCAGCTGAGAGGGAAGTGTCAATGGGGATGTTGAAGTTGCCCATGATGATAGTGGGGATGTCCGCAGAAAGGAAATGAAGTAGCCAGGTGGTGAATTGGTCAAAGAAGGTGGTGGCTGGCCCTGGGGGCGGCAAATGACAGCCAGTTGGAGGGGGAGTAGATGCGCATAGAGTGCACCTCAAAGGAAGGGAGGGTAACAGAGGGTGGCAGTGGGATTGGGGTGAAGGAGCAGTTATCTGACAGGAGAAAACCAACTCCTCCGCCATGTTTGCTGCTAGGGCGGGGTATGTGAGAAAGGTCGAAGCCACTGTAAGGGGAGGCTGTGTCAGAAGGGGTGAGCCAGGTTTCGGTGATGGCGAGGAATGAAAGTTTGGTAGTAACAAAAAGATCATGGATGTAGGAAAGCTTGTTGCAGACAGAGCGAGCGTTCCACAGAGCTCCTGTTAGTGGGACTGGGGAAGCGGGGGCTGGGCAAATGGGTATAAAGTTAGAGAGGTTACGGAAGTTTGTGATAGAGCGTGGATGGGAGGTAGAAATGACTGTGGGAATGTGGTGAGGAGGACCAGGATTTGGAGAGATATCACCAGCAGTGAGAAGGAGCAGAGAAAGTGTTAGCAGGTGGGAGCAGGAGAGGGCATGAGGTGGCTGCCTGTGTTTGGAGGCAGAGGATTGTATGTTAAGGAACAGTTCTGAGGAGGAGGTGAGATGGATGGGGAGGATTGAAGCAGAGAAACAGTTCCTTACTTGGTGTGGGGATTAGGGGAGTTAGCAAAAGTGAAGGATTATAGGGATGAAAGTGAAAACAAACAGAAACATTGTTTACAGTGACAGGCCAGTTACCTTCAGTTCCCTTCAGGTTCAATTCAGGTTTTAATTCTACTGTTATCTACACACTTTTAGGACACTTCTAGGAATCACACTGCAGACTAAAGTCATGCAGACTTTAGCTATGCAATATATGTAAAACTAAGTGCGTTCAGGTGTGAAGCAGAGGAGTGGTCTCTGCTCATCTTGGTCAGAGAAAGTTTCAAGTGGAACTGTAAGCGGGATATACATAAATCCCTGCAGTTCTTGGTATATTGAAGAGCAGTGGGATACCTAAAATAAGCCCCTGCTGTAAACTAAGAGGTCAGTAGCCTTGCGTGTTTTTTTCCCATCACATTGTAGCAGTGGAGGGATAACTAAGATAAGCCCCCCTGCACATGTGATAGCCGTCTGTTGGCCTAAAGTCACCCCGATCCGTGACGTAGGGGTGACAGTGTGTGTATCGTGACATATTGGTGGCAGCGGCGTGGATTCGTGACAAATTTCTCTCAGTTCAACTACTGATCAGAAGAGGTGCTGGAGATGTTACGGGAGGGTCCCATGGACTACTGGTGTGACCGCTAGACGAGAGTCCTATAGATTCTTTAACTGTAGAGCACAAATGGTGTAAGAAGGCAGAATTAATTTTTTTTTATTTTTTTTTGGGGGGGGGGCAGTAAATAGTTTTTCACCCTGTAAATTAAGACACGCACGACACAATTAGGGTATAGAACCTGACCTAATCCCTAAACCTCGACATATAGGACTCCTGAACCTATGGGAAAGGTCATTCAATTATTGAAACCTTCCACTTTTGCTAAAACTATGTAAATAAAGTAATTTGCAGAGTTTTTAGAGCAGAAACTTCACATCCTCAAAAATCTTGGCTTCAGCCCAAAGAAAAAAAACAAACAAAGAAAAAAAAAAAAAACAAAAAAAAACACTGACCATTGCCCTAGGGCATGTGCATTTTTTTATTTTTTATTTTTTTTTTTTAAACCTGAGTGGACTATGCCTAGTTTGGAGCGGCTTCCATCAGTTTTCTCCAAGATGTGACCTACACCCTTCTGTTAGCTGGTATTTTTCAAACCTAAAGAGGAAATAAAGTGCTCAAAAATGAGTGCACATATGACCAGCAAAGTGGCTTTATGACAGATAAGTGTTGAAAGTCTTGCGCCTTAAGTGAGGGGTGTAATATAGAACATTCCCCCAAGAAAGAAATCTCCCCTTACTTTCCCATTTTTGATTAATGTCTGGATTAGAAAGGAAGTTGGTGGTGGGTACAAGGAGACTGCAGGGGGGTGAAAAAAATTCAGCAAATGCACCTGGTGTCAAGATCAGACTAAAAGTATCATCTAAAAAAATTCAACAAATAAGAAAAATCCTGGGCCAAGGTCAAGTTCAAGGGTGAGTCAGACACCATAATCAATAGACAGGGTTAGGCCAGATTTCTACTTAAATCCCCTCTAACCAATGTTGCCAGAACCCCCAAGTCACAGAACACTGGTGGAGAGATGCGAGTAAATCCCCCAGTACAAGAGTCAACCAAGCAAATTTTGGTAGCAACAGCCGAGCTTAAGTTTGTGACTCTGCCCTATAGAAGTTGGTGGAAAGATCTTGCTCCACTTTAAAATTTAGCCATCCTTTTGTTCTGCCCGCAGATGAACGCAACACCAAAATGAGTCCAGTAGCTCACTCCAAGCTCACCATAGAGAAGACCTTTATATCTCTAGTGTGGAAATTGAGCGCCTTTCCATTCATCTGATTTGAAGATTATTTTCCAAAGCCTGCTTGGAGCAAATCATTGGTAATTTCCAATGAGCCGATAAAGGAGAGAACCTGAATACTGCTTTACACCAAGTCGTGAGCCATCCTTACTGAGGACATCTCCAGATACATAGTGTTCCTGCACAACCAGTGGTGGTTCCTTCACGTTTATCCATTTCTCAGTTATTAGTCTCATGTACAACGGAGCAGCAAAATTTATCCTAAAGCATATGACAATGAAACAGCAGCTACCAATGAGACCGACAAGGCCACATATCCAGAACTATTAGAAGTTTAAATATGGGGTTTGAGCCAAATTTGGGTCATATATGTAGAAATTTTACAGCTAATCTCAACTGTACATATTGAGTTGACCTCTGCCTGCCCTTAAATGACAAGCACACACTTTAGTGGTTTGTTGGAAGTCCAAAAATCGTACTTTTGCATAGCTGCATTAGAGGTGATTTTTTGGGGCCGTTCTTGCCTTATACAGAGGCTGGGCTGTTTTAGGGTAGTATTGCTTCTAGGGTAGAAGGTGGCACATGTAGTGCATAAAGCTCTAAAATTAAGAACCTATCAAGATTGGGGATCTGAACGCTTTGATATCCCAAACTATAGGGACTGCTTCAAGAAACCCAATGAAATTACCATACAAGTTCACCTACCTCTGCTACAAGCCCAAAATTTTGCGTAAGAGAAAGGGCACAAGTGTCACACTTGGCTCTTCAGTTCTTGTTGAAGTGGCATCTGTCAGAAGCAACCCTCTTCAACAGTCTACATGAGCATGTAGGTCATAGGAATAATATCAGATCGCAGATATCAAAGAAAAATTAAATTCTGCTTCCTGAGAAATCCTCATTTTTCTATGTAAATGAGTTAAGATCTATGGGCCGGACATAGATCTCCCTGAAAATCTGCCTCTAGAGATTATTGTTAATCAAAAGGGTGGCAAGTTACCAGGGTGAGACCTTATAGATGAGAGCAGACTGTCATTACATGTCTCATACTGCATCCAAAGCTTAGATTTTAAATTAAAATAGTAGAATTACCAGTTTCTCAGGAAAATCCATGTCTGGCCCCTAGACCTTAACTCCTTTAAATAGAAAGAAATATATTTTTTTCTTGGTAATAAAGCATGGAATTGCAGATATCACTTTATTCAGTTTTCTGTGACCTACATGCCCATAGACTGCTAAGGAAGCTTGACACTACTGACCGATTCCCTTTAAAATCCCACAAACTTCAGTCTAAATTGCTTTTATTGACTGGCTCTGCCAACAGTCTGAAGGTCCCATAAACATTAGACCTAAATAGTCTGAACCCACCGATGGTCTAATGTGTATTGGGGCATCGGCCAACTGATTGTCAGGAGAGCTGTTGATCAAGCCTGTCAGATTTTGGACTCCAATCGTGTGGTCTTTGAGGTGCTGCCGGCTGACGTGTTGATGGCCTTTAAAGAAAAATATAGAAGTGCTTGGCCAACAGACATCTAGTGGGCATGTAGCCAAGCCAACAGGTAAGGATCAGGCTGGTCTCATCTTGGACTGTAGATCATTTTGTTTTTTGTGAAATAAGCCATACTTAGAGGAGTCTTTTGTACAGCCCCCAGGAACGCTCCTGTGTACAGAAGAGTCAGATTTTTAATGGTATCGATTGACTATCTGATGTGTATGGGGCCTCCGACTCTCAAAGGACAAAAATGTATGAAAATCAGAATCGTAAGTTACCGGTTAGAACGTCAACGTCCAACACTTGCTTCTCAGAGGAGACTGGCAGCTGCTTTCTCCGGTCCCTGTCGTAAATACATGACCACTTGATCAGAGAGGACATGTCTCTGTATGGGTAAAGAGCTTGTCATCAACTACCCTACAACTCACCATTCACAGGCTAAAGACAAGGATCCATGCACTTGCCAGGAAACAACCCATCCTCTACATAAAATTAGATGCCATTACACTTAATTTATCCAGTAAGGATAACTCCACTTGTGTCCCGGAATACATGACTGGCTTTTACACCCCATCCAGTTTTTTTTAGAACCTAAAGCTTCCGTACTTTAATTTTCTGACTAAGTCATTTCTAAATCTATCATCAGGGGTCTAATTTTTGTAATCAAATAATCGAGTGTACTTCCCATAGAATTAGAAGGGAGGGTACAATGCAAATTGGTCTAATTTATGTCATTTATGATGATGAAGATAAGGAGTAGGCATCCCCTCCCACAACGTGCCAGAAATGAATGAATCTGAAAAGATCTATTCAGCTTGAAGCTAGCTGGTGCAACAAGAGTTTATTGTTCATCGAGATAAGGTGTTAAATATTAAACCCTTCACGACAGGCTGAGAACAACTCACAATTAAGTGTCGCTGTAGCACACACATACAAACAGTAATAGACATCCATTGTGCAATTTTTTTTCTTGCATAGAGGCAAAACATGGAATGGATCAGAAGGCCAAAAAAAAACATACACAAGTAGATGACGGAACATATCAGACGAGGCGTTGACTTCTGAAGGACTGTCCTCTGCAGATGACCACATTGTCAGGGTGGGAGGAAAATCTGGTCACTTGTGCAGAGTGAGGGTCTCCGTCATGGGATTTTGGTAGATTGAGCCTATGAAATTTCTATGTAATGTCAAGGGCTGACTTGAGACTGAAGACTGATGGTACGACTCAAGGTCCTTAAACATATTAGCAGGTTGGTTCAGTCATGGTCTGTTATACTGTTGGCCAATATGTATTGTTTCGAACCCCCAAATATCAACACAAAAAGGACCAAGATCAGGCTTGTCATTTTTCCAATGACAGATGAGTGAATCGATTTGTAAGACCCTGGGTTCAGCAGTCCATGGCTGCCAGACAGGTTCCCTGTGAATTGACCCACCTTTCTCCGAACATGGGTTTATAGAGAAGTTGGAAGAGAACTAAACGTTCTGCCCAAGGTATTATTCACAAACAAAAGCCCCCTTTAAAGCCCAGGTCTACCACAGCTAAGTTTTAATTTTTATCAATCAAAAGCAATTCTCACAAACCACACCATCATGTACAGCATCTTTTCAATTAACACTTAAAATGTACCCAATAGTGTTAATAAAAATTAAAAGCAAAAAAATGTACATGAAAAACACATTCTTAAACCCTGAAGGAACAACAAAGCACATTTGGACTTTGCATGCATCGTCGGAGATGAAGAAAAGGATCAAGACCCTTTGGCAACTCCAGATGACTTGTGTCTACTTCACTGGTCACTGCATGCGCCACTCACATTTATTAAGAGTAAAATTCCCTCCATAGAACTAGATCCATCACAAGGGGCAGCTCAGGCTCGATATATTCGAACACCCCCCAAATCCAAAATAAAGGTCAACCGCTCCCATGTTCAATAATCCTAAGATTCAAAAGAAAAAAAAAAATCAAAAAGCAGCTGCTAGACAAAAGAGAAAAAGGTATGAGACATGCATCTTAAGGTTGGGGTGGCCAGTGATTGGCTGCAGTGGTCACATGCAGTTTATGGCTGCACATGCCAAAAAAATACAGAGAGCACAAATAATAAAGTGACATTTAACAGGTAAATATCCTTTTATCACCACCTCAGAAAACCATGTTATGGCCATATAACACCCGTATTAATACCACATGGTTGGTTAAGAGCAACAGTCATTCAACAGAACCATTAAATAAAAATGCTAAACATGAAAATATGCAAATGTGTACCATCAGAGATGTGCTTTCATGCTCCATTCCCAGGAGAGAAAAAAAAAAAATAAGACTAAAGATTTTGCCCCTTGTGGAGGTAGGATGTGACATTTGGTGCTCATAAGATTCAATGGAGAGGGGAGGAGAGAATAGTAGGAAGAGCTAGAGGCAGTCAGACAGTGAAACTTTCAGGAGAACATGCAGCCCGAACTCTGGGCAGCACGGTGGCTCAGTGGTTAGCATTGCAGCGCTGGAGTCCTGGGTTCAAATCCCACAAAGGACAACATCTGCAAGGAGTTTGTACGTTCTCTCCATGTTTGCGTGGGTTTCCTCCAGGTTCTCTGGTTTCCTCCCACATTCCAAAGACATACTGATAGGTAATTTAGATTGTGAGCCCCATCGGGGACAGTGATGATAATGTGTGCAAACTGTAAAGCGCTAGATAAAAAAAATAAAATAAATGATTATTCCTCCCCTCCATGTAAAATATGAGAACCAACTGTCAATTCATAAGATTTTAATGGAGAGGAGGATGAGGAGGAGCCAAAACAGAAAGATTATTCCTCAGTTTCTAGAGACTACCTCTAACTCCTCCCCTCCATAGAAGCTTATGAGCACTAATTGATTTGTGAAGCGAAAGATCAAATCTGTGCAGAAGCAGACCTCTCCAATAAGATTTATTATAAAAAAAAGGTTAATTTCACATGTGCTATTGATATGATGGCTATTCTAAGCGGAGGCTACACATTGCTATATGGGGACCTTTTAAGGACAGCCTCCAGTGTCTTTTCAGCTAGTGATCCAGAAGAGACCACCACCAGTGGAAGAGCTTAGATGGACCTTTGGATTGTGAGGCATTTGCTGGCATTTTTCTTCAGTTTCAGCTATAATGATCCTCTGATGACGACAGGTGACTTCAGGCACCTTCATACACATGATCTATAGCATGATCAGAGACGTCTAGTCATCAGCGATCATCAGAACAGATGTTCCATCTTGTAGTTTTCAGCACGAGCTTCAGCGCAAAGGCCACAAGAGACAACCTGCATCCATGAGGTGCAACCGCAGAACGTAAAATGACGACGTTCAGACCTAGAAGCAGATTTCTCTTCTTACTACAGTGTCAGAACACATTTGCCAGTCGTTCGAGCAGAAGGCATCTTAAAAAGAGCATCTGCCAAAAAAAAAAAAGAAAAAAAAGAATGCACTTTAGAACAGATGTAGAATGGCTCCAGTCCTCGGGGAGGGAGGGATGGCGGGTGCTGGAGAGCAGCGACAATGGCACTGCTGCTTGACCTTCACGGGACGGCTACTTACTACACCAGGACAACAGGATTTCACAAAATAAGACGAAGAGGCCATTTAGTTACAACAGCTCATAATCGCTGTGTGACTTGTCCAATCGAGCCAATTATCCTCACTTCCCTCTGGAGTTAATAGGTCCGATACATAAAGACTAGGGCAGGACAAGCTGTAGTGGCGCCCAAGGTGGGAGCCTGGTATTTGCCAACGCCTCCAGCCATGAACTTCAGCATGATCATTTTTTATTATACCAGATACACCCCTGGAGGGAGGGGGCAATTTGTAAATGAGTCATGGGTGAGGGGTAACGATCACGATAACAGACTGACCATGCTGTGACTACCAAAGCAAATTACACCTGGATGCGCTTCCTCAGACTCACATTCAGGTGAAATTTAGTGTGGCATAGAAACTTGCCATCTGCCTGCGCCGCAATACACAGTCGGCCCGAGTCCGATAGCCCTGATGTCATGTGCTGCCTTTGTTGGCTACAGAAAATGACAAAAACTTAATGACTCGAGTAGAAGCCTTGGGTGGGAAATGCAGCAGCTACTGGTAAATTTCAAAAATAAAAATAGACACCAATAAAAGTAAAATTAACACATCAGTAGGTTACGTGTTTTTGAATGTCCATATTGAATCAGGAGCCCCATATAATGCTCCATGCAGTTCATTATGGCCCCATAAGATGCTCCATATACAAATACACCCATATAATGCTCCATGCAGTCCATTATGGCCCCACAAGATGCTCCATTTAACAATGTGCCACATGTAATGCTGCGATGAAAAAAAAGAAAAAAATTATATATATATATATATATATATATATATATATATATATATATATATATATATATATATATATATATATATATATATATATATAATTTATTTTTTTTTTATAAACATGGTACCCAGGATGGGAGTTACTATATGAGGGATGAACAAATATGTCTTTATAGAATTTAGAAAGCTACAAGGGCCAATACTGTACATCTGACCAACATGCAGGTGGGAGCCCAGGTATAAATATTGCAGCAGGGCCCATCGGACTCTAGTTACAGTTAAAAGTATTCACACCCTTTTCATCTATAAAAGTTGTCTATTGTATCACGGTAATTTTGAGTGGATTATGATCCACCGCCCAATACATCCATATGTGATTTGTTTCTTCACAGATGTGGGGTCCCCCCCATCAGTTTTGACAGCCAGCAAAGGTAAAGCAGACAGCTGATACTATTAGTCTGGGAATGGCCCAATAACCATGGATGTTCTCAATCTAAAAAGAAAAAAGAAAAAAAAAGCAAGCCAAGAAGAATGATCGTTTTTCAAAAACTTGCTTATCTTTTTTTTTTTTTGACAAATCACAACTGATGTTGCGCCAACTTTGGGGCAGTTGCAGGCTTTTTTTTTTTTAAATTAATGAGTCCGGGGAATCTGACAGTCTACAAATTGATACCTGAAAGACCTAAGACAAGAGAAATAAAAAGACAAGGCACGGTTTTCTAATAAATTGGTGAACAAGGGACAGTGTCTTGTCTTTTCTCTTTTATGCCTTGCAGATATAAATTTGTGGATTACGGAGGATTCCCAGGACTTTAATATATTGTTCAGCCAGGAAAAGTGTTGAGGAGAGTTCTCAACCTATTTTTCTGTGTGTGGCTTTATTTTTGCTTACTGGGTTAGTAATTGAGAGGAGTCTACCCACGCCCCCCACCCCCATTACTAACCCCATGGCTTGATGCCATCTGTGATATATGACAAGTCAAAGCCAATATCAACCCCCAACCATCATTACCAAGATTGCCACCGGACCATGGCAATCTGGAAGAGCCAGGCAAGGTGCTAGCATTGGCACATCTCATGTGAAGTGCCAATTCTGGGGCCGCTGCAGGCTTGTCTTTCGGCTGGGAAGGGTCATATACCTAGGGATACCTGTGATACAGTAATATAAGCCCCCAGCTGTCTGCTTTACCTTGGCTAGTTATGAAAACTATACGAGTTACGGCCACCCCCATACAGGTCTCAAACAGCATTCTATAATGCTGTATATCTGCCCTGATACGACCTACTAGAGAAAATATATATATATATATATATATATATATATATATATATATATATATATATATATATATATATATATATCTCTCTCTATCTATGGGGTACTTCAGTCTCTGTCGGCAACTGCCGTCACAGATATTCATTTGCTGATTGGTCTTGCCAGCTGCCTGTCATGGCTGCCGCAACCAATCAGCGACGGGCACAGTCCGATTAGTCCCTCCCTACTCCCCTGCAGTCACTGCCTATGCAGCCTCAATAGTAAAGACATCTTAAAAAAAAAAAAAAAAAAACCCTGAAGAAAATACAATGAATATCACATAGGTGATGCTGTCACAAGGTGCAAAATACCACATGTGCCTGAAGCCCAAAAATACAGATCAACTCAACCCATGGGCAAAGAACAGCGCGTCATTTCAGGATCAGGAGGTAGTCATATCGGGTAGGCTGTATTCCTGTACAGCTCCACATGAGCACCATGTATGACCATAGAGTTCTATGGGCACTACAGTCTTGTGTGAGCCCTACCTCTTCCACATATCCAAGACTGGAGGAGGAAGCCTTATAGGTCCCAGTCCTAGAAAACAACTTGCACCACAAACTTCTATGCAGGACACCAAATAAGTAGCAGAGGTCCGTCATCTCACAAGTGATCAGCGTCTGAATCCGGCGCTCGCCTCATCAGGAAGCAAGAGCGCAATTCTCGATTTAACATGAAGCATTGCATCCATAACCTCAGCAGATGGGACACAACGATAAGCAGTTAACAGCAGTAAATTATCTTCCTCCAACCACATGAAAGGCGGAGATCCTGATAACGTCAATCTTTATCAGAGTCTTCGCAGCGGCATTAAAAAAAAAAAAAAAAAAAAAGTGCTGATGGTTACAGTTACTGACTTGTTATCCGAGCCAGACACAAGGACTTCCATAATGAAATACTATCAACGCCTGCCCTAAGCGACAGTCTACAGCAAGGCACCACTAATATTCAGAAGAAGAAAAATCCCAACATGTAACCGAAGTGTACAAATGAAGAGGAAAATTATGGATATGAAAAAAGAGGAGCTACAAAATGCAGAGTGTTCCCCAACACACACAGAAAAAACCAATTACTAGGTTGAATACTTCTATTCTGTAGCCGTTACTTTCCAGCGGTCTCGTGATCACAATGAAAGATGTCACAGCTCACCTCCTCCTGTACAATCACTGATCTCTACTGTATATAGGTATTATCAGTCATTGTACAAGAGGAGGTGGACCCATCCATTGATGTTAATGTCCACACAATCAGGGAACAACATTGTGAAGTTAGGGGGAGGAGGTGAGCTGTGATATCTACTGTATATAGGATCCACCATTCACAATAGGCGATATCACAGGTCACCTCCTCTACCCCCCTAACTTCACAATGTCTTATTCCCCGATTGTGTGTGGATATTAACAGCAAGACGGGTCTGTAAGGTCTGACTCCTCATAATCCACAACAACAGTCACCATTTTCCAGAAACAGCACCACCTCTGTCTATTGGTCACATTTGGTATTGCAGCTATACGGCATTGAAGTGCATATGGCTGAAGCGCAATAAAAGACATGACCTGTTGACAGATGTGGCACCATCTTAAAAAAAACACAACAACTACCACATTCGTCAATAAGTGAAGCCTTTTAATTATTCGACGTTAACTTTGAGAATCCCCTTAGTTACATTTTTGATCATTACTTGCTTCACACCTAAGATGTAAACTTCAGAGTTTTCCATTAATTAAAATCCAGGAGAGGAAGTTTACTAAGTGAAGCAAGTGTTCTTATCGCTTCTGTCAAAATTCATTAAAACTGACAGGAAACCAAATATCACCATCTGCCTGGGAACTGTAAAGTCGCTAACAGCTCGGGGGAAGGCACAATATGTAGCTGCACGTTCCGAAAAGGTTATGCCTCTCCTGGAGTCGGCGGGTGGCTACACATTAGGGCACCCTCTGGTCTACAAGTCATTAAAAAATGGTGACTAAGATGGGGGACAAGTTTAGGAAGCTCTAGAGAGTCCACACACCCCTTCAACAATTAGCCAAAAATGAACCCAATGTGTATGGAGGTCCCTTCCAACTCTACCATTCTATGATAAGACATTGGTCACTGGGCAAAAACTTTGGCAAACATTTCTGATGGTGAACTAGATAGCCAAAAAGTCTCCTAACACTATAGCTTGGTGTTCTATAGTTTGATACCTGAATTATTTTATTATGGTTTTAATAAATGTCATGGAGGAGAGGTGCTGAAGTTCGCAATCTTGTGCTCCACCACTAACACTCCACAAGCTCATTACCTTAGCCAGTAGGTCAACGCTCTTCAATTAAGCCAGTCAATGCAACGTCAAACAGGCACACGCATCCGTCATAGCCGTCTAAAGCAGAGCTTGGTTTACTGCAAAACCAGAAACAAGCAGTGGCTAGAGGGGCGCCGTTCTAGGAAGAATGGAGCCAAAGTTTTTAAAGTTGGGTAATACTTTTAAAAAGTTGTTTCTCTGCTTGGTCAATCATTACTTACTTAGTAAAGTCCTTTGGCATCAGGCTGATCACAAAGTACTTAATTAGAGAATCCTGGCATTAAGTGATATACAGTTCTCAAAAAAAAAAAATAAAGGGAACTCAAACAGAATATAACTCCATGTAAATCAAAGTTCTGTGAAATCAAACTGTCCACTTAGGAAGCAACACTGATTGACAATCAATTTCACATGCTGTTGTGCCAATGGAATAGACAGATGAAATTATTCGCAATCATCAAGACACCCTCAATAAAGGAGTGGTTCTGTAGGTGGGGACCACAGACCACATCTCAGTACCAATGCTTTCTGGCTAATGTGTTGGTCACTTTTGAATGTTGGTTGTGCTTTCACACTCGTGGTAGCATGAGATGGACTCTACAACCCACACAAGTGGCTCAAGTAGTGCAGCTCATCCAGGATGGCACATCAATGCGAGCTGTGGCAAGAAGGTTTGCTGTGTCTGTCAGTGTAGTGTCCAGAGGCGCTACCAGGAGACGTGGAGGGGGCCGTAGGACGGCAACAACTCAGCAGCAGGACCGCTACCTCAGCCTTTGTACAAGGAGGAACAGGAGTAGCACTGCCAGAGCCCTGCAAAATGACCTCCAGCAGGCCTCAAATGTGTATGTCTGCACAAACTGATAGAAACCGACTCCATGAGGATGGTCTGAGTGCCCAATGTCCACAAATGGGGTTGTGCTCACAGCCCAACACCGTGCAGGACGCTTGGCATTTGCCACAGAACACCAGGTTTGGCATATTCACCACTGGCGCCCTGTGCTCATCACAGATGAAAGGTTCACACTGAGCACATGTGACAGTCTGGAGACGCCGTGGAGAGCGATCTGCTGCCTGCAACATCCTTCAGCATGACCGGTTTGGCAATGGATCAGTAATGGTGTATGGTGGCATTTCTTTGGAGGGCCGCACAGCCCTCCATGTGCTCACTAGAAGTAGCCTGACTGCCATTAGGTACCGAGATGAGATCCTCAGACCCCCTTCTGAGACCATATGCTTGTGCAGTTGGCCCTGGGTTCCTCCTAATGCAGGACAATGCCAGACCTCATGTGGCTGGAGTGTCAGCAGTTCCTGCAAGATGAAGGCATTGAGGATATGGACTTGCCCACCCGTTCCCCAGACCTGAATCTGGGACATCATGTCTCACTCCATCCACCAACGTCACCACACACACTGTCCAGGAGTTGGCGGATGCTTTAGTCCAGGTCTGGGAGAAGATCCCTCAGACCATCCGCCACCCCATGAGGAGCATGCCCAGGCATTGTAGGGAGATCATACAGGCACGTGGAGGCCACACACAAACTGAGCATCATTTCCTTGTCTTGAGGCATTTCCACTGAAGTTGGATCAGCCTGTAACTTCATTTTCCACTTTGATTTTGAGCATCATTCCAACTCCAGACCTCTGTGGGATATTAGTTGTGATTTAAGTTGATAATTTTTAGGTTTTATTGTTCTCAACACATTCCACTATATAATGAATGAAGATTTACAACAGGAATATTTCATTCAGTGATATCTAGGATGTGGGATTTTAGTGTTCCCTTTATTTTTTTTGAGCAGTGTAGTTCCACAACAAGGAAATTAAGTATTGTGCGGTCTTCATTTAAAGTAATGGGATGTCTCTCTGGAAGACCAGTCCTTTAAAAGCCCCCAAACATTAGTCCAATGACAGCTGAACCTCCCTGTATCAATGGCTTTGGCCGACAATGTGCTGACTGATCAGGGAACTTGACCGATTGCAGACTGACAATTAAGTTGTTTTCTTGGAGATGGGGGGGGGGGGGGGGGCATGGGGCACAGGGTCCCTCTTATAGAGAATACTGGTAGCGCTCCACTGAACGCTTCTATTGATCGGTGGCTGTCGGAAGAACGATCCACCAAGTCATTATTCGGCAATCTCATGGGTAATGCCTGCTTAAGTGGTGAGGAACTTGAACAGAGACCCCCACCGTTAACACCATTCCCCAACAAATGAAGGAGTTTTCTTAATTTGGATTGAGCACATAGAATTTTTTCCAACAAGGAGGAAGAACATTTTATCATGTTGAGTTGTCCAACACAAGAAACATTCTAGAACCCAACTTGTCTGGGATTCCAGGTGGTCTCAATTTTACCTCTTGGAGAGTTGGCAAGAATGGAGGCTATACAATGGCCCCCGCAGATATAGTATACAAGAGTTAGACAGAAGTTGATCATTTAGCAGCATAAAGGCACATGACAGTCTCAGGCCAACAAAGTCATGGCTATACTACAGCAAGAGACCTAACCGGCAGAACCTCCCCAAGATATCAGTTTGATTTTGGCCATATTGGAGGTCTTCAAAATTGAAGCGAATCTTATGAATTGATTTCTGGGGCAGCGAAGTCGGATACTTTTTAAGCTTTGACAAATCAGAGTAAGTAACCCAGCGGATACAGAGGGTCTCCTGATGTTGAGGGTCTCAAGGTCAGCTCCTTGACAACATGAAAGTGTTCCAAGCAGAGACAATAAATCTGTCGTCTACAGATTCCATCCCACGTCTCGTCCACATGGTCAAGCAGCTTGTGTTTGTCAAATCTGTCACTAGTAATATGCCAGATCCACAGTGTTGTGCATGGAGAGCTGAGAGGACACCGACCTCCACGCTTTATTTATTGGTGATGGGAATGAAAATAGTGTCTGCCGTCATGGCTGGTGCTGGGATAAAGCATCACTATGAGGAGATGCCGATCATAGGAAGCCAGAAGACGCCCACAACTCTTAAAGAGGCACCGAACAGTTCAACCACTTGTCAGTGGGCGAGATCCTCAGGCCTCATCTAGGGGACATCTCATCTTCACAATACATGTAAGATTTATTGAGTCATTCCAACATGGATCAATACAAGTACACCGGTGTCATCACGCTTAAAACAGATTGATCATATAGTTTGTACTGTGAAATCTAGGGACAGATCCATTGTAAAAAGGGACCTCTCACTTTAACCATTTGATTAAAATGACATCTAATCTCACCCCCTCGACAAATCTAGATGTGCTAGCCAACTGGGAGTGGTCCTAAAGACCCCTATAAAGAAGGGATGATTACCTCACCCACTCGGCTTAAAAAAAAACAAACAAAAAACGACGATTTACATTTACAGATAATGGTAAGCCTCCATAGCAGGAGGATTTCCTTGGATTTACGGAGCTTCATTGATCCCAATTTAAAAAAAAAAAAAAAAAAAAAAAAAAAAAAATTTTAAAGAACCATGCAATTTTAGACGACCGCTTTCACCTAAGCCCCATTGATTTCTTGCAGGCACCAAAGTGGAAATTTGTCTGCGCCTCCAAAGTGACAGAAGCAGGAATGAAGCGCTGACGATTTCCGACACAATGACGGCTGCAGATATGAACTCTGTACTGAAAGGCTCCGAATCCCACCACACTGCATAGCCCCCGAGGTGCAGATGGGCACAGCAGAGGCCGGGCACCGGCGTACAGAGCCAGCACAGCAGAGGCCGGACACCGGCGTACAGAGGCAGCACAGCAGAGGCCGGGCACCGGCGTACAGAGGCAGCACAGCAGAGGCCGGGCACCGGCGTACAGAGGCAGCACAGCAGAGGCCGGGCACCGGCATACAGAGCCAGCACAGCAGAGGCCGGGCACCGCCATACAGAGGCAGCACAGCAGAGGCCGGGCACCGGCGTACAGAGGCAGCACAGCAGAGGCCGGGCACCGGCGTACAGAGGCAGCACAGCAGAGGCCGGGCACCGGCGTACAGAGGCAGCACAGCAGAGGCCGGGCACCGGCGTACAGAGGCAGCACAGCAGAGGCCGGGCACCACCATACAGAGGCAGCACAGCAGAGGCCGGGCACCGGCGTACAGAGGCAGCACAGCAGAGGCCGGGCACCGGCGTACAGAGGCAGCACAGCAGAGGCCGGGCACCGGCGTACAGAGGCAGCACAGCAGAGGCCGGGCACCGGCGTACAGAGGCAGCACAGCAGAGGCCGGGCACCGGCGTACAGAGGCAGCACAGCAGAGGCCGGGCACCGGCGTACAGAGGCAGCACAGCAGAGGCCGGGCACCGGCGTACAGAGGCAGCACAGCAGAGGCCGGGCACCGGCGCACAGAGGCAGCACAGCAGAGGCCGGGCACCGGCGTACAGAGGCAGCACAGCAGAGGCCGGGCACCGGCGTACAGAGGCAGCACAGCAGAGGCCGGGCACCACCATACAGAGGCAGCACAGCAGAGGCCGGGCACCGGCGTACAGAGGCAGCACAGCAGAGGCCGGGCACCGGCGTACAGAGGCAGCACAGCAGAGGCCGGGCACCGGCGTACAGAGGCAGCACAGCAGAGGCCGGGCACCGGCTTACAGAGGCAGCACAGCAGAGGCCGGGCACCGGCGTACAGAGGCAGCACAGCAGAGGCCGGGCACCGGCGTACAGAGGCAGCACAGCAGAGGCCGGGCACCGGCGTACAGAGGCAGCACAGCAGAGGCCGGGCACCGGCGTACAGAGGCAGCACAGCAGAGGCCGGGCACCACCATACAGAGGCAGCACAGCAGAGGCCGGGCACCGGCGTACAGAGGCAGCACAGCAGAGGCCGGGCACCGGCGTACAGAGGCAGCACAGCAGAGGCCGGGCACCGGCGTACAGAGGCAGCACAGCAGAGGCCGGGCACCGGCGTACAGAGGCAGCACAGCAGAGGCCGGGCACCGGCGTACAGAGGCAGCACAGCAGAGGCCGGGCACCGGCGTACAGAGGCAGCACAGCAGAGGCCGGGCACCGGCGTACAGAGGCAGCACAGCAGAGGCCGGGCACCGGCGTACAGAGGCAGCACAGCAGAGGCCGGGCACCGGCGTACAGAGGCAGCACAGCAGAGGCCGGGCACCGGCGTACAGAGGCAGCACAGCAGAGGCCGGGCACCGGCGTACAGAGGCAGCACAGCAGAGGCCGGGCACCGGCGTACAGAGGCAGCACAGCAGAGGCTGGGCACCGGCGTACAGAGGCAGCACAGCAGAGGCCGGGCACCGGCGTACAGAGGCAGCACAGCAGAGGCCGGGCACCGCCGTACAGAGCCAGCACAGCAGAGGCCGGGCACCGGCGTACAGAGCCAGCACAGCAGAGGCCGGGCACCGCCGTACAGAGCCAGCACAGCAGAGGCCGGGCACCGCCGTACAGAGGCAGTACAGCAGAGGCGAGCGTGTCTTCCAGCACAGCTCTATTGGATTAGTCTATTGATGAGATTCCCCTTCAGTGTTTTTTCCTCCCCCATGAGTTCTGCTGCACCGCTACATGTGAACGCAGCCTTCCATGTCACACACCATACATACATACATACATACATACATACATATCCCATTGTGTCTTATGCTAGAGATTAACCCCTTCAGATCTGGCAGCACATCATGACTATACGGCAGTGTACACAATCTATCCATCAGTACAGTAATGACCCATGGGCCACAGGGAGTGATCTGTCCATGGCATTGGGTGCCCCCCACTGTACCATACACGCCCCCAATATTAATCTATTGCAATCTATAGGGGGGCACAAACTTTCCCTTGCACCCTTCCTGCCCTTGCATGCTGATCCCCACCAGCAGAGGAGACCCCATCACCATCAGTGCTAGGAGGATGTTATATTGGGGGGCACCTGCCCCCGGTAATACCCCGCATACAGGCACAGATGAGCCCCGGAACATGTGACATACGGTGCAGCCCCCACAGCACAGCCCACTACCCTCCACCTTCAGATCAGGAGCACAGCATGGAATCAAAGCCATCCCCCCCCGAGCCGCAGCTGCCGCAGCAGAGCCCACCCCCGGCCCCGCCGGCCCCCGCCGCAGGGACACGGACCCGGGTGGAAATGTCACAGACCTTGCATCTCCACCTGGAGGACGGGACCCGAGCTGTTTATGCTGCGGCTTGTGAAAATATGAAACAAGGTAACAGCCCACCAATCAGCTCATACGAGCAGTGCGGAGCGGCCAATCAGCGAGCAGCCAGGCTGGAGGGCAGCCAATGGCGACGGGCCGCACACAGGGCTGGAGCGTGGGGAGGAGGAGACAGCGGGGAGATAAATACAATGGGCCCGGCCTCCTCCCCGAGACATGGCTGCGAGGGACAGCGCGGGAGGAGGAGGACGGGGAGGAGGACGGGGAGGAGGACGGGGAGGAGGACGGGGAGGAGGACGGGGAGGAGGACGGGGAGGAGGACGGGGAGGAGGACGGGGAGGAGGCGCGGCCGCAGCTGCGGGGACACGGAGGGACAGTTACACAGGAACGGGCCACAGTGGGACTCCATTCATGGAGGATGCCGGATTATTGGAATGGCGATATAGGAGCTCTGGGGACCGAGCGGCAGCATGACAGCTGCTGCAGAACCTCTTGAGTTCTAAAAAGAAGTGATTTATCTGACATTTCCTTCACTAAAGAACTTCTGCAGCAGCCATGTAGCGAGACTGACAGTCCTGGGACCAGCAGCACTTGTTATAGTATAGGGGGGTACTTGTGTGCTGCAGGAGTGACCAATATAGAGCTCTAATGTGGGCGCCCACCCAGAGCCAAGCCTCACAAGGAGGGGGGCACACCCCACCCAGAGCCAAGCCTCACAAGGAGGTGCATCCCACCCAGAGCCAAGCCACACAAGGAGAGGGGCACACCCCACCCAGAGCCAAGCCTCACAAGGAGGGGCATCCCACCCAGAGCCAAGCCTCACAAGGAGGGGCATCCCACCCAGAGCCAAGCCTCACAAGGAGGGTCGTCATCCCACCCAGAGCCAAGCCACACAAGGAGGGTCGTCATCCCACCCAGAGCCAAGCCACACAAGGAGGGTCGTCATCCCACCCAGAGCCAAGCCACACAAGGAGAGGGGCACACCCCACCCAGAGCCTCACAAGGAGGGGCATCCCCCACCCAGAGCCAAGCCTCACAAGGAGGGGCATCCCCCACCCAGAGCCAAGCCACACAAGGAGGGGGGCACACCCCACCCAGAGCCAAGCCTCACAAGGAGGGGCATCCCACCCAGAGCCAAGCCTCACAAGGAGGGGCATCCCACCCAGAGCCAAGCCACACAAGGAGAGGGGCACACCCCACCCAGAGCCAAGCCTCACAAGGAGGGGCATCCCACCCAGAGCCAAGCCACACAAGGAGAGGGGCACACCCCACCCAGAGCCAAGCCTCACAAGGAGGGGCATCCCCCACCCAGAGCCAAGCCTCACAAGGAGGGGCATCCCACCCAGAGCCAAGCCACACAAGGAGGGGGGCACACCCCACCCAGAGCCAAGCCTCACAAGGAGGGGGGCACACCCCACCCAAAGCCAAGCCTCACAAGGAGGGGGGCACACCCCACCCAGAGCCAAGCCTCACAAGGAGAGGGGCACACCCCACCCAGAGCCAAGCCTCACAAGGAGAGGGGCACACCCCACCCAGAGCCAAGCCTCACAAGGAGGGGGGCACACCCCACCCAGAGCCAAGCCTCACAAGGAGGTGCATCCCACCCAGAGCCAAGCCACACAAGGAGAGGGGCACACCCCACCCAGAGCCAAGCCTCACAAGGAGAGGGCGCCCACCCCACCCAGAGCCAAGCCACACAAGGAGGGGCACCCCACCCAGAGCCAAGCCTCACAAGGAGAGGGCACCCACCCAGAGCCAAGCCTCACAAGGAGGGGGGGCACACCCCACCCAGAGCCAAGCCTCACAAGGAGAGGGGCACACCCCACCCAGAGCCAAGCCTCACAAGGAGAGGGGCACACCCCACCCAGAGCCAAGCCTCACAAGGAGAGGGCGCCCACCCAGAGCCAAGCCACACAAGAAGGGGCATCCCACCCAGAGCCAAGCCACACAAGGAGGGGCATCCCCACCCAGAGCCAATCCACACAAGGAGGGGCATCCCACCCAGAGCCAATCCACACAAGGAGGGGCATCCCACCCAGAGCCAAGCCTCACAAGGAGGGGGACACCCCACCCAGATCCAGCCCTGATGAGGGAAGGGGGGGGGGGAACGGGGGACACCCAACCCAGAGCCAAGCCTTACAAGGGGGGACAACCCACCCAGAGCCGAGCTTCACAAGGAGGGCACCCCCACCCAGAGCCAAGCAAGGAGAGGGCACCCCCACCCAGAGCCAAGCCACACAAGAGGGGGACACCCCCACCCAGAGCCAAGCCACACAAGGAGGGACATCCCACCCAGAGCCAAGCCACACAAGGAGGGACATCCCACCCAGAGCCAAGCCTCACAAGGGGGGGGAACTCAACCCAGAGCCAAGCCTTACAAGGGGGGATACCCCACCCAGAGCCGAGCTTCACAAGGAAGGTGGGGGCAGCACACCTAGCCTCCACAGATCACGGCTCAGTAACATGGAGCAGTAGTCAATCCATGTAATCCTAGTACATGCCGGGTCCTCCACAGTTCCCTAGTAAATGAGGGGGTATTCCTCAAGTTTTTTTTAATTATCCCCCACCGAGGGGATGAATGACGAATCCCTAACCGCTAGCACTCACCCACCAAGCCCAAAAAGCAGCGTTCGGCCGTACCAGGTGGTCCTATAAGTGAATGGAGCTGCAGAGTGTACGTTTGACCACCGCTCCATCCACACAGGCAGGAGCCATGATTCTTGGGATCATTGGGGGCCAGCGGTCAGGAAGTCCACCCCCCCATCCAGAGGGTAAGGAATCACTCAGAACACAGCATTCTAGGTGGAGTGCCATATGGGGTATCCTGCATGTGACCCCTCTACACTGGTGTCCATGATAACATCCACCCATTGTGGACTCTGCACCTCCGGGTAGTACACGGTCACTGGGGGTCTCCTCATGGTGGATCCATGTAGATGTGATTAGACAGATGAAGCTCCTCTATACCCGGCTGTCCCAATGTCCTGCTTCATCCAATCAGAATTAATCTCAGAATGAAGAATTCCTGGTGAGTAACGAGTGCAGCACCGAGGCGTCAATAAGGGATTGATGGGCAATAAACCGCACTGGTGCCTAATCAGTGACAGCAAGCGGAGATCCTGAACTCCTCTATTCATTGTTCATGGTGCAACAATTACCGTAATATTTGGAGGAAATGGAAGATCCTTTATCTGCCCCAGATTATCCCCAGTACAGCGGATGACCCCTCCGCCACCATCATCCTGCATAGCGATTCCCTCACTTTATATAATGGGGGGTTCACAATCAGGACCCCTATATTTATCGTTCTTGGTGGAAGCGATATTCGCAGTAAAGCTGATTCAGCACTAGATCCATTTACTGAGATTTTATCTTTATGTTCTCAGCAGTAAAAGAGCAAGAAAACTCGAAGATTTCCCCTGGATGCGGCACTGAAGTGAGCGGCACAGCTAGCGAGACCGCCACAATGAGCCATTGTGTGCAGCCTGGCATGGACAGAAGGGAGAAAAAAAAATAAATTAAAAAAATATATATCACCTTGGCAGCAGTGTGATCAGCACATGACAGTCGCACCCGACTGACCCCAGTAACCTTGCTTGTTGAGAGAGCCAATCCTGGTATGTCAGAGTGAGGAGACTTATAGGCCGTGCAGGGTCCTCAGGGAAATTAAAATATGCAAAATGGTCTCCAGAGGAGAAGAGGACTGAAGTCTAGCACCACCTATTGGAAGCAGCGATCCTGCAAGTTAATATCGACCCTGGCAGTAGGATAAAAGAAACCATAATCTCAGTTTGCAGACATGGTGTTTGGGGATTTTGCCCCTCATCAGTGCAAAGTATGAGACCTGATTTGCCTTAAAAGATGAATGGATACAAGTGGCGACCATCTATACAAAAGTTGCATGGACCCCAAATCTAGTCCACCCAAGTTACACTGATTCACAATATATCAAACCCCCGCACCCCTAATAACAAGCCATAAAGTCCCCTTACAATTTTCAGCGTCAGTACATTAATTTCCACCCATGCAGCCGTGGAAAACACAAGTTTCCTTTCCCAATTCCTCCTGGCGTCTCGCATCAGGTAAGAATTATTTGCAAGGTGCCCTCAAACTCCACCATCCGGAGCTGCCAGTAAAAGCCGACAGGCCACCAATAACTTTGACGAACGGCAAATTCTTAGCATCTGTGACAATCGATAAACCCAGGCACCAAATTAATAAAATATAGATCGTAAGGCGGAAGCTCCCCCCTCCTCTCTGCGATAACCAAGTAATAGGGATGCTATGGAGCAGAAGATTAAATGACGTGCTAAGCAAATGTGGCTGCGTGTGATAAAGCGGAGGAATATTCCGCAGGTTACACAACGGCAGTCAATAAACCGGCAGAATCCGTAACGAGGAGACAAGACACCCGGGCGCCATTTGTAAGATACTCGCCTAATAATGACTTTCGACGGCCTCCCGATTCACCTTGTAACCTCCATTTTTTCTCCTCCTAGACACAAGACTTATTATTAGGTTTATTATTTGTGATATTCACTTTCCAAACAGGGAATCTCATTATGCCGCCACATCGTATCAGTATTGTACCTCAACGCTCAACCTTATAAGCATCGTTCCTATTATGAAGGTAAATGGAAATAATATTCCTCGCCAGGAGAAGTACGGCGTATAGTGACGCTCGGCTGTGCGAGTGCAGCTTTTTCCTATGTCGTACAGAGGTCGCGGTACAGGCCTTGTCCGATCACTAATACAGCGGTCCAACGTTATAACGTAGTGGGGTCTATATAGACTGTAGAAATCTCAAGTTATTTTTCCAAGATAACCGCCACAAGGTAAATAATTCTATACCCCCTTACGCAGATGTAGCGACATCTTCAGGCTGCCATGATGTATGTGCCAGTTTAGTCGGCAGTACAGTGAGGTTTAATACTCGTCCAATTCTGTTGAATACCAATATCCATTTTGCCTGGGACAATTCATCAAGTCCCATGGCTGCCAGTACCACCTATACGCTGCGGACACTCTCAGATCTACCTCTGTGGCCCAGATGTCACCTCTGCTGCCCAGAATCCCAAAGTGTCCATCAGCCATATCCTCCTCATCACGTTTCGTGTAGACAAAACAGCTCCCCATCGTTCCACCAGCTCACCTAATCTATGACAACACCATGCCTTCTGCAGATCAGGAAGTCCGCTGCCTCGGAGTAACCCTCAACTCTGCCTTGGCCTTCACACCACACATCCCAGCTCTCACCACCTTAAACTCAAGAATATTTGCAGAAAATTTTCCTCAACCCTGAAGCTACTAAAATGTTAGGTGCATGCCCTCATCTGCCACGACTACTACAATATCCTCTGTGGCCTTCCTGCCAACACACTCGCCCCTTTCTGGTCAGTCCTTAACTCTGCTGCCCGACTAATCCACCTCTCGCTTTACTATTCCTCCTCAAATCCCTTCATAGGCTCCCATTTCCCCAACATATCAAGTTCAAACCTACAAAGCCATCAATAATTGTCTGATCTAAGCTCCGGATATCTTCTTAACACAATCTCTGGTCCTCTGAAGACCTCCTCTCCATCACAGTCACCAAGACTTCTCTTGGCGGAACTTAAAAAACCCATCTCTACAAGAAAGTTTGCAACCTGCAAAGACCCTACTTCCATCTTCACCAGAGCTGTCAACTCCCCCAACCTACTGTCTCCTCCCCATTATCCTGTAGACCAGTGTTCCCCAAGTTCGGTCCTCAAGAGCCACCAACAGGTCATGTTTTCGTATTGCCCAGGTGAGAATTCCATCATCTAGACAGCCAACAATTCCATCACCTGGGTCATACTAAGGAAATCCTGAAAACACAACCTGTTGGTGGCTCTTGAGGACTGGAGTTTGGGAACACTGCTGGAGACTAAGCCCACAAGGGTCCTCTCCCCTCTACTCGTCCACCATTGTTCTGTCTTTTCTATCTGTATTTTGTATGTAACCCCTCATGTACAGCACCATGGAATCAATGGTCCTCTAAATATAGGTTGCTGTGCATTTTATTTTGGGACATTACAACCCTTGATTAGGAGAGTTGTGGAACCATAATACCATGTGGGAGGAGGGGGGGACGAGAACCATCATACCATGTGGGAGGGGACGAGAACCATCACACCATGTGGGAGAGGGAGGGGATGAGAGCCATCACACCATGTGGGGGGGGAGGGAGCGGATGAGAGCCATCACACCATGTGGAGGGGGGGAGGGAGGGGATGAGAGCCATCACACCATGTGGGGGGGGGGGGGAGGGGATGAGAGCCATCACACCATGTGGGGGGGGAGGGAGGGGATGAGAGCCATCACACCATGTGGGGGGGGGAGGGAGGGGATGAGAGCCATCACACCATGTGGGGGGGGGAGGGAGGGGATGAGAGCCATCACACCATGTGGGGGGGGAGGGAGGGGATGAGAGCCATCACACCATGAGGGAGGGAGGGGATGAGAGCCATCACACCATGTGGGGGGGGGGAGCCATCACACCATGTGGGGGAGGGGGAGGGAGGGGATGAGAGCCATCACACCATGAGGGAGGGAGGGGATGAGAGCCATCACACCATGTGGGGGGGGGAGGGAGGGGATGAGAGCCATCACACCATGTGGGGGGGGAGGGAGGGGATGAGAGCCATCACACCATGTGGGGGAGGGAGGGGATGAGAGCCATCACACCATGTGGGGGGGGGAGGGAGGGGATGAGAGCCATCACACCATGTGGGGGGGGGGATGAGAGCCATCACACCATGTGGGGGGGGAGGGAGGGGATGAGAGCCATCACACCATGAGGGAGGGAGGGGATGAGAGCCATCACACCATGAGGGAGGGAGCCATCACACCATGTGGGGGAGGGGGAGGGAGGGGATGAGAGCCATCACACCATGAGGGAGGGAGGGGATGAGAGCCATCACACCATGAGGGAGGGAGGGGATGAGAGCCATCACACCATGTGGGGGGGGAGAGAGGGGATGAGAGCCATCACACCATGTGGGGGGGGGGGGGAGGGGATGAGAGCCATCACACCATGTGGGGGGGGGAGGGAGGGGATGAGAGCCATCACACCATGTGGGGGGGAGGGAGGGGATGAGAGCCATCACACCATGTGGGGGGGGAGGGAGGGGATGAGAGCCATCACACCATGAGGGAGGGAGGGGATGAGAGCCATCACACCATGTGGGGGGGGGGGAGGGAGGGGATGAGAGCCATCACACCATGTGGGGGGGGGAGGGAGGGGATGAGAGCCATCACACCATGTGGGGGGGGGAGGGAGGGGATGAGAGCCATCACACCATGTGGGGGGGGAGGGAGGGGATGAGAGCCATCACACCATGTGGGGGGGGAGGGAGGGGATGAGAGCCATCACACCATGAGGGAGGGAGGGGATGAGAGCCATCACACCATGAGGGAGGGAGCCATCACACCATGTGGGGGAGGGAGGGGATGAGAGCCATCACACCATGAGGGAGGGAGGGGATGAGAGCCATCACACCATGAGGGAGGGAGGGGATGAGAGCCATCACACCATGTGGGGGGGGGAGGGAGGGGATGAGAGCCATCACACCATGTGGGGGGGGGAGGGAGGGGATGAGAGCCATCACACCATGTGGGGGGGGGAGGGAGGGGATGAGAGCCATCACACCATGTGGGGGGGGGAGGGAGGGGATGAGAGCCATAACACCATGTGGGGGGGAGGGAGGGGATGAGAGCCATCACACCATGTGGGGGGGGAGGGAGGGGATGAGAGCCATCACACCATGTGGGGGGGGAGGGAGGGGATGAGAGCCATCACACCATGTGGGGGGGGAGGGAGGGGATGAGAGCCATCACACCATGTGGGGGGGGAGGGAGGGGATGAGAGCCATCACACCATGAGGGGGGGAGGGGATGAGAGCCATCACACCATGAGGGAGGGAGCCATCACACCATGTGGGGGAGGGAGGGGATGAGAGCCATCACACCATGAGGGAGGGAGGGGATGAGAGCCATCACACCATGAGGGAGGGAGGGGATGAGAGCCATCACACCATGTGGGGGGGGGAGGGAGGGGATGAGAGCCATCACACCATGTGGGGGGGAGGGAGGGGATGAGAGCCATCACACCATGTGGGGGGGGAGGGAGGGGATGAGAGCCATCACACCATGTGGGGGGGGAGGGAGGGGATGAGAGCCATCACACCATGTGGGGGGGGATGAGAGCCATCACACCATGTGGGGGGGGGAGGGAGGGGATGAGAGCCATCACACCATGTGGGGGGGGAGGGAGGGGATGAGAGCCATCACACCATGAGGGAGGGAGGGGATGAGAGCCATCACACCATGTGGGGGGGGGGGAGCCATCACACCATGTGGGGGAGGGGGAGGGAGGGGATGAGAGCCATCACACCATGTGGGGGGGGGAGCCATCACACCATGTGGGGGAGGGGATGAGAGCCATCACACCATGAGGGAGGGAGGGGATGAGAGCCATCACACCATGAGGGAGGGAGGGGATGAGAGCCATCACACCATGTGGGGGGGGAAGGGAGGGGATGAGAGCCATCACACCATGTGGGGGGGGGAGGGAGGGGATGAGAGCCATCACACCATGTGGGGGGGGAGGGAGGGGATGAGAGCCATCACACCATGTGGGGGGGGGAGGGAGGGGATGAGAGCCATCACACCATGTGGGGGGGGAGGGAGGGGATGAGAGCCATCACACCATGTGGGGGGGGGGAGGGGATGAGAGCCATCACACCATGTGGGGGGGGGGAGGGAGGGGATGAGAGCCATCACACCATGTGGGGGGGGAGGGAGGGGATGAGAGCCATCACACCATGTGGGGGGGGGGAGGGAGGGGATGAGAGCCATCACACCATGTGGGGGGGGAGGGAGGGGATGAGAGCCATCACACCATGTGGGGGGGGAGGGAGGGGATGAGAGCCATCACACCATGTGGGGGGGGAGGGAGGGGATGAGAGCCATCACACCATGTGGGGGGGGAGGGAGGGGATGAGAGCCATCACACCATGTGGGGGGGGAGGGAGGGGATGAGAGCCATCACACCATGTGGGGGGGGAGGGAGGGGATGAGAGCCATCACACCATGAGGGAGGGGATGAGAGCCATCACACCATGTGGGGGGGGGGGAGCCATCACACCATGTGGGGGAGGGGGAGGGAGGGGATGAGAGCCATCACACCATGAGGGAGGGGATGAGAGCCATCACACCATGAGGGAGGGAGGGGATGAGAGCCATCACACCATGAGGGAGGGAGGGGATGAGAGCCATCACACCATGTGGGGGGGGGGAGGGAGGGGATGAGAGCCATCACACCATGTGGGGGGGGGGAGGGAGGGGATGAGAGCCATCACACCATGTGGGGGGGGGGAGGGAGGGGATGAGAGCCATCACACCATGTGGGGGGGGGAGGGAGGGAGGGGATGAGAGCCATCACACCATGTGGGGGGGGGGAGGGAGGGAGGGGATGAGAGCCATCACACCATGTGGGGGGGAGGGAGGGGATGAGAGCCATCACACCATGTGGGGGGGAGGGGATGAGAGCCATCACACCATGTGGGGGGGGAGGGAGGGGATGAGAGCCATCACACCATGTGGGGGGGGGAGGGAGGGGATGAGAGCCATCACACCATGTGGGGGGGGAGGGGATGAGAGCCATCACACCATGTGGGGGGGAGGGGATGAGAGCCATCACACCATGTGAGGGGGGGATGAGAACCATCACACTATGAGGGAGGGAGGGGATGAGAGCCATCACAGTGAGTGTGTGTGTCAGCCATCATACCATGTGTAAACACTGGGGCAAGTAGCACAAGATAAGCTGGGCAGGATTAAGTGCACCACTTAGCAATAAATACTTACAATGCTCGTCCCCATCTTTCAGCGCTGGGAGGTGCGCCTATAGTACATCCCTGCAATATTCCGCATGCCCTACAGAACACATGGTGTGTACAGAGCTGTGCAGTCAGTTCACCTGGTGAAGTAATGAGCCACCGATCACATCTGCGCTGCTACAGAGGAACATTCCCGCCAATCATGCCTGATGGTGCGTCTGTCCCAGCAGATACAATATGTGCAGTCATCGGCGCAGGATAACCCTCTTACTGCACAATGCAGGGCACATAGGGGGTTTTTTTTTTTTTCAAAGATGCATACATCCGAGACCAAAATCATTTTTTGAAAGTCAGCATCATTAGAATTTTAACTTTAGTTTCCTGTATAATTACCTTTGATGTGATTTAAAAAAAAAAGCCTAGGTGAGCTTTAAAAATTGTTTTTTTAAATGCAGTAATTACACAAATGATTTAATCTCAAATATGTACAAAATATAGATCTGCCACTATTTGCCATTTACCCACCAATAGACAAGTGGCAAAGCAATGTAGGCATCAGACTACAGGGGCGAGCGAGCGAGCGAACGAACGTACATACATACTTTTTTCCCCCAGGAGAACATTCCTGAAGGATCGTGTCAGTCTCAGTTCACACCGAGTCATTGGAGAGAAGACTTCAAATTTTTGTAAATAATTTCTTAAAGGTTTCTAGTCCAGAAACACAGTAAAATGCCTCAGCATGAATATACAATAATGGGGTCTGCAGGGGGATTTACTCAAAAGCTTGTGTGTGGGTCTAAGGCAGAGTTTTATTTTTTTTTTATTTTCAGTGTGCAAAGAACCTGCAAGTCACGGTCCTCATGTGCACAGAGACCTGTGGGCCATGTTTAGGACTGGGAAATAAGCTTACGTGAACCCAGCCCAAGTGAGAGCAGTGGAATATCGCTTTTGGTCCTTGCATTACATGGTGAGGTCATATATGCATGTGGGCTGGGATCCACTACCAGTGGGGTGGGATCCACTACCAGCACGGATAATAGACCCCAGCAGTCAGAAGCAATCACTAACCAAAACGTTGAAAACGTTGCAAGCAGTTTTCCAGCCTCCAGATCAATTCATTATAGTAGGTTATTCCTGTTGATCCCATCGCTGGTGATAGCCTACGCCGATTACTCCCAATCACCATAACATCTAAGCCAGGCCTAAGTTCTCTGTTACAGGAGAGCCACAGATCGGCTGCACTTAAGTACCCGACCTATCTAACGGCGCTGCTGACAATCAGAGAACACAGCTGATGGCTAATCTATTCATTTACTAGGTTCTGTAGAGCCGACGCCTGAAGGAGGAGGCACACGGGGGTGGTCATCGCCCTCCTCCTCTGGGAACAACATGGATGAAGTCTGAATTTAGTATGTCTTTTTGCTGTGTTCTTGGAGCCAAAATCCTGAAATCCTCCCGAAAAACCTTTGCGTTTCGGCAGAAAGACTGTGTGATCCGGCTCCATAGGGTATGTGCACACCATGGTGGTGGACTGTGTGTTATGTCCATTTTTTGGGGGGAGGAGGTTTCGAGGAGCTTTTTCAGGTGGAATCCACCTGAAAAAAATGTCATGTGCACACGGCCTTAGGGTATGTGCACACGTCAGGATTTTTCATCAGGTTTTGTAGCCAAAACCAGGAGTGGGTGATAAATGCAGAAGTGGAGCATATGTTTCTATTATACTTTTCCTCTAATTGTTCCACTCCTGGTTTTGGCTACAAAACCTGATGAAAAATCCTGACCAAATCCTGACGTGTGCACATACCCTTAGAGAGTGATGAAGATTGATTAGGATAAGTTCACATGTTGTTTTTCAGCCAAAAACCATTTCAGGAATTGTGAGAATGTTTGTAGGCTTTTTTTTTTTTTGCAAAAGCATTTCTCTTCAGCGGTTTTGATGGCTTTTATTATTATAGCGCCATTTATTCCATGGTGCTTTACATGTGAGGAGGGGTATACATCATAAAAATGAGTACAATAATCTTGAACAAAATGAGCCGGGAGGAGAGAGGACCCTGCCCATGAGAGCTCACAATCTACAAGTGTGAAGGTATGTTCATACTCAGGTGTTTTTTTTTATTTGTTTTTTTTTTTTTTTTTTTTTACAGTTTTTAGAGTTCAAACTCCCCAAAAGTCTCCTTAAAAAAACTCTTGAAAAATTCTTCCAATTTATTTTTGCTATGTGTTAACAATGTGGGAGGTTGCTGATTTTTATTTTTTTTTATTATTTTTTTTTTTCAGCAGTAACTCTCCAAAATCTTCCTAAAAAAATAAGCTAAATCTTCTGCTGCAAAAAGACTGTGTAAACATGGCCTTAGGCTACGTTCACACGTTCCTTTTTTTCATCCTTTTTTTTTCAGGTCCTGTTTTGAAAAACCGCAGCTAAATTCAGCGCTGATTTTAGCTGCGGTTTTTCATCCTTTTTCTTCTGCGGATTCCACTGCGGGTTTCCAAATGCAGTTTCCTATTGGTGCTGCTGGAAACCCGCAGCGGAATCCGCAGAAAGAATTGACATGGTACTTCTTTTTTCTGCAGGCAAAACCGCTGCGGATTTGCCTGTGGAAAAAAGGATCGTCGGCACAGCGGGTCCTGTTTTCCATTGGGTTACATTGTACTGTAACCTACATGGAAAACTGCTGCGGATCCGCAGTGCAAATCCGCTGCGGATCCGCAGCAAAAACCGCACCGTGTGAACATAGCCTAATAGGAGTTCCAGTTTTGAGGAATTTTTGGAGCTTTTTTTTTTTCCTGGATAGGTTTTGAAAATCACCAGGTGGAAGAAAAGAAAATGCACAAGACTTCCTTTGAAACAGTTCCTGAAGGAAACCTATCCAAAGTAGGAACTGCCTAATTAAAAAAAGGCTGCAGGAGAAAAAAAAACTCCATCAGAATCTCCCGTCAGAAAGGAAAGCTTCCTGCAGCATTTTCTACCTGAAAAACTCAATGTGTTCGAACATGCTCTGAAGCATTTTGTGAGGGTTTTTTTTTTTCTGCCTTTTGATTGGACAGTGCATAGCTTAGAGAAATGCCATGCACTTCTTTTCTCCCAGCATGCGTCATTCAGAAGTAAAAAAAAAAAAAAAAAACTCAAAAACTGAACATATGAGCAGCACAGTGCGGATTATTAGCATTAATCAGATCAGGAAGAAGAGTTTCAAGTGTTTTTTTTTAGCTGAATTGTTGAGAATTTGTTTTTTTTTTTTGCAGGAGATCTGCTCCAAAAAAAACTCTGGTGTAGATAAGCTAAGAGTATGTTCACACGTTGTGCTTTTTTTGCTGCTTTTTTTTAATGCAAATTTTCAGCTGCGTTTTAGAGTACCAGCAAACTCTAAGGCTATGTGCACACGCTGCGGATATGCAGCGTTTCCGCAGCTGCGGGTCTGCAGCAGTTTCCCATGCGTTTACAGTACAATGTAAACCTATGGGAAACGTAATCCGCAGTGCACATGCTGCGGAAAAAAATGCTCAGAAACCATTCCGCAGCATGCCAATTCTTTGTGCGGAATCTGCAGCGGTTTAACACCTGCTCCATAATAGAAAACCGCAGGTGTAAAACCGCAGTGGAATCCGCATAAAAAGCGCGGTAAATCCTCAGGAAAAACGCAGTGTGTTTGCCCTGTGGATTTATCAAATCCGCTGCGGAAAAATCCGCAGAGGATCATTCTACGTGTGCCCATAGCCTGAGATTTCAGAAATCTGATGCACACACGTTTTTTTTTCCCTGACTGATTTGGAAAACTGCTGCGTTTTTGCAGCATTTTTTCACCCACAGAAAGCAATGAGTAAAGGCAAAAAATTCAGGCAAAAACGCAGGTGTCAGGTTTTGTTGAGTTTTTCGTGCAAAAACCTAAAGGAAGTTGAATCATGCTTTTTTTTTTTCTCCCACAAAACTTTATCAACATCCACAAGAGACAACAAAACCGCAGCAAAATCCACGTTTTGTAAGCAGCTTCTTTAATGGCAAGAGAGCAGGTTTTGCCTGTAGAAAAAAGCAGCAAAAAAGCAACGTGTGCACATAGCCTTAATCTTTTTTTTTTTTTTTGCTGAGTTTTTGGAGCATAACCGAGTAGAAATTCCAAATTTTCGAAGAGTTTTGAGTTTTTAAGGAGGATTTTGAAAAGTCTCTGCTTAGTTGCCCATCAAAAAGATTCATCAGAAAACTCAGTGTGAACATACCCTTAAGTAAGCAAAACAGGAGTGCGCCTACATTTTAATTTTTTTTTTTATTTCCCTGCCAGAAAACTGGTGCAAATGCTATGATAAATCTCCCTTTTGTGCTGTCTCACCATTTATAAAACCATTGCTTGCTGTCACTGAATGGGAACATGTTCACACCTGAAACTTTGCGAGAATGGAATCACTCATGCAGTTTTTGGAGGCTGAAGACCAGAGGAAGTGTAAGGGATTGTGCACACGGCATCTTATATATACCGTGATACCCACTGGGTTTTGACAGTAGGTAAATATCTTGACAAGTGATTAAAACAGAATAGAAATTTAGAGAACGCAATTAAATCCCCATGTTGAATTTAATTTAAAAAATTCTGTGCAGATTTTTTTTTTTTTTTTTTTTTTACACTTTATTTTCATAGGGGCCAGAGCTCTCTGTTATTTAGTTACTGAGCTCCAAAATCCCCGTTATAGAAATGAGAAATAGATAATATTTTGACTGAATTCAGCCACCACTAGGGGGAGCTTAGGAGCTTACTGCATACTCCATGCTCCTAAGCTCCCTCTAGTGGTGGTCGATAAAAAAAAAAAAATAGAATCTGTTAATTTGCCTTCTTTTTCTTATATCATTACTTTTTTTTTGTAAAATGATTAACTCTTCTATGATTTGATAGATCCAATTATAAGTCAATTTACAACATGGATTTTGGTTAAGCTTTATAACAAAAACCTATATAAAGCTTAACCCATAGATTTGCGCTTGATTTACAGAATAAACTAGTACAGGCTGCAATTTTTATTTATTTTTATGGTGCCATATTAAAGTTGGTATAGGTCCAGTTTATCAAACTGTTTTTGCCAGAAGTCTGGCATAAAACAGTCTGAAATGTCGAAACGTTTTGCCGACTTTTTTGCTGTTTTTTTACCCCAGATTTTTTGAAAATTTGCCTCCGGAGGGGATGGACGAGCGCAGAAGAAGACGACAAATTCATCAATTTATGCCACAAAGTTGGGAGTAATTTCCGACAGAAATGTATTGCAATCCCTAAGTGCTCGGCAGGTGGAAGATTCACTAAATTAGGTGGTGCACGCCTTTTTAATGAATCTGGCACTTCTTACTCCAGCCTTGCGCCATCTCAAGAAATTTACCGGCGGGCAAAATGCCAATCTTGATGAAGCGGGGCTTCTAATTGCCATTTATATTCCAGATCAATCTGTTTGTTGTTGGGGGTTGAATACTTTCGCAAAGCACTATCATTCTGTATATTTTTCATTCTGTGTTCAGTATATCATTTTTTTTTTTTTTTTTCAAAAGCTACAAAAAACAGGTTGTCAAGTAGTAATTTCCATATCACTGTGTCATGACTGCAGGAACGTGGGACTAAGAGTCCTCAGCATTAACAATGACAAAATGCGTCCTCATTAAGCAATATGTGCTTCCTATCTTGCCCAGGATAAATAGGTCTCCATCTGCCAATCCAGGTGGATAGGCCCAGTATGAGCGAGCGGAGAGCCAGAGATCTGTGTGAGGAAACGCAGCCAAATATTAACAACCGCAACAAAAAAGTAAATGAGTAATGGGGTTTGCATCAACAATGAAATCAGCAGGCGATTAAGAGCAAGTTTATAGACTGGGAGATGTGGGAAAAACATTAATAATGTATACAACCTTTGACAAGCAAAAAATATGCATGTGAGAAACAGCACCATTCTTGTCCACAGGTCACAGCTGGTATTACACGCAATTGAATGGTACAATACTACGCTGATGCCATTTCAGGACTCTCTTTTCTAATTTCATACAACTCCTATACAACTCCTCCAAGGAAGGTTTTCACCCAAAATGAAAATAAAATGGCCATATATAAGTAAATCAGAAGTCACTGATGAAAGTTTGGCAAACCTATTTTACTTTCAGGCATATTGGTATTTTTGTGATTTCTTGCACTATTTAGCTAGTGGACTATTACGTGTGGGGGACCTGTGGGGACATTCATAATGTGTGGGGGAACTGAGGGGGCATCATAATGTGTAGGAGACCTGTGGAGAATCATAATGTGTGGGGGAACTGAGGGGGCTTCATAATGTGTGGGGGACCTGTGGGGACATCATAATGTGTGAGGGAACTATTGGGTCATCATAATGTGTGGGAGAATTGTGTGGGCATTATGCTGGGTGATGAAACTGGTGGAGCATAATAATGTGTGGGAAACCTGTTGGGACCTCATGATATGTGGTGGAACCAAGTGGGCATCATAATGTGCGGGGGACCTGTGGGGACCTCATAATGTGTAGTAGACCTGTGGGGACATCATAATATGTGGGGGAACTGAGGGGGCATCATAATGTGTGGGGGACCTTATAATGTGTGAGGGAACTATTGGGTCATCATAATGTGTGGGAGAATTGTGAGGGCATCATGCTGTGTGAGGAAACTGGTGGAGCATAATAATGTGAGGGAAACCTGTTGGGACCTCATGATATGTGGTGGAACCAAGGGGGCATCATAATGTGCGGGGGACCTCAATGTGTGGGGGATCTGTGGGGACATCATAATATGTGGGGGAACTGAGGGGGCATCATAATGTGTAGGGGAATTGAGGGGGCATAATGATGTTTGGAGGAACTTATGGAGGATCACAATATGTGGGAAATCTATGGGGACCTCATAATGTGTAGTAGACCTGTGGGGACATCATAATATGTGGGGGCACTGAGGGGGCATCATAATATGTGGGGGCACTAAGGGGGCATCATAATGTGTGGGAGAACTGAGGGGGCATCATAATGTGTAGGGGAACTGAGGGGGCATCATACTTATGGAGGATCATAATATATGGGTAATCTGTGGGGACATCATAATGTGTGGGGGATCTGTGGGGACCTCATAATGTGTAGTAGACCTGTGGGGACATCATAATATGTGGAGGAACTGAGGGGGCATCATAATGTGTAGGGGCATTGAGGCGGCATCATAATGTGTGGGGGATCTGTGGGGACCTCATAATGTGTAGTAGACCTGTGGGGACATCATAATATGTGGGGGCATTGAGGGGGCATCATAATGTGTGGGGGAATTGAGGGGGCATCATAATGTGTGGGGGAACTGAGGGGGCATCATAATGTGTGGGGGAACTGAGGGGGCATCATAATGTGTGGGGGAACTGAGGGGGCATCATAATGTGTGGGGGAACTGAGGGGGCATCATAATGTGTAGGGGAACTGAGAGGGCATCATAATGTGTGGGGGAACTGAGGGGGCATCATAATGTGTGGGGGAACTGAGGGGGCATCATAATGTGTGGGGGAACTGAGCGGGCATCATAATGTGTGGGGGACCTTATAATGTGTGAGAAAACTATTGGGTCATCATAATGTGTGGGAGAATTGTGAGGGCATCATGCTGTGTGAGGAAACTGGTGGAGCATAATAATGTGTGGGAAACCTGTTGGGACCTCATGATATGTGGTGGAACCAAGGGGGCATCATAATGTGCGGGGGACCTCATAATGTGTAGTAGACCTGTGGGGGCATCATAATATGTGGGGGAACTGAGGGGGCATCATAATGTGTAGGGGAACTGAGGGGGCATCATTCTTATGGAGGATCATAATATGTGGGTAATCTGTGGGGACATCATAATGTGTGGGGGATCTGTGGGGACCTCAATGTGTAGTAGACCTGTGGGGACATCATAATGTGTGGGGGATCTGTGGGGACCTCATAATGTGTAGTAGACCTGTGGGGACATCATAATATGTGGGGGAACTGAGGGGGGCATCATAATGTGTGGGGGAATTGAGGGGGCATAATAATGTTTGGAGGAACTTATGGAGGATCACAATATGTGGGAAATCTATGGGGACCTCATAATGTGTAGTAGACCTGTGGGGGCATCATAATGTTTGGAGGAACTTATGGAGGATCATAATGTGTGGGGGATCTGTGGGGACCTCATAATGTGTAGTAGACCTGTGGGGACATCATAATATGTGGGGGAACTGAGGGGGCATCATGCTGTGTGGGGAAACCGGTGGAGCATAATGTGTGGGAGACCTCATAATGTGTGGGGGACCTCAATGTGTGGGGGAACTGAGGTGGCATCATGCTGTGTGAGGGAACTGTCGAAGCATCATAATGTGTGTGGGGAACTGTGTGGGCATCATAATGTGTAGCGGAAAATATGATTATTTTTTTAATATACCTTACCTTATTATTCTTCCTTCTCTCCCAAATACCATACTGAAGGCGCTGGTTTCTCGGCCTAGTTTATGCTTTTTAGAAGCTGATTTCTACTGGTGCATTAGATACTGTTTATAAACGCTCCCCCTATGTGATCTTCTCTGCTCAGATGCTCACACATTGGGGGTCCTTGTTTTATCAGGGGTGTATAAGGTAGATAATTCTTTACCAGCCCCAAAACATTATTTCTTCAGACCCGGTGGATCACCAAACAAATAGACTTCCTATGAGATTAAGCTGCTCAAAAAGTGACCATTTGCTGAGAAGAAGCCCAGTGATCAGCTGTAATCTGCGATGAAACCTGTGGTGTTTCCCTGCAGTGCCTCCGCTGGGGATAAGAAGTATTACACAATGCTTATTCACATCAATGGGTTATTTGTGTAAAGCGGAACAGGACAGGTCCTCCAGAGAGAAAGAGACGCTCCTTGTAACACTCCGACCATGAGTTGAGGTCAGATCCTGAGCAGAAGACACCTTGCACAATTCACTAAGGGTGCATATACTGCGCCAACTCTATAAACACAGGAAGTGTTGGGAAGTTCAGATGCTCAGTGGGGCAGGAAGAAGCTAACTTCTCCTCATTCTCATAGAAATTAGCTATGGGACATAACTGCTTAGGCTACGTTCACATTTGCGTTCGGCGCCGCAGCGTCGGGCGCCGCAGCGTCGGGTGCTGCAGCGTCGCCGCATGCGTCATGCACCCCTATATTTAACATAGGGGCGCATGGACATGCGTTGCATTTGCATTTTGTGACGCATGCGTCGCTGTGGTGCATGCGTCAGGGCGCAGAGAACGCAGCAAGTTGCAGTTTTTTCTGCGCCCAAAACCATGCAAAAGTGGACGCATGTGTCAAAAAACGCTGCGTTGTGCATGCGTTCACATTTGCGTTGTGCGTTGCGTCGCCGACGCTGCGGCGCAAAACGCAAATGTGAACGTAGCCTTAGACAGAAAGGTAAGACATGGCATTAATATTTTATTTATATGGCTTGAGACCCCTACCCTGGGACAGAGCAGAGAATCGATATCTCGTAAGGACATTATGTGACTTTTTCTCACTTTTTCTACCATAGACTTAAAGTTCAGTGAGGCAGCTGCCTGGAAAACTATCCTATGAATAATACATGGCATCTACAGAAGGGAAACTGCGTGATCGTTGGAAGACTTAGACTTTTGGCTGCTAAACATGACACAGACGTCCAAATTTCCCAATACAAGCTCGGCAATACACATTATACCCTTCCATTAAGCCCACAATTGCCTTTTATCTAAACTCAATCCTCTGATTCACGATCCTTGTATATCTCTACAAATGTCAGACACATCTACCCTTACCATTGTAGAAAAGATCAATCACTTACGGGAGAAGCCAAATCTTTATTTTGTGCAAACATTAATTTAATGCAGATTTGTTTGTAATTTTTAAAGGGAACCTGTTAATTCTTTTTTTTTTGCCCCTGAACTTCCATTACGACTGTTTAGATAAATTGACAATGTTATAAAACTGCCCAAAAATGCTTCATATGATCCAGCTACTGGCTTGATTGACATCTCTAGCTGGGGCTGCCGGCAACTGAAATGGCCCGACATAATAAAGTGGTGGCGATACATGTCCACCATGGCCCTGATTACTGTCTATGGGACAGCCTGGTGGGGCATTTTAAAGTCTGTCTTTGGAATTTGTTGGGGGTCGCATAGGCTGGACCCTTCACGAACCAAAAGTTATGTGTCTTGTCACAGCTTCACATAGCATATACTGTATAGACTGGAGCAGTTCATCTTGGGAACAGGGCTAGGTGAGTTTTTTTTCTGTTTAGCTAGTGCGCTATTGTGAGTGGAGAGGGATTGGCATCATTATGGACCTGTGGGGACATCATAATGCATGTGGGCATCAATGTGTGGGGGAATTGTGGGGGCTTCATAATGTATGGGGAAACTATAGGGGGTATCCTACTACGTGGGGGAACTGTTAAAGCATCATAATGCGTGGGGGCCTTGGAGGGATTCATAATGTGTGAGGGAACTGTGGGGGCAACATAATGTGTGGGGGACCTGTGGGGACATCATAGCGTGTGGGTGACCTCATAATTTGTGAGGGAACTGTTTGGGCATCCTAATGCATGCAGACACTGGGGGGCATCATAATCTGTGGGTGAATTGAGGGGGATCATAATGTATATAGGACCTGTTGGGGCATCATAATGCATGGGAGAACTGTGAGAACATCATGTTGTGTGGGGTAACTGTAAGGGCATGATAATGTGTGAGAGAACTGTTGGAGCATCAGAATGCATGTGGGCACTGGGAGGCATCAATGAGTGGGGGAATTGTGGGGGCTTCATAATGTATGGGGAAACTATAGTGGGTACCATACTACGTGGGGGAACTGTTAAAGCATCATAATGCATGGGGGGCCTTGGGGGGGATTCATAATGTGTGAGGGAACTGTGGGGGCATCATAATGTGTAGACAAACTGTGGGGGCAACATGTTGCGTGAGGCAACTGTGATGGCATCATGCTGTGTTTGGCAACTGTGAGGAATTATGTGGGCATTATAATGGGGGAATTGTAGGGACTTCATAATATATTAGGAAACTATAGGGGGCATCATACTACGTGGGGGAACTGTTAAAAGCATCATAATGTGTGGGGGCATCATAATGTGTTGGTGAACTGTGGGAGCATCATAATGCGTGAGGCAACTGTGAGGGAATCATGCTGTGTAGGGCAACTGTGGGGACATAATAATGCATGGGAGAACTTTGGGAGCATCATAATTTGTGGGGGCATCATAATGTGTGGGGAATTGAGGGGACATAATGGACATAATAATGTATGGGGAAACTAGGCAGAGCATCATACTGCTTGGGGGAACTGTTGGAGCCTTATAATGCGTGGGAGCCCTGTGATGCATCCTAATATGTGGAGGCATCATAATGTGTGAGTGTGAGGGAACTGTAGGGGCATTGTGAAGAATATTGGAGATAACATTTCATGCCAATCGTTTGTATCCTATCTGGCATGGGATTCAGCTTGCAATTAGCTCAGCAAGGGGGGCAAGCCTCAAAGTGCTATGAGTGACAGATCTCGCACCTTGAGTCATCTCAGAGCAGAACAAAAGACTTGCTTGCCACGTGGATCCAAACCATGCGGTCTAACTGCTTTGTTGAGTCAGCTATGAATTAATAAGGAGAATATGGACTTACCGCATGTCCTGGCCACACAACGGTTATATTTTCGAGATCCCCAGAACATGGCGAGTGCCCGAGTGGGTCTCGACCAGTTTTAGCACCCAGGAGTATGGAGATATATAGAACAGCCAGTAGAAACCTGATAGCAAAGCTGTGTTTGGTCTTAATGTGTAGCAGGGGCCCAGCTGGATCCGATGGCATCAGAACTGCAGCTCTAGACCCGTTTAGAAAGGAGTTAGGATCTTTCATAGGTTCTGTAGTTTGTAGCTGCAGAGGCAGCCCAGAGGGCAGGAGGGGAGTGACCCAAAGGGGATAAAGGCTAGTGTAAGGCCATGTGGTCACTCTGTTATGCATGAGGTCCACTTTGGAAGGGGGACCGCGTCAACTAATGTGCTAAGAAGGGACAAAGCAGACAGCTGGCAGCCCATGCTCCTGTGGTATATCTGATCAGTGTATATATGTAGTCATTGTGTAGATAGTGTATTGTCTAGTGTACCCTTAAGGCGATTAAATATATAATTTAACCTTGGGATACTGTTTTATCTCGATCCACATGTCCGTTTCTCGGTTTGACTTCTCGTTTCATCGGGGATGGCTTCTGGCCCGACATAATCCCGTTACCTGACCTGGCTTATATCTAACGAAGAACTGGTGGCAGTCCTACCGGGCTGGCAGCTCTGTCTCACTGGTGCTAGTGAAAGAGGTCTCTCAGCCTGTCAGGGTTGTGAGCGAGTGTGGTGCCACGTCAGTGACTGCGTGGGCCACATCCTCACTCCCCATAGCTCCCTGGACCCGTGTGGACAGGGGATATGTGTGTAAATGTCACAAATCATTAAGGGATTCGTGGCAGCTCTGGATCTGTTGGAATGTAAATGTATTTTTTTCCCTTTGGTCCAGAAAGAGTTAATGTCAGTCTTTTACTGCCAACTTATTTTAGGCTCGTCAGCTGATGTTGGTTGGTAATCACTCCCATCTCCCTTTAAATACTCACATGACCCATCAGAAGGTTGTTGGTTATAGAGTTTCTTCTATGCAGACCAGCTAGGTGTGTGGAGCTTTCCTGTGATGGTGGTGTTGCTGCTTTTGGAGTCCTGTTTCAGCTAAGTTGCATTTTTTCTATCCGTCCCTTGTTTCTCTTTGCCTGTTGCTATATCGCCTGCAGTGGCGAGGCTAGCATCATTGCCGGCCAGGGAACTAGCCAGATGACAGCAAGGAACTAGACATGTGACGGTGGAGGGGGGGAAGGACTAGCATGGGGTGTTAGGGGAGCTTAGGGACAGGCACGGATTGGGGTCAGGAGTTGTCCCATCCCTCTACCGTTAGGGCCTTCCTCTTCCTTTATTATCCCGTTGGACTAGATTGGCAAGTAGATGTTCCCTTACGAGAAATATTCCAGTGTCCATATGAGCAAAGCCGACCCATCCCCACAAATTCCGAGCTGTAATTGCTGCCAATCCATCTTATAAGAATTGGATGACTACATATTACAGCTTGTCTATTTTTTTTTTTCGGGAGTGCAAATCTGACCAAGTGAAAAAACTTCTCCACAATGAGAGACTGTCACTAGCCATAATGTCAGAACCGGGCCCAAGGACATAAGATGGTGTGATTATATAAGGAGCGAGCGCTGATGTAGCGGCGTGAGAAGACAACATGTCATTATTACTGACGCGCACAGATTACATCAAGTGCAGCGTGAATGCATTAAGGTTCATGAAAATGCAAAAAATTTCCCTTAAAGGCATTTTTCTTTTTATGTAATGTATACGATTATTATTTAGGAAGTCTGAATGGGGTTGTCTAAATTAGAAACCTGCTTATTTTCATGTTCAATTCTTAATTAATAGAGGGGTTATCCCCATCCCTAGAGTGGAGCGTTAAGAGCGGTTATTAAGGGCATTTCTCTCTTTATTTCAGGCTACTTTTATTTTTGTCTTGTGGTTTTCTTTAATGTTTTTTTTTTCACCAAATTCTACAAAACGCGGTTCATAAATTTTGTCCAAATCAAAAATGGTCATTATTTTTTTTTTTTTGTAGAGCAAAAAAGAACACGTCCAGTTAAAAAGTAGCACCGAATTCTGACATTTGTGCAAACATTTCTGGCATACAAGAAGAAAGATAAAAAATCACTCCAGTTGGGGGGGGGGGAACTTGGCACAAAAAGTTTGAGTTGTTAAAAAGTTACAGTTGATAAATGGGCCGCAAACGTTTAGAAAACTGAAGGAAAAACTCTGGCAAACATAAAACACAGGCAAACACATATAAGATGATCTTTTAAAAAAAAGTGCAAATCAATAATTGGGCACATGTAAAAAAAAAAAAAAAAAAGAGGAGCAAACACTAATGAATTGGGCCCTTATTGTCAGGTTCCCCACAGATTGTAGCGGATCACTGGGTCGACCGTCGTGATTAGCTATTTGTCAAGGGAACGTTCTAACAAGTGGAGACTGTATGATGCAGAGGACAGTCATTGACAGATATGTATAAATAGCAGACTCAGTGTCTCATGTGATGTATATACAGCAGTATCAGTGTCTATGTGATGTATATACAGCAGTATCAGTGTCTCCTATGTGATGTATATACAGCACACTTGATGTATCCTATGTGATGTATATACAGCAGTATCAGTGTCTCCTATGTGATGTATATACAGCACACTTGATGTATCCTATGTGATGTATATACAGCAGTCTCGGTGTCTATGTGATGTATATACATCAGTCTTGGTGTCACCTATGTGATGCATATACAGCAGTCTGTGTCTCCTATGTGATGTATATAAAGCATCTCAATGTCTACTATGTGAAGTATATACTGCAGGCTCAGTGTTTTCTATGTGATGTATATGCAGCAGTCTCAGTGTTTCCTATGTGATATATATACACCAGTCTCAGTGTTTTCTATGTGAAGTATATACAGCAGTCTCTGTATCTTTGATGAGAGCCCTGCAGCCGATCCGTGGCCGCTATTGGGGCTATTGGGGCTGCTGCACTCTTCCCTTGGTTGAATGTCAGACAAGTGGAAGAAGTGAGGCACAGCAACCTCAATAGAGCTGTAGAGCTCATGAGGCATAACAATGTCACGTGCTAATCGGGAGACCCAGAGCAGACATCACTGGAACGGTGACAGTCGGAGAGGTGAGTATATATATTTTTTTATTTTCAAGAGGGGCTACTTCTTTTAAAAAATGATTGTTCACTACCTGGAGGTACATGTTCACATTAGATGAAGGTCACCTGGAACCACTGACAATCTGATGTTAATTTGAGGCTCCAGCCTCTTCCTCTGCAGATGAGCCAGTGCCAGTGGGGTCTGACAGTGATTTTCTCCTTTCTCCCCATTCAGGAGAGATAACTGACAAGCTATATCAAGTGTTTGGCAAAGTAAGTACTGGAGGGGGTTTATCTACAAACATGGTATTGCTAAATCACAGATTGGATGGGAAAACTGGGCTCACAGTGGAGAGTGGTGCATGAATCGCGCTTGTACACAATGCCTACTGTCAGTGCTTGGCACATGTGCGGTGAGTGATGCATGAAAATAAAATATCCAATGTGTGAGTTGCGCATGTGCAGCAAATAGCCACGCTATCTGCGTTTAAGGAGTAACGTCTCTTTATGTGCAGAGTGACATGTCTGATATTCCGTTGTGAGGAGCCTTACAGGCCATGCAATGTTTCTCTGGGAAATTAAATATGCAAATTTAATATTTAATTTCCCAGAGGAGCATTGCATGGCCTATAAGTCTCCTCACACTGGTATGTCCCTCTCCACAGGGAGAGATGTTAGCCCTTACACCCCAGTCGAAGGCCTCTCATATGGACAAATGAGATCTCATGCTTTGCACTGCTGAGAGGCAACATCCCGAAATACATCTGCAAAAGAGTTTCTGGTTTTGGCTTTTATCCTACTGTACGTTATGTGGCAAGGCTCGTTAAAGGGTCGACATTGACTTTTAAGATTGCTATTTACAGTAGCTGGCTCCAACGTTGTAGTCCTCTTCCTCTGTGAAAAGGCAATTAGTATATTTGCTATGGTTATCAAATGCGCCCATGGGTGCAGTAATACATGAGCACCACGGTTCCATCCTCTGAGTGACTTGTGTGCAACTTGTACTAAACCCATGAGAAACTTCTCTGTGCAGCACATAGCAGTGTATTTGTAGTGTGTGCACACAGTTGTGAGTGGTATGTGTGCATTTTTTTTAATAAACAAACATTTTTTTTAATAAAAAAACCCCCTCCTTTTTGTGTGTTTTCTTGAAATTTAAATAAAGAGGTGCCCATCCAGGAGCCCTGTGCCGTCGCTGTCCGCCCAAGATATTGCCCTATAGTCCTTAGAGCACTTGCCAAATAATATTCACACATAATACTATCATACAGCTCCCACTACAGCTCAATTTTCAAATAATACCATCATCTACTGCTAAAAAAAACAAGTATTATAAGTTTGATTGCAACATGAAAAAGCGGAAAAAGCCAGCCTACCATCAGCAGTAGTGACAGGTGCACGGATCAGACACTGAAAAACTCAAGGTATGTTCCAGCTCCTTAGAAGAAAATCCAACATGTATTTAGTGCATGTAAAAAATTGAACAAACTCCTAAACTAGCCCCCATATGAGGAGGCGAAGGCAATGCGTTTTGATCGCAATCCCGCGATCTTTATGCAGCGCCCCAGAGTCCGGGTCGTTGCAGTACTGTGGCTCCGCCACTAAGGGGAGCTATGGTACGTCTGATGGCACTGAAGGAGTTCATCTGACCAGGTATCACAGACACCAATACATTTCACAGCCGGGCCTCCGGGGGGAGCTAAGGGTTCTATTCACTAGGCCACTCCCCACCATAGTGGGTAAACTGGGGGTCAGGCAGGAAGTTACATCAGAAGCTGACTGGGTTGGAACCAGGCAACACCTTGTGGCAGAGGGTGTTGTGGGGGAAGATACAGTAGGGTCTCTGTCAGGGGTGGGATCCTGACAGAGGCTTGGCAAATTGAACGAACGTCACGGGACCGTGCCTGCTCAGGATAGCGGTGGTGCCCAAGGAGGGACGAGAAGCGAGATAGATTGTGCTGAGTGAGAAACGAGATCATAGCAATAGGAGAATACCAGTAGGAGTCGTGCTGTAAGACCGAGGCAACATCCTACTGAGGCGCATAACCGGTGGCCGGAATGCCGAGGGAGTATTATAATATCCAGCTTCAAGCAATACTCTAAACAGCGGCAGGACAGTCAGTCTAAGGCGGGCTGTCTAACTTAAATCACCTATGCAGTCTTGGGGGGCAACTTGTGGAGAGGGGCGACTCTAGGGTCCTGGAAGAGCTCCGAGCCTACCCGTCAAACGGGTGCCGTCCCAACCAGAACATCAGGGAGGGATGGAGGATTAGCAGAACATCATCTAATCGAGTTGTGAGGGAACTTAAGAAACAGACACAACAGTTGTGGGGACTTTCCGTAAGCACAGCAGGGAAGGACCACAACACATAGCGCAAGCAGGAAGGCACAGATTTCCACCTGTGAAGAGAACTCTGGAGGTGCCATTGGACCGGCCGGACTTGCGCAGCCTGGTGAACCGTATTCTGGACTGAGGACCCAGAGATCTTCAGTAAAGAGGTAAAGAGACTGCAACCTGGTGTCCTCGTTATTTACCGCGACCTGCACCCCACAACTGCACCACCATCACCACCACTCCATACCTATTTACCGTGCGCCCCTCGGCAGGGTCACGGACCGGGGCCTAGCCACCGTGACAACCCCAGAGCAGAGACTCAGAGGCCCGGTACCGGGTACCCCCTCGGCCCTGCGGCGGTGGGGGCGCTACATTTATCTGAGCCCAATTTTTTCATATATGGACTAAATAAATTTTGGATTTTATACTTTAGGAGCTAGAGCTCGATTTTTTTTTTTTTTTCATTATAAGCCGACTTGGTGTCTCCTATGTGATGTATATACAGCAGCCTCTGTGTCTCTTTTGTGATGTATACACCAGCCTTGATATCTCCTATGTGAGGCATATATAGCAGTCTCAGTGTTTCCTATGTGATGTAAAGCCAGCCTACCATCAGCAGTAACTGGTGCATGGATATGACACTGAAAAAAAACTTGAGGTAAACTCCGACTCCTTAGAATAAAATCCAAAATTTATTTAGTCCATATAAAAAATTGAATGAACTCCAAAAATAACCCCCATATGAGGAGGAGAAGGCAATGTGTTTTGATTGCAAACCTGTGATTTTTATCTGAGCCCAATTTTTTTATACATGGACTAATTAAATTTTGGATTTTAGTCTTCGGAGCTGGAGCTCGAATTTTTTTTCATTATAAGCAGTACTGGTGTCTCCTATGTGATGTATATACAGCAGTCTCTGTGTCTCCTATGTGATGTATATACAGCAGTCTCTGTGTCTCCTATGTGATGTATATACAGAAGTCTCTGTGTCTCCTATGTGATATATATACAGCAGTCTCTGTGTCTCCTATGTGATGTATATACAGAAGTCTCTGTGTCTCCTATATGAGGTATATATACAGCAGTCTTAGTCTTTCCTATGTGATGTAAAGCCAGCCTACCATCAGCAGTGACTGGTGCATGTATCAGACATTGAAAAAATCTCGAGGTATGTTCCGGCTCCTTAGAATAAAATCCAAAATGTATTTAGTCCATATAAAAAAATGAACAAGCTCCTAAAATAGCCCCCATTTGAGGAGGAGAAGGCAATCTGTTTTGATCGTAATCCCGCTATCCTTATCTAAGTCAAATTTTTTATATATGGACTAAATACATTTTTGGATTTTATTCTTCGGAGCTGGAGCTTGAGTTTTTTTTTTCATTCTAAGTTTGATACTGGAAATTTCTGACCCCTAAGCCCCCTAATAAGTTATGGGTAAGCTTTGTGCCCCAGCAGTGTCAGGTGTTGCTGATTTGGCTAGTCGAGGTGTATACTAGGGGTGTATAATGAGAACATCTGTTTCCCATTCTGCATCAAACCATTTCTTATTATTTTACCTCCATGTCCCTTGGAAGGGTGTAGGGTGCAGAGCTGACATGGCTCATTTGCAAAGTTTACTGTACCGTTACTTTTTAATAGGCACAAAGTCCAAATAATTGCCCCTAACGGGGGTTATTTTAAGGGTGTTAGTTTCTGAACCGCAGATATTCAGCCTCAAGACCCACCACATCAATCGGTGTTCGTGGACTGCAGTCACAGCACTGCTTGAAGATGATACTTAGGTTTTGCCATCTTTTCACCTAAGGGTCTGTTCACACTAGAGATGAGTCCAAAGATTCAGATCCTGGCAACCAGACCATAGAATCATAGACTGTTACAGTTGGAAGGGACCTCCAGGGTCATCATGTCCAACCACCTGCTCAAGGCAGGATTCACTAAACCATCTCAGACAGATGTCTGCTCAGACTTCCATTGAATGAGAACTCACCATCTCTCGTGGCCGCCTGTTCCACTCATTGATCACCCTCACTGTCAAAACATTTTTTCTAATATCTAATCTGTGTCTTCTCCCTTTTAGTTTCATTTCATTGCTTCTTGTATCTCCATGTATAAATGAGAATAAGGATGGTCCCTCTACATGGTGACAGCCCTTCAGGGCAGTGGTCACTTCCGTATCGGCAACTCTTTGTCCGGAATCCTTGGAACCTTTGATACTGGATATTGAATAATTGTGCCCCATAAGTCATCGTATATGAGACTCTCAACCACCTAGACATCCTTAAAAAGTTCTCAAATTTTTGGCTTCCTCATTCCTGTTGACTCACCATTAACCAGACACTTTTGTTACTAAACACAATGACTGTTGATTAATTCAAGGTTCATCCAACCAACATCAAAGTAACAGAAAGGAACAAAGGGAATCGATCCGTGGAGATAAATTTCTATTATCTCCTGGAGAACAACCTCCGACAAAGCCCAGTCAGCTCTGACATAATTATTAATTTCAATAATTGAGTCATTCAGGACGGAGAAGATCTATCTGGGTGTAATCATGTCTCTCAGAAGCTCCTGATGAATACCTGAGTGCAAATTCAGCTTCAATGATTCCTCATTGTTTTCCAGCTTTAATTTGCCGACCACAGAAAAACTCATTTTGGAGAGCTGACCGCATCAGATAATGACGGTGCGGAGTAATCTCATCAATGTTTATTGAGGTCTTATGCTTGATGAGCTAAAAAGGGGGTTTAGTGCCACCAGGGAAGGGGATGCGGCCATTTGTTCCGCACTACGTGTTACTAGGTGGATGGCAAAGGGGACACAGGTCACATTGAAAGTAAAAAGAGAAATTTGCCATTTATTTGGTGTGTGGGGGGGGGGGACGCCCTGGGGGTAAAGTACTGTGTACTTGTCATAGACTTTCCAGCTGCAGCTGTGGGATAGGTATAAAAGTCCTACCATAGTCATAGACAATGGGAGCCTACGCGGAAAAATATATTAAAAAAAAAAAGTGGTAAGGCTATGGGCGCACTGAGTTTTTTTTGCTGAGTTTTTGGAACTGAAGCTGAGCAGAATGTGAAAATTTTGGAAGCGTTTTTGCGATTTGGAGAGTTTTTCCTTCAAAAACTCCTTGAAAAACTGTGAGTGAGTGAGTACATAGCCCAATGCTGCCCTTCAGTCCTTGGCTTTATGGCATGGGTAAGAATACTGGAAAAATAAAACAAGTAAGGATTAAATCCAGGGTTTGATGCAAACAACTGAGTGACCCTGTGGAGAAAAAAAAATCTGGGGATCCTTTTGCCAACATACCTCCAGCTTACATCATATACTTAGAAAAAACAATATTAGTAAAACAATTGGGAGGCTAATCGCTAGGGAAAACAGTTGGATAATGGTAATTTTTATAGCAGCGATGGGTCTATCTTTGGCAATGTAGAGCAGTACAGGGTTTAATAGTGTCATCACAGATGGTCCAAGACAGTAAAAAATTCCTGGTGGTCAAGGAGAGAAAATGGGATAAATAATAATATCCCTGGTGGTCTGGGGTAGAGGAAGAGCTATAAATTACATTCCTGATAGTCTAGGGAATAGAAGGGGTGAATAATAACATTCCTGGTGGTCTGGGGTAGAAGAGTAGATAAAAATAACATTGCTGATTGTCTAGGGAAAAGAAAGGGTTAAATAATAACATTCCTGGTGAGCTAAGGAATAGAAAGAAGTAAATAATACCATTCCTGGTGGTCTGGGGAAGTAAAGGAGCTACAGATAGCATCCCTGACAGTCTGATACATGAGGTCCATGCCTTCATCCTGGTTCATGTTATAATATACTTTGCATTCTATACAATGTACCTCGTGAGTAGTGATGTGCAGACCGGCGGATGTTCAGGTTCGCCCGAATTTAAAAAAAAAAAAAAAAAAGTTTGGTTCGGGTACCACAACGGTGCCTGAACTTGTTCCTCAACCACATTCAAGTCAATGGGGTGGCCCGAACATCGGGCGGTTCCCACGTTGTCCTCTGAGTGTCAGAGTGGGAAACACCGGCTCTGACTCACCGGCTTATCACTTCTCACGCGGTATGTTGTATGGAACGCAAAGTACCTTACTGAAGTCACCGCCTGTCACAGCTGCTGGGTAACACAGAGGACAGCGTGTGAGCCAGAAATAATGACTGGCGGTGACAAAGTTTCCGCCAGTCAGACCCCAGCTGATGATGACTACTACTGTCATCAGCGTCCTCTGCTCTCGCCAATAGCAGGGAGCAGGCGACGCTGATGAGAATATTCATCAGCCGACACCTGTATAGCTTAAAGGGACTCTGTCACCTGAATTTGGCAGGCCCCGTTTACGGTCCGATGGCCGGTGTTTTCTCTTCTTTCATTCACCCCTTCCTTTCCCGCTGGCCGCAATATTTTCTTGCATTTGAGTATGTTTCCTCCGTAGTTGGGAAAGGAAGGGGTGAATGAAAGAAGAGCAGGTGTCGGGAAAGGTCAGAGAGGCCCAGCACCTGCGCACTGCAGTACTTTGCTCTGCCCTCGACAGGACAGATAAAGTACGCCTGCGCCGGAGCCGCAGCGTGAAGACTAGAAGAGGACGTCATCGTAAGAAGATAGGAGGCACCGGACCGCCACGCCCATTGGATCGGACCGCCCGCCCAGGTGAGTATATTCTAACCTCTTTTTCTCATCTTTCAGGATACATCTGGAGCTTATCTACAGCATTCCAGAATGCTGTAGATAAGCCCCTGATGCTGGTGGGCTTAGCTCACCTTCGATTTTGGGGGTGACAGGTTCCCTTTAAGGGAGAGATTATTGGAGTTTCCAGCTGCTGGAACACCTGGAGGCTGTGAACTCTGGAAACCTTAATTCACACCCTCCGGGTGCTCCAGTAGCTGAAAGCTTGAGTAATAGTAAAAAAAAAAAAAGTAAAAAAAAAATAATAATAATAATTACATTTTATTACATATATATATATTTTTTTTAATAAAAGTTCAAATTACCCAATTTTTCTTCATTACACCTTTCCCCTATTACACATATGTGGTACTGTTCTGTTCGGAAAAGTCCGATCTATCAAAATCGTAACTTAATTAATCCGATAGGTAAACGGCATAATGAGAAAAAGAATCGAAACTCCAGAATTAGTTTTTCAGCCTCCGCAACATTGCAATAAAATGCAATAAGAGGTGATCAAAACATCGTTATCTACCCCAAAATGGTATTAATAAAAATGTCAGCTCAGGGTGTAAAAAATAAGCCCTACGCAGTTCCATTGTCCCAAAATTGAAAAAACATTCCGGGTCTCAAAATATGGGGACATAAGCAAAAATGTTAATTTTTTTACAAAAATTTTTCAACACTTAATAAAAAGAAAGACTGCATATCTGATATCTGCGTAATCGTACTGACCTGGAGAATCATATTGCCAGGTCAGTTTTACCATATAGTGAACATGGTAAATAAAAAAAAACTGCAAGAAAAATTGTGAAATTGAATTTTTTTCACAATTTCTCCGCATTTGCAATTTTTTTCCCCACTTTCTAGTACATCAAATGATAAAATTAGTGGTGTCATTCAAAAGTACGACTCGTCTTGCAAAACAAAATAAGCCCTAAGTGGATGGAAAAATAAAATAGTTATGGCTCGGGGAAAAGGAAAATAAAACAAATATGCAAAAGCATAAAATAGCCATGTCGTGAAAGGGGCTAAGAAGGGGTTGTTGGAGAAAAGGACAACTACTCTTTAAGTTTTCATTTCTCAATTTGAAAGTAAAAGAATGAGTGGAGACAACTGTGACTACCTTATAACACAAGTTTAGCCAAAAATTGCATATTATTATTACAGTGCCTTGTGAAAGTATTCGGCCCCCTGGAACTTTTCAACCTTTTCCCACATATCATGCTTCAAACATAAAGATACCAAATGTAAATATTTGGTGAAGAATCAACAACAAGTGGAACACAATTGTGAAGTTGAACGAATTTTATTGGTTATTTTAAATTTTTATGGAAATTCAAAAACTGAAAAGTGGGGTGTGCAATATTATTCGGCCCCTGTAACTTAATACTTTGTGGCACCACCTTTTGCTGCGATTACAGCTGCAAGTCGCTTGGGGTATGTCTCTATCAGTTTTGCACATCGAGAGACTGAAATTCTTGTCCATTCTTCCTTGGCAAACAGCTCGAGCTCAGTGAGGTTTGATGGAGATCGTTTGTGAACAGCGGTTTTCAGCTCTTTCCACAGATTCTCGATTGGATTGAGGTCTGGACTCTGACTTTGCCATTCTAACACCTGGATACGTTTATTTGTGAACCATTCCATTGTAGATTTTGCTTTATGTTTGGGAGCATTGTCTTGTTGGAAGATAAATCTCCGTCCCAGTCTCAGGTCTTTTGCAGACTCCAACAGGTTTTCTTCATGCTGGTCCTGTATTTGGCTCCATCCATCTTCCCATCAATTTTAACCATCTTCCCTGTCCCTGCTGAAGAAAAGCAGGCCCAAACCATGATGCTGCCACCATCATGTTTGACAGTGGGGATGGTGTGTTCAGGGTGATGAGCTGTGTTGCCTTTACACCAAACATATCGTTTGGTATTGTTGCCAAAAAGTTTGATTTTGGTTTCATCTGACCAGAGCACCTTCTACCACATATTTGGTGTACCTCCCAGGTGGCTTGTTGCAAACTTTAAACAACACTTTTTATGGATATCTTTGAGAAATTGCTTTCTTCTTGCCACTCTTCCATAAAGGCCAGATTTGTGCAGTGTACGACTGATTGTTGTCCTATGGACAGGCTGTCCCACCTCAGCTGTAGATCTCTGCAGTTCATCCACAGTGATCATGGACCTCTTGGCTGCATCTCTGATCAGTCTTCTCCTTGTTTGAGATTAAAGTTTAGAGGGACGGCCGGGTCTTGGTAGAATTGCAGTGGTATGATACTCCTTCCATTTCAATGTGATCGCTTCCACAGTGCTCCTTTGGATGTTTAAAGTTTTGGAAATCATTTTGTATCCAAATCCAGCTTTAAACTTCTCCACAACAGTATCACGGACCTGCCTGTTGTGTTCCTTGGTCTTCATGATGCTCTCTGTGCTCCAAACAGAACCCTGAGACTATCACAGAGCAGGTGCATTTATACGGAGACTTGATTACACACAGGTGGATTATATTTATCATCATTAGGCATTTAGGACAACATTGGATCATTCAGAGATCCACAATGAACTTCTGGAGTGAGTTTGCTGCACTGAAAGTAAAGGGGCCGAATAATATTGCACGCCCCACTTTTCAGTTTTTGATTTTCCACAAAAATTTAAAATAACCAATAAATTTCGTTCAACTTCACAATTGTGTTCCACAAAAATTTACATTTGGTATCTTTCAGCCACGGGGCTGAATACTTTCGCAAGGCACTGTATATATTATTTCGGGCAAATAAAAATGTGTTATAAAACTTTTTTATATATGATTTATATATATCTATAATATAACGCTGGGAGCGTCACTCTGTCCGAAGCCTTTATAGACTGCGCAAGCGCCGGCGCAGTCTGGACCCCACAGAGTGACGCTCCCAGGAGATCGCGGCATGCGTAAGCACTGAACGCACACCGCGATCTCCCACGGAGAAGCAGGGACGTGCCAGGAGGGTGAGTATGCTATATTCACCTGTCCCGTTCGAGTGATGCGCGCTGCTCCGTCCTCCACATCCTCTGCCTGTGACGTTCAGTTCAGAGGGCGCGATGACGTGCTTAATGCGCGCCGCCCTCTGACTGAACAGTCACAGGCAGAGGACCCGGAAGACGGAGCGGCGCGCAGCACTGGATCAGGGCCAGGTGACTATAGCAAGTGCCGGGGGCCTGAGCCAGCACCTGACCCCCACAGCGTGCCGGTGTCCCTGCCTGCTCAGGCCCCCCAGCACTCGGCGCCCAGCGATGATAGGTGAGTATGTTTTTTTTTTTTTTTTTTTATTGCATCAGCATACAGGGAATATAATCCTATGGAGCATCTTATGGGGGCCATCAACCATAATGGAGCAGCATATGAGGCATATACTATGGAGCATCTTATGGGGGCCATCAACCATAATGGAGCAGCATACAGGGCATATAATAATATGGAGCATCTTATGGGGGCCATCAACCATAATGGATCAGCATACAGGGCATATAATACTATGGAGCATCTTATGGGGGCCAACCACCATAATGGAGCAGCGTATGGGGCATATGGATGGGAGCAGCAAATTACAGAACGGTGGCGCAGGATGGGAGCAGCACATGACAGAATAGAGCAGCACATGACAGAATAGGGCAGCACATGACAGAACGGGGTGCAGGATGGGAGCAGCACATGACAGGATGGGGGCGCAGGATGGGTGCAGCACATGTCAGAATGGGGGCGCAGGATGGGAGCAGCACATGACAGAATGGGGAAGCAGGATGGGAGCAGCACATGTCAGAATGCGGGCGCAGGATGGGTGCAGCAATTGTCAGAATGGGGGCACAGGATAGGAGCAGCACATGACAGAACTGGGGCATAGGATGGGAGCAGTACATGACAGAGTGGGGGCTCAAGATGGGAGCAGCACATAACAGCATGGGGGCACATGATGGGAGGGGCACATGACAGAACGGGGGGGTAGGATGGCAGCAGCACATGACAGAACTGGGGAGCAGGATGGCAGCAGCACATGACAGCATGGGGGCACAAGATAGGAGCAGCACATGGCAGGATAATGGCGCAGGATGGGGGCGCAGGATGAGAGCAGCACATGAAAGGATGGGGCGCAGGATGGGAGCAGCACATAACCAAAATGGAGGCGCAGGATGGGAGCAGCACATGACAGCATGTGGGTGCAGGATGGGAGCACCACATGACAGCATGGGGGCGCAGGATGGGAGCACCACATGACAGCATGGGGGTGCAGGATGGGAGCACATGACAGGATGAGGGCTCAGGAAGATAGTAGCACATAACAGGATGGGGGCGCATGATGGTAGCAGCACATGACAGGATTGGGGTGGAGTATGGGAGCACCACATGACAGGATTGGGGTACAGGATGGGAGCATGAGACAGGATGAGTGCTCAGGAAGACAGTAGCACATCACAAGATGGAGGCACACAAAACAGGATGGGATCAGCACATGACAGGATGGGGGCGCAGGATGGAGGCAACACATACCAGGATGGAGACCATATACCAACATAAATGCTCGCCACCCGGGCGTAGAACGGGTTCAATAGCTAGTATGTGTGTATGTATATATATATATATATATATATATATATATATATATATACATATACATATATATATATATATATATATATATATATATATATATATATATATATATATATATATATATATATATATATACATACATATATATAGACACATCTGAGAGGTCAAAATAGATGTTTTTTCCGATGCCCAGTGTAGCTTGTGGTCGTCATAGTTATGGAACTCAAGAGGTTTAGAAAACAATCAAGAATTCTCTCTTTATTTTAAAAAGCGCCAAGTGCCCAGGGACCCCCGAGTAACGTTATTACAGCCGCGGTCAGAGGGGCCCCCTGGGATGAGCTGCTACATTTATTGGGCTGTTCATAAGTGTTACCGCTCTGGTATTTATGTCTCGTTACCAACTGGAGCGTTCTGACGACCCTTTAACATCACTTAAATAATAATTCATGGAGAAAAAAAACGCGATGACATCAGAACCGTATCGAGTGATGACAGCGCTGCCATGATAGCTGCCAAGGGGGGCTCTGGGGTGTGACATGAGGCCATTGCCCCCCGGGACCTCACGCTGCTAACATTTCAGAGAGAATAATACTATTGTTCTCGGTGATATGAAATATTTATTACCGCCATCCACATGAGAACACGCACTTTTCCCTTTTCTCATATTAATTATTTGCGATACGCAATTCAATTGACTTTGAAAACTCCAAAAGATTTCGACCTTCAATATATATATATATGTTTTAATTATTAACCCCCTTAAAGACTAATGCACTTTAGTCCTTAATGAAACCCCCTGCATTTCTTCAAATATGATTTTGTTTTACAATTTGTTAGGCTGTTTTCTTTTTTTTTTATACCAATTTTTTTGTTTTTTGTTTTATAAGTATAACATTTTTAAAAAATAAATTACAAAATTTATATTTTTTTAAACTTCAACTATTTTGTATTTTATTTTTTAGTTACTGCTGCTTATTTGATCGAAACATATAAAAAAAATTAGTCTATCAGCACGCACAGATATGATTGCCCTGTATTTGCTTTCTTTTTCTCTCTCTCTCTCTCTCTCTCTCTCTCTCTCTCTCATATGTATGTATATATGTGTATATATATATATATATATATATATATATATATATATATATATATAGGTCCTTCTCAAAAAATTAGCATATAGTGTTAAATTTCATTATTTACCATAATGTAATGATTACAATTAAACTTTCATATACTATAGATTCATTATCCACCAACTGAAATTTGTCACGTCTTTTATTGTTTTAATACTGATGATTTTGGCCTACAACTCCTGATAACCCAAAAAACCTGTCTCAATAAATTAGCATATCAAGAAAAGGTTCTCTAAACGACCTATTACCCTAATCTTCTGAATCAACTAATTAACTCTAAACACATGCAAAAGATACCTGAGGCTTTTAAAAACTCCCTGCCTGGTTCATTACTCAAAACCCCCATCATGGGTAAGACTAGCGACCTGACAGATGTCAAGAAGGCCATCATTGACACCCTCGAGCAAGAGGGTAAGACCCAGAAAGAAATTTCTCAACAAATAGGCTGTTCCCAGAGTGCTGTATCAAGGCACCTCAATGGTAAGTCTGTTGGAAGGAAACAATGTGGCAGAAAACGCTGTACAACGAGAAGAGGTGACCGGACCCTGAGGAAGATTGTGGAGAAGGACCGATTCCAGACCTTGGGGAACCTGAGGAAGCAGTGGACTGAGTCTGGTGTGGAAACATCCAGAGCCACCGTGCACAGGCGTGTGCAGGAAATGGGCTACAGGTGCCGCATTCCCCAGGTAAAGCCACTTTTGAACCATAAACAGCGGCAGAAGCGCCTGACCTGGGCTACAGAGAAGCAGCACTGGACTGTTGCTAAGTGGTCCCAAGTACTTTTTTCTGATGAAAGCAAATTTTGCATGTCATTCGGAAATCAAGGTGCCAGAGTCTGGAGGAAGACTGGGGAGAAGGAAATGCCAAAATGCCTGAAGTCCAGTGTCAAGTACCCAGTCAGTGATGGTGTGGGGTGCCATGTCAGCTGCTGGTGTTGGTCCACTGTGTTTCATCAAGGGCAGGGTCAATGCAGCTAGCTATCAGGAGATTTTGGAGCACTTCATGCTTCCATCGGCTGAAATGCTTTATGGAGATGAAGATTTCATTTTTCAGCACGACCTGGCACCTGCTCACAGTGCCAAAACCACTGGTAAATGGTTTACTGACCATGGTATTACTGTGCTCAATTGGCCTGCCAACTCTCCTGACCTGAACCCCATAGAGAATCTGTGGGATATTGTGAAGAGAAAGTTGAGAGACGCAAGACCCAACACTCTGGATGAGCTTAAGGCCACTATTGAAGCATCCTGGGCCTCCATAACATCTCAGCAGTGTCACAGGCTGATTGCCTCCATGCCACGCCGCATTGAAGCAGTCATTTCTGCCAAAGGATTCCCGACCAAGTATTGAGTGCATAACTGAACATTATTATTTGATGGGTTTTTTGTTTGTTATTAAAAAACACTTTTATTTGATTGGACGGGTGAAATATGCTAATTTATTCAGACAGGTTTTTTGGGTTATCAGGAGTTGTAGGCCAAAATCATCAGTATTAAATCAATAAAAGACCTGACAAATTTCAGTTGGTGGATAATGAATCTATAATATATGAAAGTTTAATTGTAATCATTACATTATGGTAAATAATGAAATTTAACACTATATGCTAATTTTTTGAGAAGGACCTGTGTATATATATATATATATATATCTATCTATATCTCTCTATCTATATCTCTCTATCTATATCTCTCTATCTATATCTCTCTATCTATATCTCTCTATCTATATCTCTCTATCTATATCTCTCTATCTATATCTCTATATATATATATATATATATTTAATTATTAACCCTCTTAACGACTATTGTGCTTTGGTCCTTAATGAAAGCCCCTGCATTTCTTTTGATACCATTTTTTGTATGCTTGTTTTATTTTTAAATTTCAAATATTTTTATTTTATTTTTTTTATTTCAGTTGATTTGATAGAAACATTTGAAATAATATTTATATTCAATCAGTACAGTTATAATTACACTTTTTTCTCTTTTTTTATACTTTTTTTGTCATTTTTGGTTTATTTTGATTAAAGATGGTTCTACTTATAAATAAATAACAACGTGTATATTTTTTTTAAATTTGAACAATTGTATTTATTGCTGCTGGTCTGATCAAAACATATCAAATAGTATTTATAGTCTATAAGTACAGTTACAATTACCATATAGTATTATTATTATTATATTATTATTATTATGTTTGCTTTTGTTACCATAAGGAGGTCACATGCAATAAGTGTCTCACAATGTAACAGTGCCCCCTTTGGACCCCATATAGTAATAGTTTCTCTTGTAGGATTCACACAGTAATACCATTTTCATTTAGGTCCTCAGTAGCTTCAGTGCCTGTTATACCCCACATAAAACTTTTTTACATATACATTAACAGTGCCCTCCCATACAGTGTCCACACATTACCAGTGCCCTCCCATACAGTGTCCACACATTACCAGTGCCCTCCCATACAGTGTCCATACATTACCAGTGCCCTCCCATACAGTATCCACACATTAACAATGCCCTCCTATACAGTGTCCGCACATTAACAATGCCCTCCTATACAGTGTCCACACATTAACAGTGCCCTCCTATACAGTGTCCACACATTAACAATGCCCTCCTATACAGTGTCCACACATTAACAATGCCCTCCCATACAGTATCCACACATTAACAATGCCCTCCTATACAGTGTCCGCACATTAACAATGCCCTCCTATACAGTGTCCGCACATTAACAATGCCCTCCTATACAGTGTCCACACATTAACAGTGCCCTCCTATACAGTGTCCACACATTAACAGTGCCCTCCTATACAGTGTCCACACATTAACAATGCCCTCCGATACAGTGCCCGCACATTAACAGTGCCCTCCCATACAGTGTCCGCACATTAACAATGCTCTCCCATACAGTGTCCGCACATTAACAATGCCCTCCTATACAGTGCCCGCACATTAACAATGCCCTCCTATACAGTGTCCACACATTAACAATGCTCTCCCATACAGTGCCCGCACATTAACAGTGCCCTCCCATACAGTGCCCGCACATTAACAATGCTCTCCCATACAGTGTCCGCACATTAACAATGCCCTCCTATACAGTGTCCGCACATTAACAATGCCCTCCTATACAGTGTCCACACATTAACAATGCTCTCCCATACAGTGCCCGCACATTAACAATGCCCTCCTATACAGTGTCCGCACATTAACAATGCCCTCCTATACAGTGTCCACACATTAACAATGCCCTCCTATACAGTGTCCACACATTAACAATGCCCTCCTATACAGTGTCCACACATTAACAATGCCCTCCTATACAGTGTCCGCACATTAACAATGCCCTCCTATACAGTGTCCACACATTAACAATGCCCTCCGATACAGTATATATTTGGGCAACACACTGTACTGTACTTCCCTATTTTGGACACCACACAAACCAATAATAACACCCTTTTTGGTCCCCAAAGGTAATAATAATTAGTCCTAAAAACTTGCTTTCCCAAAATTAGTGATGCGATTCGGGTTTCTTCTGGACTCTGCAAGCTACAACGGAGAATTGGGAGATACAAGGCTTCATACTCACCCAAAAGTCCTCACATTGTTCAGGTTGAAAGAGAGAGACGCTCGTTAGCTGCTCTCTCCTCATCAGTGAATGTTGATATTGGGTCGTCCACCTTTTGAGGAATGGTTTTTTTTTTTTTTTTGTTTTTTTTTTCTATTAAATTAATGTATTTTATGGTAAAAATCATTTTCACTACTGGAATTGATTCAAATGTTTGCACAGTTTTGCTTTCGCAGGCTCCTTGTTTCCCTGAACATTCAATCATTAGTAGTCTGTGGTAGGGTTGAGCGACTTTCATTTTTTTAAGATCGAGTAGGGTTTTGGGAAACCCGATTTTGTCCAGAGTCGAGTCGAGTGCAGTCGGCCGATTATCGCTAAAAGTCGGGGATCGACCGAAACACGAAACCCAATGCAAGTCAATGGGGAAGCATAGTCGGCAGTGAGTGGAGGCCAGGAAAACACCTACAGTGCCCATTTTAATGCCAAAAACATCCATTCTTGTTTCTGAAGCTTGTCAATCTTAATTAACTTTATAATAATAGTTGGGCATAGGGAATTGGGGGTCATTTGGCAAAAGTTGTGGGGGGAGTAGGGCCGGCTCAAGTTTTTCGTGGGCCCAGGAAATGCGGACTACGTCACGGCGGTGTTGCAGGGAAAGGTAATTATTTAAAAGTTGCAAGTGCTGTGATCCTGAGCAAGCAGGGGGGGGGCCCACTCGTTCGCATTGCCACTGGCACAGGGCCCCTCAAAGTACGGCGGTGTGTTTGCATGGCGGGGGCGCCTCCCACCAGCAGCGACACTTTTGCGTACTCTGAGGGGCCCTGTGCCAGTGACGTCGCCAACGAGTATGCCCCCCCACCTGATGAAGGAACCTGCACTTTCATCTGCACCTTCCTCTTTGTCCCTGTGTAAGGTGGTATAACATGCGGGAAGGGGAACCTTACTTTCAGCAGGGACAGATTCTGGCTGTGTAGAGTACAAGGGGAATGTAGTGGTCTCGGTCAATGTACCAGCAGACTCATTTAGCAGTGGCTGGGCAATGGGCAGGATGAGGAGGAAACAGATATAGGGCCAAAGAATAAAGTAGGCTACATGCAGTTCAAAATTGGTAACAGGACTAAACAGGCGGCATTGCTTTGTTCAGTGGAGTAGCAAACCCAAGAGCAGCAGACACTGTTTCAAGGGCCTAACCACACTAGTAGGCCAAATGCAGTTTAATATCTGATAGTATAGGGCGAAAGCCAGAATGTGGAAGCTCAGCTTTGTTCAGTTGAGGACAACACCAGGGAGGGGCAGACACCTTTAGTAGGCCGGAAAAGCCTATTGCATTTTTTAAAATGGTAATTTGGAGCAGAAGGTTGAAGCTCAGCTTTATTTAGTTGAGGGCAACACCAGGGAGGGGCAGAAGCCGTTAGTAGGCCCTAACCACCATTTTTTTTTTAAAACCACTTAATGAGAGCCGGAAGGTTGAAGCTCAGCTTTATTTAGTTGAGGACAACACCAGGGAGGGGCAGAAGCCGTTAGTAGGCCCTAACCACCATTTTTTTTTTTTAAAACCACATAATGAGAGCCGGAAGGTTGAAGCTCAGCTTTATTTAGTTGAGGACAACACCAGGGAGGGGCAGAAGCCGTTAGTAGGCCCTAACCACCTTTTTTTTTTTAAAACCACATAATGAGAGCCGGAAGGTTGAAGCTCAGCTTTATTTAGTTGAGGACAACACCAGGGAGGGGCAGAAGCCGTTAGTAGGCCCTAACCACCTTTTTTTTTTTTAAAACCACATAATGAGAGCCGGAAGGTTGAAGCTCAGCTTTATTTAGTTGAGGACAACACCAGGGAGGGGCAGAAGCCGTTAGTAGGCCCTAACCACCTTTTTTTTTTTTAAAACCACATAATGAGAGCCGGAAGGTTGAAGCTCAGCTTTATTTAGTTGAGGACAACACCAGGGAGGGGCAGAAGCCGTTAGTAGGCCCTAACCACCTTTTTTTTTTTAAAACCACATAATGAGAGCCGGAAGGTTGAAGCTCAGCTTTATTTAGTTGAGGACAACACCAGGGAGGGGCAGAAGCCGTTAGTAGGCCCTAACCACCATTTTTTTTTTTAAAACCACATAATGAGAGCCGGAAGGTTGAAGCTCAGCTTTATTTAGTTGAGGACAACACCAGGGAGGGGCAGAAGCCGTTAGTAGGCCCTAACCACCTTTTTTTTTTTTAAAACCACATAATGAGAGCCGGAAGGTTGAAGCTCAGCTTTATTTAGTTGAGGACAACACCAGGGAGGGGCAGAAGCCGTTAGTAGGCCCTAACCACCTTTTTTTTTTTAAAACCACATAATGAGAGCCGGAAGGTTGAAGCTCAGCTTTATTTAGTTGAGGACAACACCAGGGAGGGGCAGAAGCCGTTAGTAGGCCCTAACCACCTTTTTTTTTTTTAAAACCACATAATGAGAGCCGGAAGGTTGAAGCTCAGCTTTATTTAGTTGAGGACAACACCAGGGAGGGGCAGAAGCCGTTAGTAGGCCCTAACCACCTTTTTTTTTTTTAAAACCACATAATGAGAGCCGGAAGGTTGAAGCTCAGCTTTATTTAGTTGAGGACAACACCAGGGAGGGGCACACAGACAGACTCCTTTAGTAGGCCTGAAAAGCCTATTGCATTTTTCAAAATGGTAATTTGGAGCAGAAGGTTGAAGCTCAGCTTTATTTAGTTGAGGGCAACACCAGGGAGGGGCAGAAGCCGTTAGTAGGCCCTAACCAAAGTTGAAGGCCAAATGCAGTTTAATTTCTGATACTATAGGCCGAAAGCCAGAAGGTGGAAGTTCCGATTTAGACAGTGGAGCACAATTTGAATTAGGGACTGCAGACAGACTTAGTAGGCTGTCCCCTGTGGACCATGCATCCACCACATTAACCCATTGCGCCGTAATGGACACGTAATCTTCCGTGGCCATGCCTACAGGTCCATGCGTCTGTTGTCAGGTGCACCTTTGTACTCACAGATTGCCAGAGTGCATGGACAATGCGGTCTTCTACATGCTGGTGGAGGGTTGGGATGGCTTTTCTCGCAAAAGAAGTGTCGACTGGTTAGCTTGTAGCGTGGTACAGCGTAGTCCATCATGGCCTTATTAATAGTAAATAAAATATATAACTAGGCTCTATGAACTTTTAAATAGGTTCCAGGGGTACACGGGCAGCATTGGTGTGGTCAGTGGAGGAGTATTGCAAGTAGGGGCTGCAGACAGGCTATCAAAGGCCTAAAATAACAAACAGTAGGCAGTCATGGCAGTTTTACATCGGTTACATGGATACACAGGCAGGCACTCCAGGCAGCATTGTGGTCAGTGGAGGAGTATTGCAAGTAGGGGCCGCAGACAGGCTATCAAAGGCCTAAAATAACAAACAATAGGCTCATTGCAGTTTTACAGCGGTTACATGGATAGACGGGCAGGCAGCTTGGTGGTGGTGAGTGGAGGAGTATTTAAAGTAGGGACCGCAGACAGGCTTCAAAGGCCTAACATAAGAAAATGGGCTGGCTGTAGGCACTTTATAATTGGTTCCAGGGGTACACGGGCAGCAGTGGTCTGGTCAGTGGAGGAGTATTTAAAGTAGGGACCGCAGACAGGCTTCAAAGGCCTAACATAAGAAAATGGGCTGGCTGTAGGCACTTTATAATTGGTTCCAGGGGTACACGGGCAGCAGTGGTCTGGTCAGTGGAGGAGTATTTAAAGTAGGGACCGCAGACAGGCTATCAAAGGCCTAACATAACAAACAATAGGCTCATGATGGCAGTTTCACAGCGGTTACATGGATACACGGGCAGGCAGCTTGGTGGTGAGTGGAGGAGTATTTAAAGTAGGGACCGCAGACAGGCTATCAAAGGCCTAACATAAGAAAATGGGCTGGCTGTAGGCACTTTATAATTGGTTCCAGGGGTACACGGGCAGCAGTGGTCTGGTCAGTGGAGGAGTATTTAAAGTAGGGACCGCAGACAGGCTATCAAAGGCCTAACATAACAAACAATAGGCTCATGATGGCAGTTTCACAGCGGTTACATGGATACACGGGCAGGCAGCTTGGTGGTGAGTGGAGGAGTATTTAAAGTAGGGACCGCAGACAGGCTATCAAAGGCCTAAAATAACAAACAATAGGCTCATGGCAGTTTCACAGCGGTTACATGGATACACGGGCAGGCAGCTTGGTGGTGGTGAGTGGAGGAGTATTTAAAGTAGGGACCGCAGACAGGCTTCAAAGGCCTAACATAAGAAAATGGGCTGGCTGTAGGCACTTTATAATTGGTTCCAGGGGTACACGGGCAGCAGTGGTCTGGTCAGTGGAGGAGTATTTAAAGTAGGGACCGCAGACAGGCTTCAAAGGCCTAACATAAGAAAATGGGCTGGCTGTAGGCACTTTATAATTGGTTCCAGGGGTACACGGGCAGCAGTGGTCTGGTCAGTGGAGGAGTATTTAAAGTAGGGACCGCAGACAGGCTATCAAAGGCCTAACATAACAAACAATAGGCTCATGGCAGTTTCACAGCGGTTACATGGATACACGGGCAGGCAGCTTGGTGGTGAGTGGAGGAGTATTTAAAGTAGGGACCGCACACAGGCTATCAAAGGCCTAAAATAACAAACAATAGGCTCATGGCAGTTTCACAGCGGTTACATGGATACACGGGCAGGCAGCTTGGTGGTGAGTGGAGGAGTATTTAAAGTAGGGACCGCACACAGGCTATCAAAGGCCTAAAATAACAAACAATAGGCTCATGGCAGTTTCACAGCGGTTACATGGATACACGGGCAGGCAGCTTGGTGGTGGTGAGTGGAGGAGTATTTAAAGTAGGGACCGCAGACAGGCTTCAAAGGCCTAACATAAGAAAATGGGCTGGCTGTAGGCACTTTATAATTGGTTCCAGGGGTACACGGGCAGCAGTGGTCTGGTCAGTGGAGGAGTATTTAAAGTAGGGACCGCAGACAGGCTATCAAAGGCCTAACATAACAAACAATAGGCTCATGATGGCAGTTTCACAGCGGTTACATGGATACACGGGCAGGCAGCTTGGTGGTGAGTGGAGGAGTATTTAAAGTAGGGACCGCAGACAGGCTATCAAAGGCCTAACATAAGAAAATGGGCTGGCTGTAGGCACTTTATAATTGGTTCCAGGGGTACACGGGCAGCAGTGGTCTGGTCAGTGGAGGAGTATTTAAAGTAGGGACCGCAGACAGGCTATCAAAGGCCTAACATAACAAACAATAGGCTCATGATGGCAGTTTCACAGCGGTTACATGGATACACGGGCAGGCAGCTTGGTGGTGAGTGGAGGAGTATTTAAAGTAGGGACCGCAGACAGGCTATCAAAGGCCTAAAATAACAAACAATAGGCTCATGGCAGTTTCACAGCGGTTACATGGATACACGGGCAGGCAGCTTGGTGGTGGTGAGTGGAGGAGTATTTAAAGTAGGGACCGCAGACAGGCTTCAAAGGCCTAACATAAGAAAATGGGCTGGCTGTAGGCACTTTATAATTGGTTCCAGGGGTACACGGGCAGCAGTGGTCTGGTCAGTGGAGGAGTATTTAAAGTAGGGACCGCAGACAGGCTATCAAAGGCCTAACATAACAAACAATAGGCTCATGATGGCAGTTTCACAGCGGTTACATGGATACACGGGCAGGCAGCTTGGTGGTGAGTGGAGGAGTATTTAAAGTAGGGACCGCAGACAGGCTATTAAAGGCCTAAAATAACAAACAATAGGCTCATGGCAGTTTCACAGCGGTTACATGGATACACGGGCAGGCAGCTTGGTGGTGGTGAGTGGAGGAGTATTTAAAGTAGGGACCGCAGACAGGCTTCAAAGGCCTAACATAAGAAAATGGGCTGGCTGTAGGCACTTTATAATTGGTTCCAGGGGTACACGGGCAGCAGTGGTCTGGTCAGTGGAGGAGTATTTAAAGTAGGGACCGCAGACAGGCTTCAAAGGCCTAACATAAGAAAATGGGCTGGCTGTAGGCACTTTATAATTGGTTCCAGGGGTACACGGGCAGCAGTGGTCTGGTCAGTGGAGGAGTATTTAAAGTAGGGACCGCAGACAGGCTATCAAAGGCCTAACATAACAAACAATAGGCTCATGATGGCAGTTTCACAGCGGTTACATGGATACACGGGCAGGCAGCTTGGTGGTGAGTGGAGGAGTATTTAAAGTAGGGACCGCAGACAGGCTATCAAAGGCCTAACATAAGAAAATGGGCTGGCTGTAGGCACTTTATAATTGGTTCCAGGGGTACACGGGCAGCAGTGGTCTGGTCAGTGGAGGAGTATTTAAAGTAGGGACCGCAGACAGGCTATCAAAGGCCTAACATAACAAACAATAGGCTCATGATGGCAGTTTCACAGCGGTTACATGGATACACGGGCAGGCAGCTTGGTGGTGAGTGGAGGAGTATTTAAAGTAGGGACCGCAGACAGGCTATCAAAGGCCTAAAATAACAAACAATAGGCTCATGGCAGTTTCACAGCGGTTACATGGATACACGGGCAGGCAGCTTGGTGGTGGTGAGTGGAGGAGTATTTAAAGTAGGGACCGCAGACAGGCTTCAAAGGCCTAACATAAGAAAATGGGCTGGCTGTAGGCACTTTATAATTGGTTCCAGGGGTACACGGGCAGCAGTGGTCTGGTCAGTGGAGGAGTATTTAAAGTAGGGACCGCAGACAGGCTTCAAAGGCCTAACATAAGAAAATGGGCTGGCTGTAGGCACTTTATAATTGGTTCCAGGGGTACACGGGCAGCAGTGGTCTGGTCAGTGGAGGAGTATTTAAAGTAGGGACCGCAGACAGGCTATCAAAGGCCTAACATAACAAACAATAGGCTCATGGCAGTTTCACAGCGGTTACATGGATACACGGGCAGGCAGCTTGGTGGTCAGTGGAGGAGTATTTAAAGTAGGGACCGCAGACAGGCTATCAAAGGCCTAAAATAACAAACAATAGGCTCATGGCAGTTTTACAGCGGTTACATGGATACACAGGCAGCTTGGTGGTGAGTGGAGGAGTAGTGCAAGGAGTGTCTGTCCCAGTACTCCCAAAATATAAATAGATGTTAATGTCTCGCAAAACAACCAAAACAAAAAAAAAAGGTGGCATACTTAGGTACAGGGGTGGGCTCATCTACTGAGTTTCTGACATTGTAATTTGGCAGTAACTATTTAATGGTGCCAATATAGGACACAGACACAGACTACTTTAAGTTGCATCATAGATGTCTACAAATTTGTATTGTCAGTGCCAGACATTGAATGATGTCAGCGAATAGACTAAAGATTGGTGGAGCTGTGCGACATAATTTTGCACGTGGTAGAGCACATTTTGAGCTGGGGTAGGGGGGAACTCTCTTGAGGCCGGCGGGACCGCCCCAGGGCCCCTCATGTTACAACGGTGTGTCTGACGTTGGGTGCGCACCACCACCGCCAGAGACACTACATTGTACTATGAGGGACCCAGTAGCAATGCCGTCAACCAAAAGCGAGCACACCCACCTCTTCAGACAAACAGCAGTCTCACGGGTGCTTGCGCCAAGTCGCGATACCACGGCCCCGTGTGGGGAGTTTTGCCATTTAGGGAGGTGTAAACATGTCGTATGCTGTACAATCAGCTGCAGCAAATTAGACATTAGAAAAGTAATTCACAGGCAAGAGCTTTTCATAGGAAAGCTAGGTGTCGGCCGGGCAAGGTGGGGCAAAAGATTTCGAAATCCAGTTGTGGTTCATTTTAATGAATGTTAGATCGTCAACATTTTGGGTAGCCAGACGAGTCCTTTTTTCGGTTAATATTGAACCTGCAGCACTGAATACTCTTTCTGATAGGACACTTGCTGCCGGGCAAGCAAGCTCCTGCAATGCATATTCTGCCAATTCTGGCCAGGTGTCTAATTTGGAGGCCCAGTAATCAAATGGGAATGACGGTTGAGGGAGAACATCGATAAGGGATGAAAAATAGTTAGTAACCATACTGGACAAATGTTGTCTCCTGTCACTTTCAATTGATGCAGCAGTACCTGTCCTGTCTGCGGTCATAGCAAAATCACTCCACAACCTGGTCAGAAAACCCCTCTGTCCAACGCCACTTCTGATGTGTGCACCCCTAACACTCCTAGTCTGCTGCCCCCTGGAGCTTGTGTGAGAACGATCACGTGCGCTGTGTGCTGGGAATGCCTGAAGCAAACGGTCAACAAGAGTTGATTGTTTGGTTGCTAATATTAGTTCCAAGTTCTCATGTGGCATAATATTTTGCAATTTGCCTTTATAGCGTGGATCAAGGAGGCAGGCCAACCAGTAATCGTCATCGTTCATCATTTTCGTAATGCGTGTGTCCCTTTTTAGGATACGTAAGGCATAATCCGCCATGTGGGCCAAAGTTCCAGTTGTCAAATCTCCGGTTGTGATTGGTTGAGGGGCAGTTGCAGGCAAATCTACGTCACTTGTGTCCCTCAAAAAACCAGAACCCGGCCGTGACACGCAACCAATTTCCTGTGCCCCCGGGAAAGGTTCGGCATTAAAAATATACTCATCCCCATCATCCTCCTCGTCCTCCACCTCCTCTTCGCCCGCTACCTCGTCCTGTACACTGCCCTGACCAGACAATGGCTGACTGTCATCAAGGCTTCCCTCTTCCTCTGGTGCAGACGCCTGCTCCTTTATGTGCGTCAAACTTTGCATCAGCAGACGCATTAGGGGGATGCTCATGCTTATTACGGCGTTGTCTGCACTAACCAGCCGTGTGCATTCCTCAAAACACTGAAGGACTTGACACATGTCTTGTATCTTCGACCACTGCACACCTGACAACTCCATGTCTGCCATCCTACTGCCTGCCCGTGTATCCTCCCACAAATAAATAACAGCACGCCTCTGTTCGCACAGTCTCTGAAGCATGTGCAGTGTTGAGTTCCACCTTGTTGCAACGTCTATGATTAGGCGATGCTGGGGAAGGTTCAAAGACCGCTGATAGGTCTGCATACGGCTGGCGTGTACAGGCGAACGTCGGATATGTGAGCAAAGTGCACGCACTTTGAGGAGCAGGTCGGAGAACCCAGGATAAGTTTTCAATAAGCACTGCACCACCAGGTTTAAGGTGTGAGCCAGGCAAGGAATGTGTTTCAGTTGGGAAAGGGAGATGGCAGCCATGAAATTCCTTCCGTTATCACTCACTACCTTGCCTGCCTCAAGATCTACTGTGCCCAGCCACGACTGCGTTTCTTGTTGCAAGAACTCGGACAGAACTTCCGCGGTGTGTCTGTTGTCGCCCAAACACTTCATAGCCAATACAGCCTGCTGACGCTTGGCAGTAGCTGGCCCATAATGGGACAACTGGTGTGCAACAGTGTCATCTGCCGATGGAGTGGTTGGCCGACTGCGTTCTGTGGAAGAGCTGTAGCTTCTGCAGGAGGACGAGGAGGAGGAGGAGGGGGTGCGAACGCCTACAGCCAACTGTTTCCTAGACCGTGGGCTAGGCACAACTGTCCCTAAATTGATGTCGCCTGTGGACCCTGCATCCACCACATTCACCCAGTGTGCCGTGATGGACACATAACGTCCCTGGCCATGCCTACTGGTCCATGCATCTGTAGTCAGGTGCACCTTTGTACTCACAGATTGCCTAAGTGCATGGACGATGCGCTGTTTAACATGCTGGTGCAGGGCTGGGATGGCTTTTCTGGAAAAAGTGTCGACTAGGTAGCTCGTATCGTGGTTCAGCGTACTCCATCAGGGCTTTAAAAGCTTCGCTTTCAACTAAACGGTAGGGCATCATCTCTAACGAGATTAGTCTAGCTATGTGGGCGTTAAAACCCTGTGTACGCGGATGCGAGGATAAGTACTTCCTTTTTCTAACCAGAGTCTCATGTAGGGTGAGCTGGACTGGAGAGCAGGAGATCGTGGAACTTTCGGGTGTGCCGGTGTACATGGCAGACTGAGAGACGGTTGGAGACGGTATTGTTTCCGCCGGTGCCCTAGATGCAATATTTCCTCCTACTAAACTGGTGATTCCCTGACCCTGACTGCTTTTGGCTGGCAAAGAAACCTGCACAGATACTGCCGGTGGTGCGGAAAATGGTGGCCTTACAGTGACGGAAGGGATGTTGCGTTGCTGACTAGCTTCATTGGCCGAGGGTGCTACAACCTTAAGGGACGTTTGGTAGTTAGTCCAGGCTTGAAAATGCATGGTGGTTAAGTGTCTATGCATGCAACTAGTATTTAGACTTTTCAGATTCTGACCTCTGCTTAAGCTAGTTGAACATTTTTGACAGATGACTTTGCGCTGATCAGTTGGATGTTGTTTAAAAAAATGCCAGACTGCACTCTTCCTAGACTCGGATCCCTTTTCAGGGATTGCAGACTGAGCTTTAACCGGATGGCCACGCTGTCCTCCAACAGGTTTTGGCTTTGACACGCGTTTTGGGCCAGATACGGGCCCGGCAGATGGAACCTGTTGCGATGTTGATGCCTGCTGCGGCCCCTCCTCCACCTCCGCTTCTGAACTACTGCCGCCTGCACCCTGTTCCCCCAATGGCTGCCAATCGGGGTCAATAACTGGGTCATCTATTACCTCCTCTTCGAGCTCGTGTGCAACTTCGTCTGTGTCACTGTGTCGGTCGGTGGTATAGCGTTCGTGGCGGGGCAACATAGTCTCATCAGGGTCTGATTGTGGATCTGTACCCTGAGAGGGCAATGTGGTGGTCTGAGTCAAAGGAGCAGCATAGTACTCTGGCTGTGGCTGTGCATCAGTGCACTCCATGTCAGAATCTACTTGTAATGGGCATGGCCTGTTAAATGTTTCACTTTCTAAGCCAGGGACGGTATGTGTAAAGAGCTCCATGGAGTGACCCGTTGTGTCGCCTGCTGCATCCTTCTCTCTTGTTGTAGTTTTTGCTGAGGAGGACAAGGAAGCGACTTGTCCCTGACCGTGAACATCCACAAGCGACGCGCTGCTTTTACATTTACCAGTTTCGGAAGAGGAGGCAAA